>NW_028318628.1:926250-1235000 GCF_062004578.1 Staurois parvus
GCTTTTGGAGATACTTTTGTAACCCTTTCCAGTTTCATGCAAGTCAACAATTCTTGATCGTAGGTCTTCTGAGAGCTCTTTTCTGCGAGGCATGGTTCACATCAGACAGTGCTTCTTGAAACCAGTAAACCCAAAACAGGTGTGTGTTTTTTAAGGGCAGGACAGCTGTCAGCAACACATCCAATATCATCACACTGATTGGAGTCAAGGTTGGCTCACTCCTGGCTCCAATTAGTTCTGGGAGAAGTCATTAAGCTAGGGCCTCACATACTTTTTCCTCCCTGCACTGTGAATGTTTACATGTTATGTGCAATTAAACCATGGCAACATCTAATGTTTGTGTAGTATTATGTTCAGCAGACTGTGTTCTTCTATTGTTGTGACTTAGCTGACAGAGCACATTTTATGCCCAATTCATGCAAAACTCCACGTAATCCCAAGGGGTTCACATACTTTTTCTTGCAACTGTACATCTTGTGGTGAACCCTCTGTATTCACACTGGTGAAGTCTTCTCTTGATTACTGACTTTGACACACATACACCTACCTCCTGGAGAGTGTTTTTGATCTGGCCAACTGTTGTGAAGGATGTTTTCTTCACCAGGGAAAGAATTCTTCGGTCATTCACCACAGTTGTTTTCCGTGGTCTTCCGGGTCTTTTGGTGTTGCTGAGCTCACCGGTGCATTCCTTCTTTTTAAGAATGTTCCAAACAGTTGTTTTGGCCACGCCTAATGTTTTTGCTATCTCTCTGATGGGTTGGTTTTGTCTTTTCAGCCTAATGATGGCTTGCTTCACTGATAGTGACAGCTCTTTGGATCTCATCTTGAGAGTTGACAGCAACAGATTCCAAATGCAAATAGCACACTTGAAAAGAACTCTGGACCTTTTATCTGCTCATTGCAATTGGGATAATGAGGGAATAACACACACCTGGCCATGGAACAGATGAGAAGCCAATTGCCCCATTACTTTTGGTCCCATAACAAGTGGGAGGCACATATGCAAACTGTTGTAATTCCCACACCGTTCACCTGATTTGGATGTAAATACCCTCAAATTAAAGCTGACAGTCTGCAGTTAAAGCATATCTTGTTCGTTTCATTTCAAATCCATTGTGGTGGTGTATAGAGCCAAAAATGTTAGAATTGTGTTCATGTCCCAATATTTATGGACCTGACTGTATATATATACAGTGAGGAAGAGAAGAATTTGAACACCCTGCGATTTCGCAGGTTCTCCCACTTAGAAATCATGGAGGGGTCTGAAATTCACATTGTAGGTGCATTCCCACTCTGAGAGACAGAATTAAAAAAAAATTCAGGAAATCACATTGTATGATTTTTAAAGAATTTATTTGTCTTGCACTGCTGAACAGAAGTATTTGAACACCTAAGAAACAGCAAGAATTCTGGCTCTCAAAGACCTGTTACTGTGCCTTTAAAAAGTCCACCTCTACTCCACTCATTAATTTAACTTAGTAGCACCTGTCTGAGCTCTTTAAAGACACCTGTCCACCCCACAGTCAGTCAGACGCCAACTACTACCATGGGCAAGACTATAGAGCTGTCAAAAGACACCAGAGACAAAATTGTGGACCTCCACAAGGCTGGAAAGGGCTACCGGGCAATTGCCAAGCAGCTTGGTGAAAATAGATCAACTGTTGGATCAATTGTTAGAAAATGGAAGAGGCTAAAGACGACTGTCAGTCTCCCTCGGACTGGGGCTCCATGCAAGATCTCACCTCATGGGGTATCACTGATGATAAGAAAGGTGAGGAATCAGCCCAGAACTACAAGGGAGGAGCTGGCCAATGACATGCAGAGAGCTGGGACCATAGTTTCAAAGGTCACTGTCGGTAGAACACTACGCCGTCAGGGTTTCAAATCATGCATTGCACGAAAGGTTCCCCTGCTCAAGTCATCACATGTCCAGGCCCATCTGAAGTTTGCCAATGACCATCTGGATGATCCAGAGGAGGCATGGGAGAAAGTCATGTGGTCAGATGAGACCAAAGTAGACTTTTTGGTCTAAACTTCACTCGTCGTGTTTGGAGGAAAAAGAAGGATGAGTTGCATCCCAAGAACACCATTCCTACTGTGAAGCATGGGGGTGGTAACATCATGCCTTGGGGGTGCTTTTCTGCAAAGGGGACAGGACGACTGCACTTTATTAAGGAGAGGATGAATGGGGCCATTTATTTTGAGATTTTGAGCAACAACCGCCTTCCCTCAGTCAGAGCATTGAAGATGGGTTGTGGCAGGGTCTTCCAACATGACAATGACCCGAAGCACACAGCCAGGATAACCAAGGAGTGGCTCCGTAAGAAGCATATTAAGGTTCTGGAGTGGCCTAGCCAGTCTTCAGACCTAAATCCAATAGAACATCTTTGGAGGGAGCTGAAACTCCGTGTTGCTCAGTGACAGCCCAAAACCTGCCAGATCTAGAGGAGATCTGTGTGGAGGAGTGGGCCAAAATCCCTGTTGCAGTGTATGCAAACCTGGTCAAGAACTACAGGAAACGTTTGACCTCTGTAATTGCAAACAAAGGCTTCTGTACCAAATATTAACACTGATTTTCTCAGGTGTTCAAATACTTATGTTCAACAGTGCAAGACAAATAAATTCTTTAAAAATCATACAATGTGATTTTTTTTTTAAATTCTGTCTCTCAAAGTGGGAATGCACCTACAATGTGAATTTCCATGATTTCTAAGTGGGAGAACTTGCAAAATCACAGGGTGTTCAATACTTCTGTTCCTCGCTGTATATATATATATACACGCACACAAACATACATCAGCTCCATTTTCGGTAAATCCCTCCCTGCAGCTCTAATCATTGTCTATTTTGCCATCCACCTTTACCCTAGATTCACACCTATGCGTTTTTTGAAGCGTTTTGCAGAAACACACTACATTCCATTTAACATGATTTCCTAAGGGAGATGTTCACATGTCCACATTTTCACCCGGTGTGTTTTTTGGAAAGGGTCAGGGACTTTTTTGAACGCAAAAAGTTGCGTTTTTGGTTCTATAGATTTCAATGGAAACGCTGCAGAAAAGCATATAGTGCGTTTTTGATGCATTTTAAATCTGCCTAGCAACAAGAAAAATAAAAAAAAATTAAAAACGCAAAACACATTAAAAAAGTGTCAAAAATGCAGGTACAAAAATGCAAAATGCAATGCAGAAACGGCTCAAACGCAAACTGCATAGATAATGTCCTATGTGATAACAGTTCTGTGTAATTAGATTGTAAGCTCCAAGAATCAGGCCCTCCTTTCCCTCTTGTATTGAACTGTATTGTTGCTGTATTGTCTCCCATTATATTGTAAAGCGCTGAGCAAATTGTTGGCGCTATATAAATCCTGTATAATAATAATAATAATCCATTTATAACAGTGTGTCATCCACAGGAACACTTTTTTCTCTCCTCATCAGCGTCAATAACCACATCTCCGCTAGTACTGGCAGAAAGACCAGGAACTCCCCACTACTAACATGGCGACTTGGGCATTTCCGCTCGGAAACGGATGTAGTCTTAATTAGGCCAGTTTCCGGTGCCGCGGTGCCTCCGGTTGGCGCCGGTTGAAGAAAGGTGTCCAAGATGTTGTCCATGGACTTTTTGGACGATGTGCGAAGAATGAACAAGAGGCAGGTGAGGGATGAGCGGACTGTGTACAGGAGCCGGATGTGTGTCATTCCCCGGACATCACCGACAGTCCGGGGACACAGTGTCTGTACAGGAAGTGCTCTGTGTGTGTCATGTCCCATTCTTCATTATAGAGAAGGCACAGCCTTTTCAGGGTCTAGTGAATGTCCAAGTCTGACCAGATGGATGCCCATTAATCAGGGAGGTCTTCGTTCCCCTGTCAGTTTGTACGTCCCATTGGTCAAGATTTCCCTTCCTTTCCTCTCCTGGAGACACAACAGGAAGTGAGAGGAAATCTCGCCAAAATGGGAGGAGTTCCTCTGACAGCTGTCACCAGAACAGCTGTCCCCCCTATGAAATGGATGTTTGCCCTCCCTCTGTAAACAAAACTCTGTTTCCATAATAATTGATGCTGTATGATAAGCCGGAAAGCTGACAGCCATCATAGGCGGTCGAGGCATTCCCCCGCATGTATGCAAGGAGTGTGTACATGTGCAGATGCAGGGAGGGAAATGATTGGCTGTCGGCTTTGACAGCTTCCTGGTGGGATAGCTCAGGGGGGTTTGGACTTGTCTGATCCCTCCAGAGATCATCACTACTTAGTAGTCCTTGGAGTGAAACGTGGTCTTCCTTGCAGCCAAAAGGTTGGATGAGGCTATTTCTATGTCACCTGTGCCTAGACAAAAAAAAGCGTTTTGTAAATGGATGAGGGGGGATAAATGAAAGGTCCACCTCCTCCAATCACAGAATGCTTTTCATTGATGGAAATTATAGTACAGCCTATGAATGAAGGAGGGGCATATGAATGGAAGGTCCACCTTGTCCATTTTTTGATGGGGTTTTAAGTGCTTTGGTGTAACTTTGCATTTTTTTTACTTTATTGATAAGCCCCACCTATGTGATAACATTTTGATTTCACAGGTTCTCTTTAGGGCTCATGTACGCTGCAGCTGATAAACTCACATTTATTATTATACAGTATATAGCGCCAAAGGGTATGCTCAGCGCTGTACAGTAGGGGGACAGAACATGAGACAGGACAGTAACAATACAATACACGAGGGGTTCGAGGGCCCTGCTCTTTCGAGCTTACAATCTAGGAGACATTTAGGAGCTGTTCAGCTTTTTTTTCTTTTTTTTTTTTCCAGCAGCCCCTGAACTCTCCCTAATGTTTTCCTATGTGTCCATGTACACATCTTCGTTTACAGTCATTTACAGGCAGTTGAGTTTACAGTCTTTTTTTTTTTTTTACCGCAACAAACTTGCATTCAGGAGTAGATTTTATCAGCATTTCTAACGCTCGTAAATGCGGCTATCCGCGTTTATAAGTGTTTGCATTTGAAAATTTTTTTTAACTCTTCCATTTCAAGATACTGTCCAGAGCCTTTTTTCATCATGAAAAATGCATGCACAGCATTTTCCCGGTACTCAAATGGACCTGGTACACCATACATTGAGGTTTTGCATGAAAGAAAATGTTAGACACTTCTGCAATACATTCTGCACAGAAATGAGCTGGAACACATCCAAACACCACAATAAAACAAAAAAAAAAAAGATAGGTAATCTCAACAAATACTGCTCTCTCTGCTTCTGCTCTCTCTATTTCTCTCAAAATGTCTGAAATAGTTAATTTTTTACTGTTTTTCAGTGCATTCTGGGCACTTTGGAAGGTCTCCCCTGAGGTTATCTTTAAAAAACACGTCTAAACGCAAACGCGTATAAACAGACGTTTTTTAACCTACGTTTTCCAGCAGTCAGTTTCCATTGTTCAGAAGTGTCCCTGTGTACATGGGGCCTTACTGAGACACTGGGGTCTATTAGACCCCTGATTTCTCCCCTGCACCTCACTGAAGATAATGGAGCACAGCTCATGCTTCATTAGCTTCTTTATAGGTCGCAGTGAATGGAAGTGGTGTAATCCTTGCCGCTTCCAGGTTCTTGCTAGCTAGGCAAGATCAGGGAAAGAACCTGGTGACACCCACCATGCTGGTCCTGGAACTGTAGGTGGGACAACGAAGCCTAAGAAACATTTGGGGGGGGGGCACTCCAGGGGTCTGTGGAAGCAATCAGATGGGTGTCCAGATCACTTCATGTGAAAACCGACAGCTGGTGCAGTTTTACCCAGGAGTGTATGTAAACTCCCGCTGATGCCTATGTAAGTATACTATGGTGGCTGTAAAAGAGTTTGTTTTTTTTAATTAAACATTATTATTATTTCAGGTACTTGTATAGCACTCTCAATTTACACAGCACTTTACATGTATTTATTGTATATTCACATCAGTCCCTAACCCTCAAGGAGCATACAAACTAAGATTCCTAACTCACATGCATACATACCAGGGTCAATTTAGACAGGAGCCAATTAACCTACCAGCATTTCTTTGGAGTGTGGGAGGAAACCGGAGTACCAGGAGGAGACCCATGCAGGCAATGGGAGGACATGCAGACTCCAGGCAGGGGGTACCGTGGTTGTCATTTTAACCAACAACCATAACGCCACCAGGCGGAGTTGCTAACCATGTAGCAACTGTATAAATATGTTATACTTACCTGCTCCGTGCAGTGGTTTTGCATAGAGCAGCCCCAATCCTCTTCCTCTGCTGTATGAGCCAATGAGGAGGCAGAGACCTGGGAGAGCTGCTCTCATGCACATCGCTGGATCGAGGTGGGGCTGGGGGGAGCTGCACCCAGAAGATTTTTTACCTTAATACATAAAATGCATTAAGGTAGGAAAAAACCTTCTGCCTTTAGAACCACTTTAAGTTTTGAGTGCGTTTTAAGTGTTTTTAAACTTAGGGCTCGTTTACACTTGTGGCAGTCTTTGAAAAGTGGCTGAGAAAATGGGTTCAGCTCCTGAAACGTGTCAGTTTTTCCACCAGATGGTTGCAGGAAGGGACCCGGATATCCCATACCAAAGTATTTTGCTGTTAGCCTACTATAGAGTTTTGTTTGTGAGTATCCATTTGTTATTTTGTATTACCGTATTTTCCGGCGTATAAGGCGACTGGGTGTATAAGACGACCCCCTAATTTTCCAGTTAAAACATAGGTTTTGGGCTATACTCGTCATATAAGACTACCCCCCTTCTGAGGCAACACCATTTAACCCCTAGCCTTCAGGGCACTTATACTCACTTCCTCCCCAGGCCAATTTTCAGCTTTCAGCGCTGTCACACTTTGAATGACAATTGCGCGGTCATGCAACACTGTACTCATATGAAAAAGGTGGCACTGATGGGCACTAATGAGGAGGCACTGGTAGGTGGCACTGATGGGCATTGACAGGCATCACTGATGGGCACTGAAAGGCAGCACTGATACATGGCACTGACGGGCGGCACTGACTGGCACTGATGGGTGACACTGAAAGGCAGCTCAGATGGGCACTGATATGTGGCATTGATGTGGCACTGATGGACACTGACAGCTGGCACTGCTGGGGCTACACTGATCATCAGGGCACACTGATCATCAGTGCCCTGATGATCAGTGTACATGTCCCCTCCGCGGAAAGCCGATTACCGGCTCTCCTCTCCTCTCGAGCTGTCAGCGTGACAGCTCGAGAGGAGAGAAATGCCGATAACCGGCATTTCCCTGTTTACATGTGATCAGCAGTGATTGGACACAGCTGATCACATGACCGAGCCGACATCTTCGGCTCTTTCCGTGATCAGTGATAGCTGTGTCCGAGGGACACAGCACATCGCCGTGCATGCGCAGAGAATGGGAGGACGTCATATGAGCCAATCACGGCAAGTGATGTATTCTATTAATGAATACAGAGCCTGTTTGGATTGGCTGTGTCAGAGAGGCGGGCTGATGATGTCACAACTTCAGCCAATCCGAGCAGGCTCTGTATTCATTAATTTGTGTGTTTTTATAGAATACAAAGCTTCCTGTGAATATGTGAACAGCACTCAGCCTTACTCAATTTTGTTTCTGTAGTGGGGTAGGAAGTTCCCATCCCTATACCAGAACACAGTGCTGTATACTGTGTGTAGCTAAGGCTATAGACAGTAAATACAGTGTGCCCAGCAAGCGGACCTGTGCAATAAATAGTTTATGCCAACTTGGACCAAACAAACTGTTAGTGCAGGGACTTCTTCCCTGCGTGTCCCGGGGCACAGGAGTCCAATCAAATGAATGGGCTCTCGTGCAAATCGCGGCCCGCAATACCTCACAAATGTAAACCAGGGGTAGGGACATTAACCACTAGCCGACCGCGCATAGCCGAATGACGGCTGCACCGCGGCCGGCCAGTTCTGAGTGGACGTCATATGACGTCCTCCCAGAACGCGCTCTCCTGCGCGCCCCAGGGGGCGCGCACCCGGCGATCTCCGTGATCGCTGTGTCCTACGGACACAGCTGATCAGGAGATGTGGTGAAAGGCCGAGCCCACCGGCCTTTTACCACGTGATCAGCGGTGTCCAATGACACGCTGATCACAGGAAAATGCAAGTGCCGGTTCTCGGCTGCACTTTCCTCACGCTGTCAGATCGTGAGGAAAGTACTGCCGAGAACCGGCAGTTGTCACAGCGGGGATCGGCACCGATCATCAGGGCACTGATGATCAGTGCCCTGATGATCGGTGCCCAGCAGTGACCCCCGCATTTCCGGTCAGCAGTGCGCCCACTAGTCCCGCCCACCCATTCCCAGCAGTGCCCCCACCTGTGCCCAGCAGTGCCCCCACCTGTGCCCAGCAGTGCCCCCACCTGTGCCACTCTGCAGTGCCACCTACCTGTGCCCAGAAGTGCCACCTACATGTGCCCAGAAGTGCCACCCACCTGTGCCCACCCACCTGTGCCCACCAGTGCCACCCACCTGTGCCCACCAGTGCCACCCACATGTGCCCACCCACCAGTGCTGTCCACCAGTGCCACCCACCAGTGCCACCCACCAGTGCTGCCAGTCAGTGCCACCAGTCAGTGCCCAGGGGTTGTGCCAGTCAGTGCCGCCAGTCAGTGCCCAGAAGTGATGCCAGTCAGTGCCGTCTATCAGTACCCATCATCAGTGTCACCTATCAGTGCCGCCTATCAGTGCTGCATATCAGTGCCGCCTATCCGTGACCCCTAATTAGTGCTGTCTATCAGTGCCGCCTATCCATGCCACCTCATTAGTACTGCCTATCAGTGCCCTTTAGTGCTGCCTATCAGTGCCCATCAGTGCCGCCTATCAGTGCCCATCAGTGCCGCCTCATCAACGCAAATCAGTGAAGGAGAAAAAATACCTGTTTGAAAAATTTTATAAAAGAAACAAATAAACTTTTTTTTTTTTTTCAAATTTTTTGCACTTTTTTTAATTTATAGCACAAAAAGTAAAGCGCCCAGTGGCGATTAAATACCACCAAAAGAAAGCTCTATTTGTGAGAAAAAAATGATCAAAATTTCATATGGGTACAATGTTGCATGACCGCGCAATTGTCAATCAAAGTGCGGCAGCGCTGAAAACTGAAAATTGGCCTGGTAAGGAAGGGGGTATAAGTGCCCGGTAGGCAAGTGGTTAAACATGGAGTTAGGCTTGGTTCACATCTGTGCGGGTGGTGCCACTGCGGGACCCGCACAAATACCTGCAGATGCACCACCCACACAGAGGAGTGCGGGACCCGCAGGCGGCTGCCGTTAATTCTAATGGCATGCACTGGAAATCGCAACCGTACTGGGAAACTCAGTTCCCATGCGGGCTGCGATTTCCAAAGAAGTGCAGGGACTTCTTCCCTGGGTGTCCCGGGGCACGGGAGTCCATTCAAATGAATGGGCTCTCATGCTCACGAAAATCTCAGGCTGCACATGTTTGAACCTGGCCTTTGCTTTCCTACAATAAAGCAAAAAAACACCTCATATTGACAGACAAGCATGTAAAAATATTGAAATATCATAGAAATTATGGTAAACACTGTAGGAAAAACTCAAAATATCTGTTTGCTAAATATAAACTTTAGTTTTCTCTACAGGAAGTAACACTAATTAATAGAAATGTGTCCTATTGTGAAACAAAATCTTAATTGACTGTGCATTTATTGTGTTGGAAAATGCATGAGAACATGTCCCAAATGACTTGTGTATTGACATAATCTATATTCCTGTTTCTCCTTGTAACTTCTGATTGTAATCCTTTAAATAACCCTGTCATGGGAGAACTACGGTACTGCCGACCTCTTTGCGAAAATTCTGGGTAATGCGCTGTTGATTCATTGGCTTTAATAAAGTACTGTATGTTCTCCCTGGGGCTGCAAAGGCTCTGCCTTTGGAGTTCAGAACTGTTTTCATTGCCTGCAGTGGGAGCGGAGCTGATCACACTTTTTAGATTTGCTCTAAACCTGGAGTAGAGCAGAGATTAGAATGGAGCTGAGCCTAGAACTGGAATTCTCCCACTGCTACTTCACATGACTCTCATACATTTCAAATAACATACTGTATGTCAATATGTAATTTATTTTGTGGTAGCAAAGCCAATGGCTCTATATTTAAAAAAAAGGATTACTTATTTCTTGGACTTGTTTTTGTCTATGCAATCTTAATGGATATCTTTTGATATACCTGCATGTGATTGTTACATTTAAACTCTTGATCAACCTTGCTTTTCTGTAATATCCATATTTCCCTATGTTCCAATATCATAATGTAGGGTTTAAATATATAAGGATAGCCATTGAAAATGCATCCATTCCTGCAGATGATACCTTCTAGGAACTTTCTGGTCATATAAGACATTATATAAAGCTCAACACCAGACCAAACGTTTTTAGCATCTGTACAGTCAGGTCCATAAATATTGGGACATTGACACAATTCTAACATTTTTGGCTCTATACACCACCACAATGGATTTGAAATGAAACGAACAAGATGTGCTTTAACTGCAGACTGTCAGCTTTAATTTGAGGGTATTTACATCCAAATCAGGTGAACGGTGTAGGAATTACAACAGTTTGCATATGTGCCTCCCACTTGTTAAGGGACCAAAAGTAATGGGACAATTGGCTTCGCAGCTGTTCCATGGCCAGGTGTGTGTTATTCCCTCATTATCCCAATTACAATGAGCAGATAAAAGGTCCAGAGTTCATTTCAAGTGTGCTATTTGCATTTGGAATCTGTTGCTGTCAACTCTCAAGATGAGATCCAAAGAGCTGTCACTATCAGTGAAGTAAGCCATCATTAGGCTGAAAAAAAAAAACAAACCCATCAGAGAGATAGCAAAAACATTAGGCGTGGCCAAAACAACTGTTTGGAACATTCTTAAAAAGAAGGAACGCATCGGTGAGCTCAGCAACACCAAAAGACCCGGAAGACCACGGAAAACAACTGTGGTGGATGACCGAAGAATTCTTTCCCTGGTGAAGAAAACACCCTTCACAACATTTGGCCAGATCAAGAACACTCTCCAGGAGGTAGGTGTATGTGTGTCAAAGTCAACAATCAAGAGAAGACTTCACCAGAGTGAATACAGAGGGTTCACCACAAGATGTAAACCATTGGTGAGCCTCAAAAACAGGAAGGCCAGATTAGAGTTTGCCAAATGGCATCTAAAAAAGCCTTCACAGTTCTGGAACAACATCCTATGGACAGATGAGACCAAGATCAACTTGTACCAGAGTGATGGGAAGAGAAGAGAATGGAGAAGGAAAGGAACTGTTCATGATCCTAAGCATACCACCTCATCAGTGAAGCATGGTGGTGGTAGTGTCATGGCCTGGGCATGTATGGCTGCCAATGGAACTGGTTCTCTTGTATTTATTGATGATGTGACTGCTGACAAAAGCAGCAGGATGAATTCTGAAGTGTTTCGGGCAATATTATCTGCTCATATTCAGCCAAATGCTTCAGAACTCATTGGACGCTTCACAGTGCAGATGGACAATGACCCAAAGCATACTGCAAAAGCAACCAAAGAGTTTTTTAAGGGAAAGAAGTGGAATGTTATGCAATGGCCAAGTCAATCACCTGACCTGAATCCGATTGAGCATGTATTTCACTTGCTGAAGACAAAACTGAAGGGAAAATGCCCCAAGAACAAGCAGGAACTGAAGACAGTTGCAGTAGAGGCCTGGCAGAGCATCACCAGGGATGAAACCCAGCATCTGGTGATGTCTATGCGTTGCAGACTTCAGGCTGTAATTGACTGCAAAGGATTTGCAACCAAGTATTAAAAAGTGAAAGTTTGATTTATGATAATTATTCTGTCCCATTACTTTTGGTCCCTTAACAAGTAGGAGGCATATATGCAAACTGTTGTAATTCCTACACCGTTCACCTGATTTGGATGTAAATACCCTCAAATTAAAGCTGGCAGTCTGCAGTTAAAGCACATCTTGTTTGTTTCATTTCAAATCCATTGTGGTGGTGTATCGAGCCAAAAATGTTAGAATTGTGTTCATGTCCCAATATTTATGGACCTGACTGTATCTATCTTCCTATCCCAGTGACCACTGCTCCGCCTATTTCCATAGGTAATTTCAGTCAAACTGTGGATAATCAGAATAAATATTGGATCTCTGGACCTCAGGAGTTCTTTTTAGTTCCAGAAATTACATCCTGACTAGGATAATGATATTCATGAGGCTACTCCAATCACACATTGGCTTGAATGGCAAGGCAGGGCTGTAGAATAGGAGATAACTGGGAGGAGGTACAGGCTGTGCTCTCTCCTCCTCCATCATCTCCTTCTGGCCTCCAGGATGTGTATGGGTGGAGAGAGATACAAAGTTCAGAATTCTGCTGGACTGGAGGTCTGTAAGGTAATTTAAGTGGAAGGCAGGCAGACTGGGTTTCCGTTATTGTTTACATGTTGTAAATAATGCCCATTTGATTCCCACATAAGGACTTTATTAGCCTCTTCTACATGGTTTATAACACAAGCAATGCAAAAAACCACATTTATATACCCCTTGTTTTTTTAACCAATTCCCAGTGGATTTTACTGTTGTGGACATCCTAGTTGATTAAGAATTGTGGCTCTTTTTGCCAATTTCCTATTCCACTTCAGTCCTAAGTTCCATGCTATATCCATTCGTAAAACTATTGTGCTTTCTTCAGTTTATTTATAGTTACATAGTTAGTCTGGCTGAAAAAAAGACAAAAGTCCATCCAGTTCAACCATAGAAAAAAAAAAAAAAGTTATAATCCTATACCCACGGTTGTTCCAGAGGAAGGCAAAAAAAAAATACTATAGTATATAGTGTGTATATATAATTTTTTTTTCTTATTTAAAAAATCTTCTCTACTGATATTTTTAGCATGTCCTTAAGAGTGTTCTAAATTCTATTATATCCTCTATTCTAAAACCTACTTCTCAGATCCTCTATCTTCATTTTGTCTGAACAAGTTTTTAAGCACTAAACTGCCCTCTTGGTATAGCTCTTATAATATGTGATGGATGACAACTTCCTGAGTGTAGTAGGGAGTTCTTAGAGAAAGTTTCCTAAATGTCCCCAAAATATTTTTCCTTTCTCATTACAACCCTGTAAGATAAACATTGCAAAGCTTCAATACCTAACCTACGTGGAACTAAACAATATACAGTAGTGCAGCCACATCACAACGTACCCCCTTATGATCCTTTTTCCGCTTTCATTCAACTTTTGCATAAGATGATTGATATCACACAAATATGTAGGTAACCCCTGGACTATGGGTTGTAGCATTTAATCCACCCAGTCTCCTATATTTTTTCCCAAAGCAGTCTACGATTGGCCTCCCTTTCAAATGCTCACCAGCCTGGTGTACTTTTGGTAAGTGATGAAAAATAGGAGTTATTGGAAATCCAGAATCGTATTAGCAACCATTCTCCTATCAAGAATTCCTAAGGAGACACCATGGTAGCTGTAACCCTCCAGTTCTTTCTTATAAACCTTGGTGGAGTCACTGTTTAATTTTTGCTCAAAAAATTAAAGGGATACTTTGAAAACACATCAGATTTCACTGGGGAAAAATCTCATGCTGGATATCTATACCGATATGAACTGGGTAATGAGTTGGGAACGTAAGGATGCCCATGGTTTGATGGAAATGAAAATTCTTAAACTACAGAGGACTGAATTCAAAGACACCCCAAAAATCAAAGTGAAAAAATGATGCAGCAGGCTAGTCCATTTTGCTGAAATTTCATTGCAGCAACTCAAAATGGTAGTTTGTATGGCCCCCACATGCTTGTATGTATACTTGACGATGTCAGGGCATGCTCCTAATGAGACAATGGATGGTGTCCTGGGGTATTTCTTTCCAAATCTGGACCAGGGCATCACTATGAATAAGTCGAAATGACGAAACATGTCAGGAAGTGATGTCAGACGACGTAGCCGGAAGTTCTGAATCGGCCATTTTGAAAGTGGTTTATCCATCTGGGAGATAGGGAGCTTTATACTTTTACTGCTGGTTTTTAGCTGTGCTAACGCTGCAATTTTAAATGTAAGCAGCTCTATTAAAGTGCCTTTAAGTTCTTTGGAGGTCTTGCACTATTGCATTATTTTTCTCTTTGTGGTACCATCATTATTGTGCGGAGCATATGAAGACAGGATCCGGGATAGCTGGTGGTCTATTCTAAACCCTGTTTACCTGTCCTTTAAGCTGCACTGGGTGACAGGTTTTGGATCACAGAAGACACCTTTTTCACTATTATTTAAGTGTATGAGTTCACATCCATTTTGTTTGCAATTGAAGGGAGGATTTGCAGCATGTTTTGTACTTGGTTTCTTTTATCAATTTGGTAAGGTACATTGATTAACAGGAGATCTTGTGTTTGGGTTTTTGTTTTGTTTGTGCATTCACTTTCACTTTTTGTTGCTGTGATAGATTTTCACGTTTGCAGTCACTTAGTGCTGGTAGCACATAGGGTCTTGATTTATTTATATATTTTTTCTACATCCGTACACTGAGATGTTTTGTAGGCATATTAAGTTATAAGGATAATGCACTATTTTTATTTCTTTATTTTGAGGTAATATGGAAACAAGGAAGAACTGTGTATGGCTACGCATATCTTTGGACAGTTCACTACATAAGAATAATATTTTTTAGACACTGGATGATTTTTAGTGACCTTTTGGATTTGTTTAGAAGATTAATTTTACAGATCACAATTTAGGTTTTTGCACGCATAATTTTTTTTATTTTATTAATATTTGTGTCACTCCATGGATATGCCTCCCCAGACCATCACTGACCCACCACCAAAACGGTCATGCTGAACGATGTCACAGGCAGCATAATGTTCTCCACTGCTTCTCTAGACCCTTTCACGTCTGTCACATGTCCTCAGGGTGAACCTGCTCTCATCTGAATCACACGGTGCCAGTGGTGGACCTGCTAATTCTCCCTACTACACTCAGGCCTATGGTGTCGGGCAGTGAGCACAGGGCCCACTAGAGGACATCGGGCCCTCAGGCCACTCATGAAGTCTGTTTCTGATTTTCTGGTCAGAGACATTCACACCATTTTGCAGGGCTCTGGCGGTGCTCATCCTGTTGTTCCTTGCACAAAGGAGCAGATACCGGCTCTGCTGATGGGGTAAGGACCTTCTGCATCTCTGTCCAGCTCTCCTTGAGTATCTACAATCTCCTCCATGCTCTTGAGACTGTGCTGGGAGACACAGCACACCTAGCAATGGCCCGTATTGATGTGCCATCCTGGAGGAGTTGGACTGCCTGTGCAACCTCTGTAGGGTCCAGGTATCACCTCATGCTACCAGTAGTGACACTGACCCTAGCCAAATGCAAAACTAGTGAAAAACAGAAAAGATGAATAGGGAAATAAATGTCAGTGGCCTCCACCTGTAAAACCATTCCTGTTTTGGGTGTCATCTTATTGTTGCCCATCTAGTGCACCTGTTGTTAATTTCATCAACACCAAAGCAGCTGAAACTGATTAACAACCCCCTCTGCTACTTAAATAACCAGATCAATATCTCAGGAGTTTAATTGACTTGATACTATACTCTGATTAAAAAGTGTTCCTATAATTTTTTGAGCAGTGTATATCCATCTGACATTTGCTTCAGAGTTTAATTTTGATGGTAAAATATATTCAAAACTACTACTGCTCCTTTCTCTCCACTTTATTAGTAATAGAGGCCTTCTCGTATCTATAAAGCTGGCCATAGATGGAGAGATTTTCTTTCCTGAAACCATGGGTTGCAGAAAAGAAAATTGATGGATTCCCCCATCAACACAGTCACAATCAAGCAATTTTCTTTTCCGCAGAACCATTGTGTTCTCCCGATGGGGAAGCCTTCCTGCTGCTATAGCAGTAAATCGCAAGTTGATTGATCAACTTTGGTACGTTCAGTCTTACCCATACTTGGTTCGAATCTTGGACAGTCCCTACTGAACTGGCCAAGATTTGAACTGTCTATGGCTGGCTTTGGTGTCCTGTTAGACAAATTTACAGAATTTGTACCCTCATCCCCAATTTTGTGAAATTTTGCTTCCTACGCCTACTAGTCTTCTTGAATCTTACTACTCTTTCTAATTGTTTCCATCATATCCAAAAAAAATCATTTTCTTTATCTTTACATTTCTCAAGTTCCTTTTTGAGTCGTCTTTATCTCCATAGGAATATTATCCAAAAAATGTTTGTTCATATGCGACTCTCAGTTCCATTAACATTTACTTAAAATAGATGACTACATTACTCCTCATCTTTTAAGACCCCGAGGAATCCTCTCTCACAGATATTCAGTAATGCTACATCCCACCTTAGTCTAATTTCTTTCAACACCAATCTTTGAAGATGTTTAAAGAAAGCTGAGCAGGTTTCATTTGCCTTCATCATAATATCACCAAATTCTTGTTTACATGCAGGAAATCTCATATTGTCTGTCAAAAGCTGGCAATAACTTATTTATTACAGGTTGTCATGCATTTCTAAATCTATTTCTTTATAAGTCCAACAGCAAGTGACAATAGATTTGACTTCTATTAAAATCTCAAAACTTCAGAGGAAAACAGAGTAGCTGCTCACCAAATTAATGACATCAGGCCAAAGATGTGTAAATGTTGGAGAATCAATATATGCTACAGAGGTAACCACTGAGTGATCCATCAAACTCAGCTGATACATTCCTTTCAGGTACTGCCTCCTATATTTGAAATTTGGGGTAGCTATTGGTTATAAGAGACATTCCTTTATGATCTGTTGAAATCTTGTGATTGGAGCAAACATGTCAACATTTGACACATCTCACCCCCTTGACCATGTTGATATGGATATCTGACTAACGCTGTCTAGTACTTTGACATTTCTTATTTTTATTTATTTCAGGCACTTATATAGCGCCATCAATTTACGCAGCGCTTTACATATATAATATACATTCACATCAGTCCCTAACCCTCAAGGGTGTACAATCTAAGATCCCTAACTTACATTCATTCATACACATACTATGGCCAATTTAGATAGGATCCAATTAACCTACCAGCATGTCTTTGGAGTGTAGGAGGAAACCGGAGTACCCGGAGAAAACCCACGCAGGCACAGGGAGGACATGCAAACTCCAGGCAGGTGGTGCTGTGGCTGGGATTCGAACCAACGACCCTAGTGCTGCCAGGCGGAAGTGCTAACCATTTAGCCACTGTGCTGCCCATTTCTTCCCTACAAGTAATTGGATGATGCTGGGAAAATAAGCAGTCAGTGAACACGATGAACAACCTGCACTGGATGACGATCTCAAAATATGTGTGTTTATCCTTGGAGATACTGTTGATGTACAGTTATAATAAGCTTGAAGTAATGAATTATCTGCCAGAGTATGCTGGTCTACACAGCATGCACCTGAATTTACAGCTTAAGGGGCTGGTTTGGTGGCGGTAAAAATGCAGCTCTACCGCCTCATTTTACAGCCCCCAACCACAAGTGTAAACTAGGCTTAAATGTTCCCTCTCACTTTCTTTTTGGCTTTTCGACAGCTTTCACTGAACCTTCTGACACTTTGTATCCATACACCTCTCATCCCTTCAGTCAGTCAAGCCTTCTCTTTGCAAATTTCTTCTCTATAATAGCATTTCTTTGATCTGACATGTAAAATAAATACTAGAGCTGACTTAAAGTGGAACATTAGTCAAAAATAAAGTTCTGACAGATCGCTTTATGCTGGCCCCTTTTGCAGGTATAGCTATGTGAAACATTACAAGTATTATTATTATTATACAGGATTTATATAGTTCCAACAGTTTGCTCAGCGCTTTACAATATAACAGGAGACAATACAGCAACAATACAGTTCAATACAAGAGGGAAAGGAGGGCAATGCTCCTTGGAGCTTACAGTCTAAGAGGGAGGGGCTAGTGGTACAAAAAGTAATAACTGGGGGGGATGGACTAGTAGGAGGAGTAGAAGATTCCATTGTTAGCTGAGGGCAAGATAGGCTTCACTGAAGAAATAGGTTTTCAGAGATCGCCTAAAAGTGAGCAGAGTAGGTGATAGTCTGATAAATTTTGGGTAGAGAGTTCCAGAGGATGGGGGAAGCTGTCTATACTGTTTAAAATACTGTAAGGCTTGGTCCCATTATGCTGTGCAGATGCTCAGTTGTCCTGTATTCTGACTACTGTGCCGATCAGTGAGTTACTAGAGGCTGATCAGCTGACAGTTAAGATTTAATGCTGCTGAGGGGGGAGGAAACAGGAATTGCACAGACTGTGCCAAGGAAGGATAGATGAGAGAGAAAAGAAATGCAGAAGAGGTGGCAGGACAAACTCTGCTGCCAGAGAGCCATAACCAAGTTAAATTTACAAGGGCAGTAACTTATCTAATCTCCATGATATTCTCTCCTCTTTTTTTTTTTTTTCTTCAGTAGCTCTATGAACTTAAGCACTGTAAGGCTCCATGCACACTAGCTCAAAAAACGTTGGTAATATTAGCATTTTTTTAGAGTTTTAGAAGCTTTTAGGAGCATTAGCATTTTATTAGCATTTTTTACAGTACGTGAAAAAGCTAGAAAAAAGCTGTTAGTAGTGATTTAGTAGAATTTTTTTATCTGCCTGAAAAACGCTCCAAAAAAACTCTACAAAAACTATTTTGATTTTAGATGCTGAAGCTCAAAAATGCTAATAGCCTAAATTAGTGTGCATGGCCATAAAGGATAACACTCTTTAGCTTCTAAGAGCAAAAAAAAATGCTTTTAATCGCTTCTAGGAGTTCAAAAATGCTGTTGTGCTTGGAGCCCAAAGCTTCTGTCAGCTTTTCCTTCTCTCTGAGCCAAGACATACGATCAAGGCTGGAAGTGCACACATTTTAACCACTTCAAGTACAAACACTTTCACCCTCTTCCAGTCCAGGTCAATTTTCAGCTTTCAGCACTATCACACTTTGAGTAACAATTACTCAGTCATGCAACACTGTACCCATATGATCAGGATGCTGGCATGGAGTTTGGCGGTGATCACGACGCTGGTATGGCATATGGAGTGATCAGGATGCTGGCATGGGGTATGGCGGTGATGAGGATGCTGGTATGGCACATGGGGAGATCAGGATGCTGGTATGGGTCATGGCGGTGATCGGGATGCTGGTATGGGTCATGGCGGTGATCGGGATGCTGGTATGGGTCATGGCGGTGATCGGGATGCTGGTATGGGTCATGGCGGTGATCGGGATGCTGGTATGGGTCATGGCGATGATCGGGATGCTGGTATGGGTCATGGCGATGATCGGGATGCTGGTATGGGTCATGGCGATGATCGGGATGCTGGTATGGGTCATGGCGATGATCGGGATGCTGGTATGGGTCATGGCGATGATCGGGATGCTGGTATGGGTCATGGCGGTGATCGGGATGCTGGTATGGGGTATGGCGGTGATCGGGATGCTGGTATGGGGTAAGGTGGTGATCGGGAATGCTGGTATGGGTCATGGCGATGATCGGGATGCTGGTATGGGGCATGGCGGTGATCGGGATGCTGGTATGGGGCATTGCGGTGATCGGGGTGCTGGTATGGGTCATTGCGGTGATCGGGGTGCTGGTATGGGGCATTGCGGTGATCGGGGTGCTGGTATGGGGCATTGCGGTGATCGGGGTGCTGGTATGGGGCATTGCGGTGATCGGGGTGCTGGTATGGGGCATTGCGGTGATCGGGGTGCTGGTATGGGGCATTGCGGTGATCGGGATGCTGGTATGGGGCATTGCGGTGATCGGGATGCTGGTATGGGGCATTGCGGTGATCGGGATGCTGGTATGGGGCATTGCGGTGATCGGGGTGCTGGAATGGGGCACGGCGGAGATCGGGGCGCTGGTAAGGGGCACGGCGGTGATCGGGGCGCTGGAATGGGGCATGGCGGTGATCGGGATGCTGGAATGGGGCACGGCGGAGATCGGGGCGCTGGTAAGGGGCACGGCGGTGATCGGGGCGCTGGAATGGGGCATGGCGGTGATCGGGGCGCTGGAATGGGGCACGGCGGTGATCGGGGCGCTGGAATGGGGCACGGCGGTGATCGGGGCGCTGGTATGGTGTAAGGGGGTGTTTTGGGACAAGTGACAAGGCCTCCCTGCATTATTTATTATTGATATTCTGGGGCAGTGATCAGGGACACAGGGGCCGTGGGGTGGCTGGCACTGCAGTGTGTGAGTGTACAAGCAGCCTGACAGGCTGCTGTGAACTCACACTGCAAGATTGCTTCTCTCTGCTCTCACACTGAGAGCAGAGAGAAGCGATCTTTACTTTCAGTTTCATTGTTTACTATGTGAGTGCTGTGATCAGTCACAGTAGTCACATGGTAAAACACCACATGATTGCCTGAACACAACAGTAATGTGATCTTCTGTGTCCAGGTGACACACTGATTACCGGGCTCTGGGGTGCACGCTGTGTGAGCCACACACGAGCCATCGACGAGGGCTGACGTACAGGAACATCAGCCCACATCGGCACTGCTTCCCGTCTGCCGTCTATGTAGAATGGGCGGATGGGAAGAGGTTAATTACAGAATGTGACATATAGATTTTGAAACCAAAAGGGGGGGTCCTCATTAAGGAAGTATTAATTTTGACATCAAATTTTGAGTTAGTTTTAGCTATAGTCTTTTGACTAAAATGCCATTTTAGTCATATTTTAGCCGACTAAAATTTAATGGGTTTAGTTAAAAAATGCATTATTTAAGCATTTCTGCAGAATTTCCAAACTCATTATATACTCCTGGAGTAAAGAAAAAAATCTAATAAGTTATTATTTATGGCATTAATGTTTGAACATGCACTACAGACACAGATTTAGCCACTGTGATATATAACATCTTTTTAAATAGTTTCATAGCAATCAAAAATAATAAACAAAAATGTGGTGCAACTTTACTTACATATATATATATATATATATATAATATTATATATTATATATTTTTTTTTTTACTCTTGGCTGTAATGCTATTACCTGAATATATTACAAACATTAAATATTAAGAAAATATTAAGAAAAAAAAAAAGAAAAGCCTTTTTTTTTTTTTTTTTCTTTTTTCTTTCAGCAACTTAGTAGATGCCCTTACTTAGGCTTATGTGATAGTGCAGTGTTCATTTTGATGTCACATGTTGATTTAGTTTTAGTCAGTCTTTTGACTAAAAGGCCATTTTAGTTTGTCATATTCTAGTCATCTAGGGGTTTATTTACTAAAGTTGGTTCACTCAGAATCTCGTGCACTTCTGCGTAGAAACCAATCAGCTTCCAGGTTTTATTGCTAAAGCTTAATTGAACAAGCTGAGGTTAGAAGCTGATTGGCTACCATGCACAGCTGAGTGAGCCAACTTTTAGTAAGTAAACCCCCTAGTCATATTTTAGTTGACTAAAATAGTGTTAATTTAGTTGACTAAAATAACATTGGTGCTCTAGGCTTCCACAAATGGCAACCTCCGGCAAGAAGAGACAAGAGCAATGCTGGGGACAGTTGCAGCATACACTAATTTTGGTAGCATAATTAATAACATGGAATGTTTGTTCCTTTGTTAACCGCTTCCACGCCGCCGTATAGCAGATATACCGTTACATGGCGGCACCTGTGCGCAAATCACGTATATATATGTGATTTTGCATTTATGAGTAGGGGGCGCGCGCACCCTACGCATGCCACCATTCGTGGCCACTGATGTCTATCACCAGGTCCCGGCTGGTAATTACCTGCTGGCGCCCGGTGATTACCGCCAATCACCGACGGGGAGGAAGACTGTTTTTGTCTTTCTCCCTATCAGCTCGAGCACACTGCTCGGGATGGCTGTGCACAGCACAGCCATCCTGATCAGTGTGGTTACAGTAAAGCACACACACCCCGCCCCCTAGTAAAACACTCCCAGCACATAGTTAACCCTTTGATCACCCCTCACATTAATCCCTTCCTGCCCAGTGCCATTCGTACAGTGTCGGTGCTTTTTTTTTATTAATATTTATTTAGCACTGATCACTGTATTGGTGTCACTGGGAAAGTCAGTGACATCGTTAGTTCCCCCCCAGTGTCAGAATGTCCACCGCAGTCCCTCTAAAAGTCGCTGATTGCCGCCATTACTAGTAAAAAAAAAAACCCAGTATCTATACTGCCCTTTGTAAACGCTATAACGTTCACGTAAACCAATTGATTTACACGTATTGGGATTTTTTTTTTTTTTTTTAGCAAAGACATGTAACAGAATACATTTTGGCCTAAATTTATGACGAAATCTGATTTTTTTTTTTTTAATTTTTACTGGACACGTTTAATAGCAAAATGTCCAAAATATTGTGGTTTTTTTTCTCTCAAAATTGTTGGGTTTTTATGCTTATAGCGCAAAAAATTAAAAATGCACAGGCGATCAAATACCACCAAAAGAAAGCTTAATTCGGGAGGAAAAAAAGGACATACATTTCATTTGGCTGCAGTGTTGCATGACCGCTCAATTGTCAGTTAAGGTAAGGCAGCGCTGTAACACAAAAAATGGCCTGGTCA
This sequence comes from Staurois parvus, assembly GCF_062004578.1. NCBI lineage: Eukaryota > Metazoa > Chordata > Amphibia > Anura > Ranidae > Staurois > Staurois parvus. Next base: position 948,800 of record NW_028318628.1, read on the forward strand.
GGAAGGGGGGTAAATCCTTAGGAGGCAAGTGGTTAAAGAACATTACATGTTATCAAACTGTTTTGGGTAAAGTTACACTCTAAGGCCCCATTCACACTTGCGTATAGGACTGTTAGCATTTACATGCAGGAGCCCTAGTGGAGGTTCCTGATGACTAGCTGCAGAAGGAATACCCTTTAAAAACAATGGGAGGCTGACCGCTCCCACAGCTAATTGTGGCCGTAGTCATGCGTGTAATCACTTATAAAACCATTACCTGCAGACAGTCTGTGGAACGTGATTCTAATTTCATAGATTTGAAATGTTGGTAAATGTAGGGTTGTAGTTACCTGTTCCTTATGACAAATCAATACTTTCATTAATTTAGATCAACAATGAATAATCTTAAATGTACATATGATTTGTAGCTCAACTTTATTTGTAGGCACTGTTTGCCGATCTAATGTTTGCCTTTTCCAATATGTTGTTAGTCAACAGTTTCCTTTGGGTGCAGTGACTTTTTTGTTCAACGTTTGTAAGCCTTTATATGATGATTTTTTTTTTTTAAATAACTTTTGCAGTTATATTAAGTCTGCTAGATTTATTAAAAAATGCCTGGTGACTCTACTAGGAAGGACCTGATTCAGGTGATTTCTAATATAGGGTGACATTGCTCTGCCTTTGTCTCCCATTTGTGCTCCTGCATTGCCAACTTGTTACACAGGCTTCTGATAGAGACTACAAGTGGCCATTTCATCACTCGTTACTTAAACGTGGTTAGTAGACCATGCATGTAGACAGGAAGTGGCTACAGGATAACAGCAGTACTGTGATGCAACAATACATGAAAAATCATGAAAGTATAAAAAAAAAATTAAAAATGATATTTGTTTGTTACACAGGGCTTTAGCAAACTGGAAGTGGAGAATCGTTTTAGCAGTTGGTGCTACTACAGTGATTGCTGTGGTCATCCGTGTCTTGTGCCAAACAACTGCCCTTTTGCATAGTTAAAACAGGATGTTGCTCTGTTTGCATGCTGACCATTCGCAGAACACTTTGTATTTTTTCCAAGCAACACAAGGCGTTCTGTGAATGGAGGAGGTGGAGAGGCAGAGCAATGGGATTGCCATCTCCACCTTGTCCAATCACAGAATGCCTTGTGTTTACTGAAAAAACATGCACAGGACCCAGAAGACTGCAACTGTAGTGCTGACTACTACAATACTTCTTGACTTTCACAGTGGTTTCACAGGTATGAAATATGTACAGTGCTGTGAAAAAGTATTTTCCCCCTTCCTGATTTATTTTTTTTTCGCATATTTGTCACACTTAACTACTTGCGGACAAGCAGCTGTACCCGCACGTCGCTGGGCTTCGTGCAGCTGTACCCGCACGTCGCTGGGCTTCGTGCAGCTGTACCCGCACGTCGCTGGGCTTTTCCATCATTTACACTTTTAAAATAACAGAAAACAAAAAAATGGCGTCTGCAAAAGTTTGGCCACCCTGCAGAGTTAATATCTTGTACTGCCCCCTTTGGCAAGTATCACAGCTTGTAAACGCTTTTTGTAGCCAGCCAAGAGTCTTTCAATTCTTGTTTGAGGTATCTTTGCCCATTCTTCCTTACAAAAGTCTTCCAGTTCTTTGAGATTTCTGGGCTGTCTGTCACGCACTGCTCATTTAAGGTCTATCCATAGATTTTCAGTTATGTTGAGGTCAGGAGATTGTGAAGGCCATGGCAAAACCTTCAGTTTACGCCTCTTGATGTATTCCCCCGTGGATTTCGAGGTGTGTTTAGGATCATTATCCATTTGTAGAAGCCATCCTCTCTTTAACTTCAACTTTTTCACAGATGGCATCAAGTTACCATCCAAAATTTGCTGAAATTTTATTGAATCCATTTTTCCTTCTACTCGTGAGATGTTCCCTGTGCCACTGGCTGCAACACAACCCCAAAGCATGATTGATCCAACCCCATGCTTAACAGTTGGGCAGAGGTTCTTTTCATTAAATTCTGTGCCCCTTCTTCTCCAAACGTACCTTTGCTCATTCCGGACAGAAAGTTCAATTTTAACCTCATCGGTCCACAGAACTTGTTTCCAAAATGCATCAGGCTTGTCTATATGTTCATTTGCAAAGTTCAAACGATGATTTTTGTGGTGGGGACGTAGAAGAGGTTTTCTTCTGATGACTCTTCCATGAAGACCATATTTGTACAAGTATCTCTTTATAGTGGAATAGTGTACCACAACTCCAGTGTCTGCCAGATCTTTCTGGAGGGATCGTGCAGTCAAACGTGGGTTTTGAATTGTTTTACTCACAATCCTGCGAGCTTTTCTGTCTGATATTTTTCTTGGTCTTCCAGATCTTGCTTTAACTTCCACTGTTCCTGGTGACTGCCATTTCTTAATTACATTCCTAACAGAGGATATTGACATCTGAAAACGCTTTGCTATCTTCTTATAGCCTTCTCCAGCTTTGTGAGCGTCAACTATTTTCAGTTTCAGTTTTCTAGACAACTGCTTAGAAGAACCCATGGTGCTGATTGTTGGGGCAAGGTCAGATGAGTCTGGGCATTTAAAACCTTTGAGATTGACATCACCTGGTCTTCCCAGACGATGATTGAGAACAATCCATGACACTGGCAGGTCTCAGCTTGGCAAAGGGGGCAGTGCATGCTATAAATTCTGCAGGGTGCCCAAACTTTTGGAGACGCCATTTTTTTGTTTTCTGTTATTTTGAAAGTGTAAATGATGGAAATAAAATCCTAACTTTTGTTGACATATTATAAGAATGTCTAACCTGTAATTTGATGCCTTTTGGAGATTTTTCCATCTTTCCTTGGCTTCTTTATGCACATTAATACAAATGTTTAGCTGGGGTGCCCAAACTTTCGATCCCCACTGTACATTGATCTAAGCTGAAGTATGTAACTAATGCAATAAAACATACCCGGATTTCAGCTTCATTTATTTCAGAGCCAGTAATCCAAAACAGGTAAACATTTCAGAAAAGTCACTTGTCATTGCCTGCATATTTGTTCCAGCTTGGGGACTTCAAGTACTGTAACAAGACAGCCAGATAACTAACATTTTCTGAGATGGAGGTTAACAGTGACAGCTGGTTCATTCCAATACTGGTTCCTGTTTTATTTTATTTTTTTTCTTTACCAAAACAAAATATTGTTAACTGTGACATCATAAGACAGTAAAAGCATTGTGTCCTTTTCTTTTCAGCTGTACTATCAAGTGTTAAACTTTGGTATGATTGTATCCTCTGCACTGATGATCTGGAAAGGTCTCATGGTGGTCACTGGCAGCGAAAGTCCTATAGTTGTTGTTCTGAGGTATGTATAAGTATCAGTACTTCTTATATACTCAGGGCTGTTATTTTGTTACTGTGTATTTCAGTTCCTAATCTTATTGACATGCAACAATGCTAGTCCCATATTTGCCACCTTAAAAAAAAAAAATATAAGAGTTGAGAAACATGGTTGGAGTTGTAAACTTTACAGATACGTTTTCAATTTTTTTATTTTTTTTTATGTACAATTCTATCAGATCACTAATATGCTCTTAAAAAGAGCTTATTAGTGATCTGATATCCACAAAACAAGTTGTCTGAATAGATGCCAAGATGCAAAAATTTATCTTGGCCACAGCATAGCAATATTTCTTAATTATTTTTATATTACTCTTCATCACTGCTGATTACTTATTTCATTACCCTTTAGTGCCTATCACTGATGATGCATCAGTCATACAGGAAGAGACAGGGACTTGATATTGCAGCCTTTTCGAATCTTGCTGATACGTGAAGAGGAGTGAACTCATCCAGTTTAAGCTTACATATTAAATTCTCATTCTGTGTGAAAAGGAAGCCTGCCATCTCATATCTGCATGTAGGCTGCTATTGCTGAGCTCTTCCTTAGCTTCCTGGTTGTCATCATTCTGATGATATGACTAATACTTTGAGTACTAACAATGCACATGCATAGAGATTCATTTTGACTCTTCCCCTGCTCTGAATTGTTGGGTGCCTACTCCGGTTCAGAGACTGCATCTGTTCTATTAGTGGACTGCGGAGTATAAACTGTATGTTCGTGTTTAAATCTAGGGTAAGATAAAATGCAGTATAAAGTCACACTCTTTCAATATTTGTAGTGCATTGCATCCCCAAGTTTTTTTTAAAGGACACTTGTCATGTCATGGTACAAATAAAGATGGCACCACAGTTGTGTAGCAGGCTTCTTTTTCTGCCATGCTGTACATTTATGTTCCTTGCCCCCTTTAGGCTGTCACAACTATTCAGGGGTTATATGTTGGTATAAAAAAGGTTTCTTCTTCTTCTTTTTTTTTTTTTTTCTTCAAAATCTGTTTATTTGATTTAAAAAAAAAAAAAAAAAAAACTTATAAAACAGAGCGTCTGGGCATTCCCTGGTGCAACATTCACATCTAACATAGGTTACTAACCAGAACACTTCAAAAACAGCTGCAAAAAAAAATCTGTAGTATGAGACTTTTGCTCAGTCCTACTAAGAAGAAAGATACTGATGCTGTTGTACAGTCATCTCCGCCACAGTGCCCAGACAAATGAGAATGAAGGAGACCAAAGAAACTGCTCCCATACTACCACAAGATACCGACAAAACTACTCTGTAGGCCATGACCCCCACATAGAAGTACAGAAGTAAAACCATTACATAAATACTAGAATTATGATGATGCATTAGTGGCAGAGGGCTCAGTCCACAGATGCCATACTTTGTAGAATTTAACCAGGCAGCCTCGGTACTCATATGTGGCTTCGTACAGGGGGATGGAGGCGTTCACTAGAGCGTTCCAGAAGTCTAAGGAGGGTATCTCCGGCATCTTCCATTTCAGCACAATGGCCTTTCATGCATAAAATAGCAGGAGGCCAAGGAGGGTCTTAGTTGCTCGGGCCAAAAGCTAATTGACCTACCAATCCAAGCAAGCAGACCTCCACAGTCAACGGTATGGAAACAGTAGTTAGAGCAGAGGTAAATTTCATAACTTCATCACAAAATCTATGAATCCCAGGGCAGATCCAAAACATATGTAGAAAGTCAGCGTCTGTTTGAGTACAATTCCAGCAGTGGGGGTAGACCCCTGGATAAAGTCTATTTAAGCGTTGAAGCGTATAGTATGTTCTGTGCAATAACTGTTGAGTCTATCCTTAACTGGTACCAATTGCAGAAATGGGTATTTCCAGATAGCCTCCCAATCCTCCGTGTCCATTTGTGGAAAGTGAACCTGCCACTTTGCATGAAGACCCTCCAAACCCACATGAATGGAAGGCAGTAAGGCTTTGTATACTTGAGAAAGGGATTCCATGTCAGACCTTACAATGGTCAGGCATGTTGACACAAGCTGGGAGGAGAAGGCGTGTCCATTCTGGAGGTAGTGGAAAAAGTGGGTGTTAGGTAGACCAAACTTCAGCTTCAGAGCATTAGAGGACCTAAGGGTAACGGGTAACCTCCCCCTCACATATGCGCTCCAATGTCTTGATTCCTTTGGAGGCCCACACCCTAGGGTTAGGTATTGACATAAATTCGGGGAGTCATGGATTGAGCCATAGAGGAGTATCAGGGGACCAGCTGCCAAGTGTATGGGGTTGTTTGCTTATTACCAACTGCCATGCTCTGACTACAGTCGTCATAGACTGGGTAAGTAAAATTGGGACTTTAGTGCCTCTATATAGTAGGTTCCTCAGTGATTCATATGACCCCCGAGAAAAAAGGAGGTATTTCTATACACCTAGGCCCTCCCTACATTGCCTAACACAGCATCACTCTCCCACATACCCCCGAATGTGATAGTACCTAGTCCTGTGAACAGGGCAGTGAGGCATGGAGCACTGCATTATGGGAGTAGGGAGGTGAGCACTTTACCCATATATGTTTAGATTTTTTTTAGGCTTTCAAGGCATAGAGCCATATTCAGGGCCATGCATTTGTGCTGGCCCGGATTTAAGGCATATGACCGGTTTCCTTGAAATGTTATATTCTATAACTCTTCAATACCTTGCATGGTGTGACCGTTTCAAGTACAGATAGGTGTAAGGGAAATTCATTTTTATCAGTACAGATTAACCCTTTTGTTAAACAGTTCTCATTAGTGCACTTATGTAGAAATGTAATCGATCTCAGCACTGTATTAGAAACCTTGAAGACCTTTTACTAAAATGTTCCTAAAAATTAATGGTAACAGTCTGTCTTTCTATGCTACTGATGAACCAGTAGCTGTTTTGAAAACTACCAAACTCAAAAGATAACGAACATGTCATACTTACCTGCTGTATGCAGTGCTTTTGCACTGAGCAGCCCCAATCCTCTTTTTGGGTCCCACATTGGTGCTCCTGACCCTTCCCTCCTGCCAAGTGCCCCCAGAGCAAGCAGTTTGCTATGGGAGCACCCAAACAGGCTCGCTCCCAAGCCGCTGCTTTGTGTGTTCATTCACGCTCCCTCTCTCTCCTTTTTGACTTACTGGCTGTGATCCCGCTGTTTCAGCCAATGAGGAGTGAGAGTCTCTGGAGAGCTGAGGCTCTTGTGCATATCACTGGATCTCAATGGCATTCAGGTAAGTACTAGAGGGGCTGCTTCACACAGAAGGTTTTTTACCTTCCTGCATAGTACGCATTCAGCTTTTACATCCACTTTTAAGTTCGCCAATGCATGGTATCACCTTCAACTTTAAACTTTTGATGTTCATTGATGACTAATATGGAATAGCGCTCCGCTGTTGGGATGGATAACAGAATGGTTTTAAAACTAATTTTCTTGGAAAAAAGCTGCCTTGGGTGTGTTCTTGTGCCAGTCCTTCCTTAAAGGGTAACTCCACTTTCGTGGGAAAAAAGTAGCAAACTAAAAAAATATAAAATATAGTGTGTACAACTGTGACATAGGACAAGTCAGCGCTATCATTTTCTGTAAAATGCTATGCAATGTGGCTACCTGCTGTAAACAGATGGTGTTCAGAATGCAGCCCCCTTCACCAGAAACTTCATTTCCTGCTTGTGTGATTTGGCTCATTGATTTTCTCAAGTCTGCACTAAGATACAAGTCAGATTTTGAGCATCCCCTGCAACAAAAGTATCCTTGTTGGTGAGATACTACCAAAGGGAAGTCGCTTCTAAAGGGATATACAGACCCTGCCACGTTCCTCATTAGAGTGCTGCAGGTTCAGCAGCTGATTGAGAATTATAAAATCCCATACAGATTCACACTGCACATGGACACAGACAAACCGTTATTTATTCAGAATACCAAAAAGTAGGACTCTGCAGCAAAGTTTGTTAAAATCCTTGCAATGTAGAGATCCCCAGAGGGAAATGTTTTTTTTTTTTTTTTTTCCCTCAGCAAGAGCGGATTTACTCTAATTTTTAATGGGGGCCAAACCGGTTTATTCCCTAAAAAAAACCAAAAAAAACCATGCTGCACTCTGGTGATTTATTTTATTTATTTATTTATTTTTTAATTATCTTCCATGTTATTCAGGTAAATATCCATCTTCAGTATTTCCCTACCCCTGTACTAGAGGGTGAAGCCAAGACCCAGGCCATCCTCAGTCTGTCCCTTCAAAAACAAATCAGCAAATGGGCAACTCCCCATTCCTCTTGGCAGGTTCATCTTAACTGCTCAGCAATTGTAACCTTTGCTCTTTTTTTTTTTTTCATTTACAAACTGTAAGGAAACGAGGACCTTAAACTTGAAGCTTTGTGCAGGGGCGGTCTGACAACTCATGGGGCCCCAAGGCAATAGGGGATCATGGGGCCCCTGTGTCCTTGCCCAAACCAGGGGTATCTCATGCTGAATAAAGGGGAGAGAACAATGTTCTTGGACAACTTGCCAGCCAGCTTGCTAACAACCGAATTAACCTGTCTAACAGTATGCGTTTATAACAGGGGTTTAGTTAGCACACATTTGCAAATACATACGTAAGCCACAGAGCCACGACACGGCACCCTGGTAATCTGTGGTCCTAACTCTAAAATTTGTGAGTCCCCATAGTAGAGGCACATGCATTTAATGGATAGATCATGGGCAGGTGGACCTGAGGGAGCCACCCCTCTTAAAGGCAAAGGAGTGCACTGGACCCCAGCATGTAGCACAATGGCAACCAGGGCCCTAGTGCACCCACGTACCAAAAACTCAAACATGCATAAAAGTGGCCACCCGCCCAGTATCTCATGCTGACCCCGGGCCCTTGGGCAGTGCCCGAGTTTCCAAATGGTCAGTCCGCCCCTGGCTTTGTGACATCTATATACTATATCTGCTGTCTAATACCATAGCTTCAGATCCTAAAATTAACTGGTTCTGAGTTTCAGTCATAGCCCTGTGATCAGGAAATGGTTTAATTAGTGACTGTGCTTCTCTAGACCTATTGTTAAATCTAGGAGAGATTTAGAGAAGTTATTTTGAATTTATCTATGTACTTCTCAGATTAATAGCCCTGCATTTATTATCTTTGCTTCATCGACTGGTAGCTAATCGGAATTATGCAAATTTTACAGATAATATTCATTCTGCGAGATCATTCAGTTCTGTCTTCAAGCTTTCATTGCTAATCACCTTACCCTTTACTTATCACAATTGCCCATTTATTTATTTCTATTTCCTGCCACTCGGTGCATAGATCTATTTATTGTGATTGATGGCTTAATAAAGCAAATACTTGCGAAACCTGTCAAATTAGTGAAGATTACCTTTTAAAGGTCAGTTAGACGTGTTGTCTGGTCTTCATATGATGTACCCTTCTGTTTGTGTAAATATCAGGAAGCATGTTTGTGAAGTGGCAGCATGCTCAGTCTTTAAGAGCAATCAGGGAAGGTGGTTGTAAAATGCTAACAAAAGGTTTTATGTATTTTTCTTAAAGCATGGATTGGAAAAGCAAATAGTCCGTTCTTCAAGATATGGACCTACTTGCCCTTTGACACCACAGACAAACTGCAGGTGTTCTTTGATGTAAATCTATACCTCACAGAACAATAAATAGAAACTATTTGTGGAATAGGCACAATACATAGTGCTAGCTTGTAAAATTGTGTTTAAGTTTTAGACACTTGTGGGAAAAAATGCTGTAATATGAGGATGCTATCTTAAATAGTGTATTTAATAGTATTTGTCAATTCACAACATACAAATGCATTCATAGAATAAAAAACGATCAAATCAGTAATTGGTATGTGTACTCTTTGCCTCTAAATCAGCATCAGTTCTCTGAAATACACTTGCATACAATTTTTTTAAGGAACTTGACAGGTAGATTGTTCTAAGCCTCTAAGAGCACTAACCATAGTTCTTCTGTAGCTTTAGACTGTCTCTGTTGCTTCGGTCTCTTTTTGTGATTCCAGACAGACTCAATGATGTCAGGGCTCTGCAGGGGCAATACTATCTCTTACAAAACTCCTTGTTCTTTTTACTGAAACTTCATCCTCATGAAGAGGGCGTAATGTTCTCTGTGAAACCACATGATTTTTTAAAGAAGACTTCCAGCTATAGATATTTTATCAATAGTTATGTTTTTCCTAGCTGGACCAATGTAACTATACATATACCATACCTGGCCACTGCCCCTGGAAGCTGGGGCTCAGCGTCTGGCCTGATGCATTGTGAACATAGGTTTTCGGCTGCTCAGCATGCGTGCCATTCAGAGAATGCTTTGCATCTTCTGAATGAATGCAAAGCATTCTGTGATTGGATTAGGTGGAGAGAGTGACGTCACTGTGTGTTTGATTGTCCCTGCTCGATCGTTTGACCGACTTCTGTTGAAGGCAAATGTAGGAAAACTTCTCAATCAGCAGTTGCTGATCAGTGTATAGGCAATCCATAAGTTACAAACATTTGACTTGCATATGACTCATACTTAGGAATGGAGGCGGCGTGACGTCACGCTGATCCCGGAAACTGCTGAGCGGCCATCTTGCTGCTCACCGCATGCTGCCACCTACTGTCCAGCAGATCTGTCAGCAATCTCACATCACTAAATACAATAAAATATGTAGCGCTACTCCTTTAGGTACATACACACATATATATATAATAAATTAATTAGTGATGTGTAAGCTCAAAATTACATCAAATTAAATAAAAATTAATGTGATAGTGATATCAATTAAAGTTAATTGGTGCCCATTACTCATTAGATCTACAAAGTTAAATCAGATAACTTAAAACATGTGAAAAAACATCAATCTCTCAAATGAGACATAAAATAGATCCTCCCATAGTGCAGTATATTTTATTTATGAAGTAGGGACAGATAACAAAAAACTTTCTCACTCACGTGGCAGCCGTATCCAATTCAAAACCTCATGCTTTCGGATGAGGGCATGTATGTATGGGTGTACAGCTGGGTGTACAGGTGTACCAAGATGGCCGCCACGCCGGAAATACGTCACCACGTCAGGCCGACGCGTTGCGTCACAATGTCATGTGACTTCCTCAGAGCCCTTTGAGAGCACTGTTTTATTTACTGCTATATTGTGGTTTTTTCACTACACGAGAGGCACGTGTGATTTTATATTCACAGAATTATATATATATATATATATATATATATATATATATATATATATATATATATGAAAATGTTTTTTCACATGTTTTAAGTTATCTGATTTAACTTTGTAGATCTAATGAGTAATGGGCACCAATTAATTTTAATTGATATCACTATCACATTACTTTTTATTTAATTTGATGTAATTTTGAGCTTACACATCACTAATTAATTTATTATATATATATATGTGTGTGTGTATGTACCTAAAGGAGTAGCGCTACATTTTTTATTGTATTTATTTATCACAATCACTGGTATATGATTTAATGTTAGCAGCTTCTCCTGGTGTTTTTTATACAGTTGAAACACTTGGGAGCGCAGGAGGTTCACACCACTACTGTTACAATCTCACATCACTGTATGGCCAGTTAATCCTTCCCATTGCTATCCAAAACTTAAAATTTTTTTTGGGCTGGAGTTGCACCTAAAAAAAAGTACCAACTGTTGGAACGATCTGTGCCAACTTGCATCAACCTAAGAACAAACCTACAGAACCTGTCTTGTTTGTAACCCAGGGACTGCCTGTATTCTGACAGAAACAAGTGCAGTTGGCAGAGTACAGTGTCCCAGTGGGGGGATTCCTCCATCCACTTCGTTTGTGCAGATGGAGGAATCTGTTAGTCTGGCCATCTTTAGCTGATGTAGCCACTAGACATCTTCCAAGTCTACATGGGGTGTCTTTCATCTGCTGTACTAAGTTACCTTGAACAACTAAAGAATTTTTAATCCTTAAAGCAGAAGTCCAGCCTAAACCTGTCTAAGCCTAAACCTGCTCCCATCCCCATTCTAAGCCCTATACTAACTAGCATGTAAAGGAAAGATGTGTATACTGCCTAATCTAAGGGTGCTTCAGTCCAGTCACTTGATGAACGCATGATAAACTAAGGGCAGATGGATTCCATAAATGTTATGTGAATCATCTGCCCTTACTCAAGATGGTCACCGCTATAAATGTGGGGGGCTGTTTTTTAAACTGATTTAAGAAAATAAGGCCTCGTGCACACTGGACTTTTTTACAGCTGCTGTTTTTGGCTTTTGGCGTTTTTTTCTACACCCAGTAAACTTCCCAGCATGTTATCCCATGTGTTCAAAAACACATAGGCTTTCATCAAAGTTTTTTGGCTGGAAAAAAACCCAGAACTAGTTGGTTTCTAGAGGAGTTTATTAGCTGTAAAAACACTCCTAACGCTGTTAAATTTGGCAAAACACTGCAAACCAGCGTTTCGGAGCTATTTTGTTAGCCAACATTTTATTTTTGTATTTTGTAAAAACCGCTAATGCGAAAAACACGGTTAAACGCTAATGCAAAAATGCTAAAAAACTCGCATTTTTACCGAGACTTATACAGGCTAACGCTACCGGTTATAAAACGCCCAGTGTGCATGAGGACTAAAGCAGTTTGTGGTGCTGAGATACAATTTAGTTCCGCTTTAAGAAAATACATGTTCCTTTTTGATAATATTCTACTTGTCCCACAGCTTGATTTCTCATCTCCATTTTTTTTTTTTTAAACCCGATTACTAGTGGTACCATTTTTGTTACAAAGATTTAACAGTTCAGGCACATACAAACAGGCCCTTTTTACATTTTTTTCTGGCAACAGAAAATACACATGCTCTTTCACTGCATAACTTTATTTCAATACTTCTTATTGAATTTGGTTTAATAAAGGTTGCTCTGAACAAAGAGACAGCAATTACAGTTGCAAGGTAAAGATTATTTCAAAATAATTATATGAGTGAACATATAATTGCCAAGGTTAGAAAGGGCTACTGATTAATAAAAGCAAGTAAAAGAAGATCAAATGGTATAGCTGGACAGAAGAGATTTCTCAGATTTAGTTTGCCTAATATGTTATCAGACTTGTGTATAATGGTAGAGGGTCTATAGACTGGATGTGAGTTATGCTACAGTTTATGTAGAGTTAGATATTGCAGGTTGGTAATCCTTTGTTAGAACTATGGTAAGGTGAAAAAAAGAAGAGAAAGCATGAGTAGGGGCGAGTGTAGCAGATGGGTAATGGTAGGAAGAGGTAGGTTAGTAGGGGAAAGCGGGACAATGACACCAGATCTGCGTATAGATCTAAAGCTGTTAACGTTAACTGGTGAGACGACACAACCATGTGAATAAAGCCTAAATTTACATATTTGTACCAGGCAGTGGATGAACTTTAAAGTGACTTCTAAGCATTCAGATTTTTAAAAAATAGTAAACATGTCATAGTTACCTGCTCTGTGCAATGGTTTTGCATAAAGCAGCCCTGATCCTCCTCTTCTTGGGTCCCCTGCCAGCTCTCTTGGAGTGTACCCCCATAGGAATCCAATTCCTGTGGGGTTACTCATGTGGGCTTGATCCCGAGTCTGGCCAACTGCGTCCATAGACGCAGTTAGCACGTCTTGGACATGCTCCTTCGTCACAGGATTTGGTTGACCACAGCAGAAGCCAATGGCTCCCACTGCTGCCTCTCTCCTGTGAGGATAGAGAGAGGGCAGAGGCAGCTGCTGCTCTCGAGCACAGTGCTGGATCAAGATTTGGCTCAGTGTTTAGGAGGGGCTGGAGGGATCTTGTTCAGAGAAGGTTTTTTACTTTAATGCAGAGAATGCGTTAATGTAAAAAAAACGAAAACTTTGAGCCTTTAGGACTACTTTAAAAGAAGCCCTTACTGACCTCTGTAGCTGCAGACACTAGAGAAATTCATCCTCAAAGTTCATATTAGATTGTAGTCGGATTTTTGACAGCTTTATCTCACTCTCTTTGCTCTCTCAGTATTGCCATGACAGCTTCCTAATATAAACAGTGCACTAGCTCTTCTTTTCAACCTTTTGACATAAGGAGATGGCTACATACAAACTAGTAACAATAACCAGATTGTGATGGTCAGAAATCTGTGTTTTTACAGATTTCCATTGGCATTCTAGAGATTTTGGGGCTAAAAACCATGAGTCTAATCAAATAAAAGGGGACATGTAGTCTAAATCTGGCTTTGCAATAGTAGTGTTTCATTCCAAATTTTTCATTTAAAGAATAATTATTCAATTCCCTAACCATTTTGGGATCAAATCTATGTTTATTTCCAATCACACTGATGAGAAAATTCGAGCAGGATGGATTTTTTTTCACACAAAAACTCTAACAGTGTATGTGGTTTATGTTCAGGAAATTCCATTCATTCCAAAATTGAATGTTAAAAGCAATCAAAACTTTGAAGTACTTTTCGATCGACATTTAGATACAATTATTCTTAAGAATGTTTGTACAAAGGTTTGCTCAAAAATCCTCTAGAATATAAGCAGATTTTGTGTTAGGGTTATATGTTATACTTACCTGCTCTGTGTAATGGTTTTGCACAGAGAGCCCCCCAAACCTCCACTTCTAGGGTCCCCCGCTGCCGTTTTTCGCTCCTACTTTTTTTTATGTGCCCCCATAGCAAACCACTTGTTATGTGGGCACACAGTGCATACTCGCTCCCAAGCTGTGTGTGTCTATGCAGCCACCAATGGCTCCTGCTGCTGCTAGAGTCCTGGGTGAAGAGGAGAGAGGAGATGCTGCCATGCCTAGCACTGGATCTCTTCTCCCCTTTCTTACACCTCATACAGGGAAGGGGAGGACAGACTGCATTAAAACATTTCTTACCTTAATGCAGGAAATGCAGTAAGGTAAGAAATGTTCTGGCTTTAGACCCACTTTAACATCGGATGTCTGGAAGGGTTGGGAAGGTTGGAAGTAATAAGTGTTACACAGCTGCTGTGTATTGAAGCAGATGTGACACTTATGGCTGCCTAATATACCTGATACCTGAACAGTGACTGTATCTGATAGGATGCAGTCACTGTTCGACAATTGTGGTGGTGTCAACAGTCTGAATCGTCTGAAATTTGAGCGGTATATGGCCAGGTTAAGGTTGTGACTTACTCTTTCCTGCATGGCTTGTGTCCCAAAATCTGCAGCTAAAACTGTTGGCTCTGGGTTCAAGCATAAATCTGGTACTATAGACTTCTGCAAGGCAGCCCATAGATTGGGTTAGGTTTTTTTTTTGTTCAGCCAGTGGGTTGAATGAAAAAACTGACCAGATTCCCCCATCTTGACACTCGACTTGGGTGCAGGAATCCTCCTTGCTGAGTCTTTGTATTCTGACAGCAGGGAGTTATTAGAATACATTGATCATATAGCCTGCAGTGCTGATCAAGCTGGGAAATCCGAAAAGGCGCTTGTACAGAAGTTGATCGGTAGATTGACCTCTGTACAACCACATTTGATACATGGATCAAAATTTATCTGGTCCCTGCTGACCTGGACGAATTTTGATCCATGTTTTGCTGGCTTAAGCATGCCATGGTGTTGAGGGACATGAGCTGGGATCTTCGTAAAAATCTACTATATTAAGCTGTCATCGATTCACAGTACATGGTAAAGCTCTGCTTCTTGCTTCGTAGTATTGCATAATGTACTTCTTTCAACATCTGTTCCATATGTAAATCTCCCAGGCATGTTTGGTGTAGATAATATATTCTACAATCTATAAAGACTAAAATAACCCAAAAGGCAGAGACCTTGTGATCATTTTCTTGTGCTTTGGGCAGAAGGTCATGTATAATAAGAAAGAGTTGTTTTTTGTTTTTTTTTATTAGACTAATGAATAGGTAATGTGGACATGAGACACCTTGTTTATTGCACTCTGATAAATGAGCCTTCTGCTATAACTAGCACGTGTCCGATATCTCTGCTACAGAACTGAATCTGCAAATTTTACATGGCCACTTTAAGAATATATTTTTTTTTTAAATAACTCTCATTACAGCCTAAGATCTCCTTGCTTTGTGCAACAAATGCATAGCTAGACTCTTCCGTGTAGTGCAGTTTGGCTGGGAAGCTATAGGATACAGACTTCAAAATAGATGACACAAATAGAGATGCATTACCGCAGGGCAACTTCTACAAAAGCAGCTTATAGTGTAATAGGTTTTTAAGCTGGAAGATAATTCATACAACCCTTGTAGAGACGTGTATATAGATATTTAAAAAAAAAAAGCTAAAGTATTCCTATTGTGTTTAAGATGTAAGCAAATTTTGTTCATGTTGTAATGTTGAAGCCCCTAGGTTGTTCTGTGATTTTATGGTGTTTGTTTATATGGTAAGGGGTGGTGTTTTTTCCCATTTTTTTGTTTCTATTATCTGTGTTGGATTTATTTGGAGATAATAATTAAAGTAAAATTTTGCTACGTTATAGGGAACATTTTAAAAGTTTTAGTTTTGCCTCAGCAGTACATTGAAAATCAACAATTTTTCTGTAATTCCTCTTAATATGTGAGGGCATCTCCTGGTATGTTAGGGTGCCTACAACCTCATAGCTAGCTGCATATCTGCAGTATGAGATCAAAAGCATTACTGCCTCTGTTAGTCTCAGATTTAAAGGGGGACTTGAAATGTCAATACTGTACTGCTCACTGCTCCCCTTGCTGGAGGCTCTGACATAAAGAAGCAAAAACCTGCCTCTAGCAAGAGGCCACCTTGGCCAGAGACACCGCATAGAACAAGGCATGGTAAAAGTAACCATACACTTAGTTTTTCTTTGTTTACTCTACTTCAGCCTGTTGGCTAAACAATCGACTAGGGTCAATTTAGACAGGAGCCAATTAACCTACCAGCATGTGTTGGGAGTGTGGGAGGAAAACTGAGTGCCTGGAGGAAACCCACGCTGGCACAGGGAGAACATGCAAACTCCATGCAGGTAGTGCCGTGGTTGGGATTCAAACCAATAACCCTAGTGCTTCTAGGTTTTGCTATTAAATGGTGCAATTAGCCACTGGTCTGCCCATACCAATAGCAGTTGTTCTTTTTTCAGCAACGTTTCATGTTGGAAACGGCCACTATTTAAGATCTCACATGTGCTGCAGGTGGATTTGTGTCAGGGTAAAGCCAGTGACTTTTTGAGGAAACTTTAGGTCTCTTTCACACTATATGCATTTTTGTACATTTTTTTTCTGCATAGGTCAGCCCATTCATTTTAATTGGGCTGCCCTATGCATGACAAGTGCGGCAAACTGGCTCATGCATGTTTAAGCGCCAAACATTTAACCATGCTTTTTTTTTTTTTTTTTTTTTTTTGTGAAAACACGCCTACTGCATTTGGGCTGCAGTTACCACTGAATAGCAAGTGCATGACATGTTTTTTGCCTGTTTTGTAAATGTATATCATTTCACGAACATGCACAAATTCTCATGATTTTACAAACGTCGCAAAGTGCAATCTTGTGAGGCCTTAAAACTACATTGCAGTGTTTAGCAGCCAGTGCAGACGACATACTGGGGTTTATTTACTAAAGCTGGAGAGTCCAATATCAGACTCCCTTCTGCATAGAAACCAATCAGCTATTAACCTCAGCTTGTTCAATGAAGCTTTGGCAATGAAACCTGGAAGCTGATTGGTTTCCATGCAGAAGTGAGTCTTATTTTGCACTCTCCAGCTTTAGTAAATAAACCCCACTGAGTCTGTAATTATTTTCTTATATCTGCATATGTAATCGAAAAATGAATGAAGTTTAGCTGCTTGTGTTTGCATTTGTGTTAGAACCCAGTAGCAAGCTCCATAGATTGTGATGTTTGATATAAATATGTCTCTTAAGTGGGGCTTTACATATTTGTGCATATACTGGTTCCCCTGTGACCCAGAGTCAGCTGATAGCGGGCTGTTGCCCATCAGCTGATGGGGCAGTGCCATGCAAAGTTCTATAAGGATCCCAACAATACTGTTGGGATCCATCCAACTACCTGATTGACTACTGGCTCCGCCTTTTCATGGTGCGCCTGAGTCAGCCACACCTGCCCCCTTCCGAGCCTGATTCTACACCGAGTGCTGGAAGCATTGACTTGCAGTCACTGTTCTCTGCTGTGAGCAGAACGAGAGCTCATTGATCCGCAGTCATGTGATCAATCGATTTTTGGTCTTAGAGCCAGCTTGGGACAACTGGACTGTCAGACAGATGCTGTAGCATGGAGGGGAGTATGTGTTCTTGTCCTTTTTTATTATGTACCCCATAATTTTCTTTTAACATATTTATGTATTTTGTAGCAGAGTCTCAGATAGGTCAATTGTTTTTTGTTTTGCGTTTTTTTCACAGGGGTGTGCCTGTATTCCTTGTCTCTAATGGACAAAGTGTTGCCACCCTTCTTTCTGGCTCTGCAGGTTGGCAGTGTGTAAATCACAAATTTGGATGTCTAGAATAATAAATATATTGGCAGGTAAAATTATTCCTAGGCATGCAATTTGCTATTTAGTCTGAGATCTGGTTAAATATGCTCTGCTTCAGAAATGTTGTTCCTCAATCTCCTAGTGATTAAAAATTGTGCTAACTCTGTACATCATCTTCTCCACAGTGGCAGCATGGAGCCCGCGTTCCACAGGGGAGACTTGCTTTTCTTGACCAATCGTGTGGATGATCCTATTCGAGTGGGTGAAATAGTGGTATTCAGAATAGAAGGAAGAGAGATACCGATTGTACATCGTGTTCTGAAAATTCATGAAAAGTGAGTGCCTGCTTAAGTTGATGAAATCTGAGTAGTCAGATTTTAAAAATGATCCGGACTTGATCTTGAAACATTTTCTAAGGTGTCAATCTTACTGAAGTGCAGGTATTATGTTGAGCCTACTAGTACCTATGTTAGTCTTTAGACAGATCCCCGTGGAGCCCCAGTGTGGCCATTTGTGTAATTTAGCTAATGTTCACTGACAGCACATGCGAGTCAACGTTTCCTTCCCTTGTGAAAGCAAAGAAACAGCATGCGCAAAGATTTTTTCACAATTTGGTAAATAGCACTTTGGAATAATGATGGGAATGCCTTCACACACCTGTCTTAACCCTTCCCAGACCTAATCCGTACCTGTCCAAATTGGGCAATGTACAGCCAGGCTTTATTTGGTGAATAAACCAGGGCCTTCTATAAGGAAGGACTGTATTTTGTTACATCCTTGTACTGCATCATATATTGCATTTATAATAATAGATATTTCTGATTAAGGGAAAATGGAGACATCAAATTTCTGACAAAGGGAGACAACAATGCCGTGGATGATCGAGGGTTGTACAAGCAGGGACAGAACTGGCTGGAGAAGAAGGATGTGGTGGGAAGGGCAAGAGGGTAAGTTTATAAACTGTCAGCAGTGCTTTATAAAATTATGCCTTGAACTGGAAGGGGTACAGCATTTCCACGTAAGGTGTATTCCATCAAACCTATTGGCAAATGGGATAAAAATAAATTTGATGTACATTTGCTGTTAATACAGAAAACTTATATAAGCAATAACCGTATAAAGTGTGTTACTATGTCAATTGTTTTGTGCATGACTTGTTCTAGTAGTCCGAAGTAGGAGTGTTTTAGTTTTTAAAGTGTGACAACCTATTTTTGTTGAGCACAAAAAAAAAATACTCCAAGGATTTTATATACATGAAAGCAGTTAAGCCATCTTCGTTGCAGAGTTTGAGATTCTGTCAATCAGTCATTCCTATAACCACAAAATTACATTTGAGGGCAGTCTGCATAAACGGCATTCTTGGCGCATTCAGTGTTGCCATGTTCTCAAGGATTCAGCATTCTATAAACTCATAGATAATGTCCCTTTTTCTACTCTAAAGATTATAATACACATCTTTTATAGTTACAAAATAAATAATTGCCTAAGCATGAAAATCTCTATCCCTCAACTTTGAGGATGTTAGTGTCACTAAACCCAAGACCCTGCATTCACTGTATCCAGTCTTCCACAGTGCATGGAAATGCAATTATTTTAGTAAATGCAAACTGCTAAATACATTTTTCCATCAGCAGTTAGAGCAGTCATGTGACTTCTATGAGTGTCCAGAAGAGCACTGGTTAAAGCGTGTAGAAGGAGTTTTCATCCTCCCCGATTGTCCTATGAGGCTGCAGGACCCCTGACACTGTATAATGCTGATTGGCCTGGTGCTGATCACATGCATTCACAGAAAAAAAAAAAAAACTCCTGAGCAATACACAGATAACTAAGCATTTTCAGCTTGCCCCCCAAGGTTCTGTTCTATCAGGAAATGGATTAGGGACAGTAAAAGAAGGGGAGGATCAGAGAAGACAGGATCAAACATCCTTTTCACACAATGCAGAGGATTAACCCATTGGGTTCCACAGTGAGTATAACAAGCTGCTTTACTGCATATACAGACTGATTTTACTGTTGTGGGTTTAGTAACACTTTAAGTGCAGTTACAATTTAGGGGCCTCTGTGGTCCCCTTCCCTACTTTCTTCCTTGTCTAACAGTCCTTTCCTTCTCACCCCTAAACCTTTTTTTACCCAGATGTCAACAGCGGCATTTTAAAAAAATCAAAAGCATTCAAAATCGCCGACATTGGTATTTTGAATGCTTTTAAGCGAGGGATTTGGGGTCTTATACAACCCAGATCCCTCCATAAAGAGTACCTGTCTTGTGCATTTACTGTCACAAGGTATGCTTACATTCCTTGTGACAGCAATAAAAATGATTGTTTTGAAAAGCTGGTGCAGGTAAAGCACCCTTTCAACTGGTTGAATATTTGTAGAAGCCAGGAAGCAACAAAAAGGCGGTATTTTATCACACTGGAAGCTGGAAAGGTACGAGCAGATAATTTTTTAGCCGGTATGTTGTATAGAAGTCACCCTGTCTTGACATGGTTGCTGGCCTCATGCACACAGGGCGTATTTGCAGCCACTTTTAGGGGCATTGGATGTTCTTTTTTTACTGCTTCCAAATGCCCCTCCATGTTATCCTATGTGTCTATGCACACAGAGACTTTTAAAAGGTTTTAGTGACGGGAAAAAAAAAACACTGCCAGTGCATCCAGGAGCAGCAGAGTTTGGGCAGAAAAATACTTTACGCTACCTAAAGTTGCTGAAAGCTAGACACATTTAGCACTTCAGCATTAATTCATTTCCATGGCCAGAATTAACAATTTTTCTGGCCAATAAAATGATTTAATGCCCAAGAGTTTGACACCTGTAAAAGATTGTAACAGCTTTAGACACTTAAAAGCGTCAGGAATGTTTTCTGCAAAAATGCTGCTGGCTTCTAGAAGAGTTGAATAAACGTCCTGTGTGCATGACGCCTAACAGCTAATATTTGTCTACTTAAAGCAGAGAAAACTACTGATATACAAATGATGTAATCTGCTTTGTTAGCTGACAATACAACCCTATCGCGATAAAATAAATGCTGGGGATTTTTTTTTTCAGTTTTTAAATTAGTTCTATAAAAGCAAAAATGCACTACTAATACTGACATCAGTATTTAGGAACAGCTAAACATAAGGGCCTTACCCTTCCAGTTCCAGTAGAACCACTTGAAAGGTTGCCTTTAAACATTTGGCTGACATGATTCGCAGGATGAATGAACAATTTTAGTTTGCCACAAAAGCAGTGTTTGTGCATACATAGGCTTCACCAAGAGTAGAGGGAGCCATAGACTCCTGCTGCTGTGAATCAAATCCTGTGAGGAGGGAGTATTGGCATGGCCGAGCCACACTGTGTGTCTGGACACCCACAGCCCGATTCAGAAGCGTGCTTGCAAGGGTACTCCCATAGCACATAGCTTGCTATGTGGGCACCGGGAATTGGGGAGGAGTGAAGAGCGCTGGAAGGGGACCACCAAAAGAAGAGGAAATAGACCGCTCTGTAATATCATTGCTGGTACATATATTTTTTATTTTTATTAAAGAATGACTTTAACATTACTTTAAAACTTTAGCTCTTGACTGGTTGGTCCTCTTTCTGAACATGTTCGGTTTGTACAAGCTATCTTTCCTGTATACCCTGGGGTAAGAATGCTTTAAAGTTACTAAATTCACAACAATAAAATCAGTTTGTATATGCAGTAAAGCATTCTTTTATACTCACTGTGGAACCTAAGGGGTTAATCCTCTGCATTGTGTAAAAAGGCTGTTTTGAGCCTTTCTTCTCTGCCCCTCCTCTTGTTGAAATGACCACCTGATACAGACTGAATCCATAGTCACATGCACGTTCTCAGTTTGGTGTGTATTGCTAGAGAGGTTTTTATTTTTTTGGGGAGAGTGCATGTGATCAGCACAGGGCCAATCAGCACTGTCCAGACAGAGGGTCAGGACTTTCACATCCTAATAGAGCAGAAAGAAAACTCCTACAAGCTTTAACCAGTGCTCTGCTGAAGTCACAAGACCGCTCTAACTGCTGATAAGAAAGGGTATTTAGCAGTTTGTTTACTAAAATAATTGCATTTCCATGTTGTCTGTACTGTGGGAGACCAGATATAGTGAATGTAGGGTCCAGGGTTTAGTAACACTTTAAGCTTTTTCTGCCTAAATGGGTTTTCCCTATTTTACATAGTGGGATTGGTTTACTAAAACTGGAGAGTGCAAAATCGGGTGCAGCTCTGCTTAGGAACCAATCAGCCTGCAGGTTGTTTTTGTCAAAGCTTAATTGAACAAGCTGAAGTTAGAAGCTGATTGGCTACCATACACACTTGCACCAGATTTTGCAATCTCCAGTTTTAGTAAATGAACCCCAGTATATCTGTTAAAATCTGTGTTTCCTTTGGAACTTGGCCCATTTAACATGTCCTTCTTCGTTACCCATGTTAGTTGGTCTAGTTTTCACCTATGCAGGTAGTATGATGTTCCACTTTTTGGTTGGTTGGCCCTCCACTTCGTTGATTGAGGTCAATGGATCCTTCAGGGAGCACAACGTTGATCCTCTGTGCCTTTTTCTTGGTCATGACGATTTCCATAGCTGGTTAACCCATCTCTATCTGACTTTTTTCAGGACATTGATGCCTTCAGATACTTTTGTACTCCAATCTATACATCTGTTGGATCTGTTGGTGTCTATTGCTCATCCCTCCAGTTGGACCGCTTTTGGATGGCCCACCTTTGTAAGAATTGCAAACATTTCTGTGTCCCTGAATGGATAATAAAAATAACCCACTAAGATTTCTTTAAAGTTCACGGGGGGACAGAGGGTTAATTCTGAGACAGGAGGATTCCACTGGTGCCTACAGGAGATTGTACACTAACCCTTCTTATCATGCCCTACATTTTTTACAGTGTTTTTTGCAAGCCCTTTCTATTGGACTTTCTGCTTTTATCAAGATCCTTTTTTTTTTTTTTTTTTTTTTTTTTAAATCAAGCAAAATAGCCTGGAGTATGCTTATTTTGCTACTTCTTGGAATCTTCTCTTACTTTCCCAAGTGTGACTTCCCTCCGTGTGTTACCTAGGCAGGAGTTGTTTTCTGCCACCATGTCAGACATCTAGTTAAAATCACTTCTGTGATAGCTAACTCAAAACACAGGGGATGCAAGTGTACTTCTTCTACAGAGTCTCTGATTTGCCTACAGCTGTCTCTGTATGCTCAGCTGAGGAGGAGGAGCGCAACTTAATCTTTTTGGATTAGTTTTGCCTGAGTAGCCTCAGTCTGCTGATATTACTGCTAGGCTTAAAGATACCATTTCAGCCCTTAATGATGGGACACAAGCATCTAGAGCTAGAGCAGCCTACGTCTGAATTTTCTATGTTTACCAGACTGGGATCCCTCAAAAGCCTCCAGCCTTCCAAAACCTTCCCAGTGCACTCGACACTGAAACTTGTATGGTGACTGGCCTAATTCAGATTAGTTACTTACTGCCACCAAGCACTTGCCCAGCAATGATCCATTGAGGAGGAGTTCCTTAAAGTGGTAGTAAACTGTTTCTGTTTTTATCTACAGGCAGGCTTATAATCAAGCTTACCTGTAGGTAAAATATCTTCTAAACCTGCACTGTTTAGGAGATATTCTGCAGAGTAGCAGCCAGTGACATACCCGGCGCATCCGTTCTAAAGCAACAGTACGGGTATGCCGTTCCTTCAGAGTTGTGTGCCATGGCCGAAACTTCTGTATGCGTGCGTGGGAGTGACGTCATTGGCGGCTCAGCCATTCAAGCAGCCGCAGCCTAGGAACCCAGAAAGAACAGGTGAAGATGAAAGCCCTGTCGGTAGTGACCTCATGCCGCTGGAAGGCTTTGTTTTAAGGTTTGTTTCACAACATACAGTATCTCACAGAAGTGAGTACACCCCTCACATTTTTGTAAATATTTTATTATATCTTTTCATGTGACAACACTGAAGAAATGACACTTTGCTACAATGTAAAGTAGTGAGTGTACAGCTTGTATAACAGTGTAAACTTGCTGTCCACTCAAAATAACTCCACACACAGCCATTGATGTCTAAACCGCTGGCAACAAAAGTGAGTACACCCCTAAGTGAAAATGTCCAAATTGGTCCGATTAGCCATTTTCCCTCCCCATTGTCATGTGACTCGTTAGTGTTGCAAGGTCTCAGGTGTGAATGGGGCGCAGGTGTGTTAAATTTGGTCACTGGAAGATCAACATGGCACCTCATGCCAAATAACTCTGTTAGGATCTGAAAATAAGAATTGTTGCTCTACATAAAAATGGCCTAGGCTATAAAAAGATTGCCAAGAAAACCCTGAAACTGAGCTGCAGCACGGTGGCCAAGACCATACAGCAGTTTAACAGGACAGGTTCCACTCAGAACAGGCCTCTCCATGGTCGACCAAAGATGTTGAGTGCACGTGCTCAGTGTCATATCCAGAGGTTGTCTTTGGGAAATAGACATATGAGTGCTGCCAGCATTTCTGCAGAGGTTGAAGGGGTGGGGGGTCAGCCTGTCAGTGCTCAGACCATACGCCACACACTGCATCAAATTGGTCTGCATGGCTGTCGTTCCAGAAGGAAGCCTCTTCTAAAGATGATACACAAGAAAGCCAGCAGTTTGCTGAAGACAAGCAGACTAAGGACATGGATTACTGGAACCATGTCCTGTGCTCTGATGAGACCAAGATAAACTTATTTGGTTCAGATGGTGTCAAGCGTGTGTGGTGGCAACCAGGTGAGGAGTACAAAGACAAATGTGTCTTGCCTACAGTCAAGAATGGTGGTGGGAGTGTCATAGTCTGGGGCTGCATGAGTGCTGCTGGCACTGGGGAGCTACAGTTCACTGAGGGAACCATGAATGTCAACATGTACTGTGACATACTGAAGCAGAGCATGATCCCCTCCCTGCGGAGACTGAGCCGCCGGTCAGTATTCCAACATAACGACCCCAAACACAACTCCAGGACGATCACTGCCTTGCTAAAGAAGCTGAGGGTAAAGGTGATGGACTGGCCAAGCATGTCTCCAGACCTAAACCCTACTGAGCATCTGTGGAAGGTGGAGGAGCGCAAGGTCTGTAACATCCACCAGTGGAAGAGGACTCCAGTGGCAACCTGTGAAGCTCTGGTGAACTCCATGCCCAAGAGGGTTAAGACAGAGCTGGAAAATAATGGCGGCCACACAAAATATTGACACTTTGGGCCCAATTTGGACATTTTTACTTAGGGGTGTACTCACTTTTGCTGCCAGCGATTTAGACATTAATGGTGGTGTGTTGAGTTATTTTGAGGGGACAGCAAATGTACACTGTTATACAAGCTGTACACACTACTTTCATTGTAGCAAAGTGTCATTTCTTCAGTGTTGTCACATGAAGATATAGTAGAATATATACAAAAATGTGAGGGGTGTACTCACTTCTGTGAGATACTGTATGCTAGTATGCAATGCATACTAGTACATTATATTATCTTGCAGGGGGAGACTTTTTTTTTTTTTTTTACAAGTTTACTACCGCTTTAAGAAGTAGGCTGTTCCCAGTGTGGATATGGCCATTTCTGCTCTTAAAAAGACTCCTGTTCCTGTCAAGAACAATCCAGTCTGTAAGGTTTCTGTGAATAAGTCTAGAAGCCCTTTCCAAGACCTTATTCTTCCTAGCAGGCCCTGCCCTGCAACAGGTCATTGCTGTCAAGTCTATCTGCCAAATTCTGAGTGGTCCAAGGGTATGTGTAGAGATCCCAGTTCAATCTTTGCTGATCATTTGGTTCTTCAGCAGTTTGAACCTATGCCTCTTGTACTGCACTACTATGTTGAGGGGCTTGGGGATATTGTACACCTGATATCTAGAATGGGCCTCCTGTCAGTACTTATGCGGAGGAACCGTTGGCTAAAATGCGTATTTACTAAAAAAAAAAGCTGCTATTGCACATGTCCTTCGATGGCCATAGCCTCTTTAGCTCCTCTGGACTTTTTCAGCAAAAATATTGTTGGACGAAAAAAAGAATCCTTTCGCCCCACCTCAAAATCAAAAGCTAAGAAGAGTTCTGTTCATTTCTCTCAAACTCAGATTTAAAAGGGGAAGGAGGACGGCTGTATATTCTGTTTCATATAGGATACCAAATACCCTACCCAGAAAAACTACAGGCTTTTTTGAGGTGCCATCCATCACAGATTTTAAGTAAAACCATACAGTCAGGTCCATAAATATTGGGACATCGACACAATTCTAACATTTTTGGCTCTATACACCACCACAATGGATTTGAAATGAAATGAACAAGATGTGCTTTAACTGCAGACTGTCAGCTTTAATTTGAGTGTATTTACATAAAAATCAGGTGAACGGTGTAGGAATTGCAACAGTTTGCATATGTGCCTCCCACTTATTAAGGGACCAAAAGTAATGGGACAGAATATTAATCATAAATCAAACTTTCACTTTTTAATACTTGGTTGCAAATCCTTTGCAGTCAATTACAGCCTGAAGTCTGGAACGCATAGACATCACCACATGCTGGGTTTCATCCCTGGTGATGCTCTGCCAGGCCTCTCCTGCAACTGTCTTCAGTTCCTGCTTGTTCTTGGGGCATTTTCCCTTCAGTTTTGTCTTCAGCAAGTGAAATGTATGCTCAATCGGATTCAGGTCAGGTGATTGACTTGGCCATTGCATAACATTCCACTTCTTTCCCTTAAAAAACTCTTTGGTTGCTTTTGCAGTATGCTTTGGGTCATTGTCCATCTGCACTGTGAAGCGGCGTCCAATGAGTTCTGAAGCATTTGGCTGAATATGAGCAGATAATATTGCCCAAAACACTTCAGAATTCATCCTGCTGCTTTTGTCAGCAGTCACATCATCAATAAATTCAAGAGAACCAGTTCCATTGGCAGCCATACATGCCCACGCCATGACACTACCACCACCATGCTTCACTGATGAGGTGGTATGCTTAGGATCATGAGTAGTTCCTTTCCTTCTCCATACTCTTCTCTTCCCATCACTCTGGTACAAGTTGATCTCGGTCTCATCTGTCCATAGGATGTTGTTCCAGAACTGTGAAGGCTTTTTTAGATGTCGTTTGGCAAACTCTAATCTGGCCTTCCTGTTTTTGAGGCTCACCAATGGTTTACATCTTGTGGTGAACCCTCTGTATTCACTCTGGTGAAGTGTTCTCTTGATTGTTGACTTTGACACACATACACCTACCTCCTGGAGAGTGTTCTTGATCTGGCCAACTGTTGTCAAGGGTGTTTTTCTTCACCAGGGAAAGAATTCTTCAGTCATCCACCACAGTTGTTTTCCGTGGTCTTTCGGGTCTTTTGGTGTTGCTGAGCTCACCGGTGCGTTCGTTCTTTTTAAAAATGTTCCAAACAGTTGTTTTGGCCATGCCTAATGTTTTTGCTATCTCTCTGATGGGTTTGTTTTTTGTTTTTTCAGCCTAATGATAGCTTGCTTCACTGATAGTGACAGCTCTTTGGATCTCATCTTGAGAGTTGACAGCAACAGATTCCAAATGCAAATAGTACACTTGAAATTAACTCTGGACCTTTTATCTGCCCCTTGTAATTGGGATAATGAGGGAATAACACACCTGGCCATGGAACAGCTGAGAAGCCAATTGTCCCATTACTTTTGGTCCCTTAATAAGTGGGAGGCACATATGCAAACTGTTGTAATTCCTACACCGTTCACCTGATTTGGATGTAAATACCCTCAAATTAAAGCTGACAGTCTGCAGTCAAAGCACATCTTGTTCGTTTCATTTCAAATCCATTGTGGTGGTGTATAGAGCCAAAAATGTTAGAATTGTGTCGATGTCCCAATATTTATGGACCTGACTGTATATATTTGTATTCATTACATTAAAAGATAATTCCTTAATACACATGTAAAATTTTGTTTATCATATTTATAGTATATTCAAAATATACAGCATTTCTCCCAAATAGGCCAATACAAAAATTTGAATGTAAATATTTGGATACAAATCTGCTTTTCCATCATATACTCTCTCAATGCGTTTATGGGGTCAAAACCCACTTCATCAGGACAAGACAGGAGAAAATATCTGTAATACAGACTCTAAGATATTCATATCATACAAAAGACATATTTCTCTATATGAAAACTGTTACCACCTAAGGGTCATGAAACCTACCTCACGAACAGCAGCAAATATACAAATACATTCACATGCATGCTAAAAGGAAGATGACATCCCTGGTGACGTGTCAACCATCCAAAAAATAACCACAGAGGAAGGGCCTGATCAGATTATTGGTTAATTGTTGGATGGCTGACACATTTGCTACCAGGGATGTTGTCTTGTTTTTAGAGAGCAGGACCTTTTGTTGCAAATGGAGAATGCTGAGCTTGAACCTAATCTCTTCCAGATTCAAAAACAAACTGAGCAGGTTTGCATCAAAGCCCAGGTACCCTCTAGTCATAGCAGTTGATGCCCTGGTGACTCTAGGATCAGGTCAACCTGATTAATGCCTTTCCCATTCTGAAGCTCCTTGTCAGTTTGGCAGAATCTAAACCGAGGGCATCCTGGAGATGCTCATCGGGCCAATTGGCCAGGTGGATGTGGTGCTCAAACCTCATTAGTCTCAAAGCGAACTTCCTGTGGGCTCTCCCAGATTACCTGGGTCTTCTGTCTGAAAGAGTGGTCTATCATCCTGCTTCACAGTCCCTGGCTTTAATGGCAGGCTGTTGAAGTTCAGGTCTTAAAAGATGGGGGCTCCTCTGATTCTGTTATTCAGACAATCCTAAAACTAAGGGAATGCACTTCTTGCAAGTTCTTTAATCACACCTGAAAGGCATACTTTGCATGGTGCGAGGCTAGGAAATTCCATCCCAGGACATACTCTATGGAACACACCCTGGACTGTAGTTTGGGCTGGATCAATGTTTATTTTTAATTGGCTTCAAAGGCAGGTGTTTGCTTTTGCAATTCTTTTCCAAAGACCATTTTCCTTTTCATTCCTTGGTGAAAGCCATTGTACAGAGTGTTTCTTACATAGTTCCACCTGTTTCCACAGGACCTCAACCTAGCTCTTTCAGGCCTTCAAAAACATCCTTTAAACTTCTCAGAGATTTCTGTCTACTCTCATTCACAAGTTAGCTTTCCATGTCACCATCACCTCTGGAAGTGAGTTTGTTTTATCGGCTTTGTCTTGTAAGGAATCTGTACTACTGCTACACAAAGACAATGTTGTCTTGAGACTTATGGCCTCCTTTCTCCCTAGGGTGGTTTCTCACTTTCACCTTAACTAGGACATTGTGCTTATATCCTTTGTTCATTCCCAACAGATATCCCTCACTTGGATGTGGTGCAAGCTGTTTGAGTTTATCTTTGAGCTAAGGCTTCCTTCTGAAGGACTGACTCCGTTGTCATTACTGAAGGTCCCTGTAAGGGATAATCTGACTCTTCCACTCTTACTAGTTGATATAAGCAGCTAATCTTTAAGCCCATAGGCCTAAAGATAAGATTCCACCTTTTCCTGTCGAGACAGACTCTGTTTGATCCCTGGGTGACCCTTGGGCTTTTTAGTATCTGGCATTTGTTTCTAAGATTTGCAAAACTGCCACCTGGCCCTCTGTTCACATTTTCTCAAAATTCTACCAGGTGGATGTTCTGACCTCCTCTGATGCCTGCTATCTAGGTAACTTCCATCAGGCAACTTTTTGAGCTGCAATCTACCAGAGTTGTACACAGTTGTTTTGTAGGGCTAGCATTTCATCTACTGTGTTGGACTGCTCTTGGTCATCCCTCTTGTCTCAGAATTAACGGTTCTCTTTAATGAGTGATAAAGAAAATGGGATGTTTGTACTTGCTGTAAAATCCTTTTTCTTGGAGTGCACAGGTCCTACACCTTTGTCTTCACAATCCATTCCTACCATTGCTTTTCCCCAAAATTGGAGAGTGATGGGAGTTGGAGGGGTAATATCTGGCTGACTAGTAGCTTTGTTTCTCCTGTAGACAGCAATATAACCATGTTGTCATAGAATTAACTGTGTCAACTAAAAAATAAAAAAATTAGGGTAAGTACAAAAATCCTGTTTTTTGACTTTACAATCTTTTTTTATTGATGTTCAAACACATGTCCTGTACCTCTGTGTTACTGGCTGTTGTACTGGTTATTCACATAACTGGAGTATGACAGTTGGAAGCAGGGTTATCTGTTTTTGTCGGGGGGAGGAAAGTTTGGCTTAAAGCAGGACTTTACCCATAACAACTTGTTAAAAACATGTTCTTCAGCAAGGAACACACATTCCACATTTATAATTATGCTTCCAAAATTAGTGTGTGCTGTAAATTGCCTCCAGCATTGTTCCTTTTTTCTTCTTGCTGGAGGCTGCCATTTTGCTAAAGCTGAAAGCCCCTGAACAGCAATAAATCATAAAGCGTAACTAAATGGTTTCAAAAAACCATTATGTTCCTGGAATGCCGGGATTGCTAACTGTCACATATTTGCATGTGTCCTCAACCAAACTATCAAACCATCAAATGGCTTGTCATAACTGATCACAAATGCAACACCAATGGCAGTTACAGGAAAAAGGATAGGAGGGTTTAATTCCTCTTTAAAGTGTTACTAAACCCAGGACCCTGCATTCACTATATCTGGTCTCCCACAGTACACAGAACACAAAATTGCAATTATTTTAGTAAATATTAACTGCTAAATACTAGTGGCACTTGACTGAAAACCGAAATGGACAGTTTTTAAAAATGTATATATTTTTCAAACTGTTTTTTTTGGAAAAAAATACACTATGATAAATTAAAAAAAAAAAAAAAATATATATATATATATATATATATATATATATATTCCAATTTTTTTGTTGAATATGAAAGATCTTACACTGCGTAAATAGATACCTGATATATCATGCTTTAAAATTGCGCACACTTGTGGAATGGCGCCAAACTACGGTTCTTAAAAATCTCCATAGGTGACACTTTAAAGTTTTCTACAGGTTAACAGTTTAAAGTTAGAGTAGGTCTAGTGCTAGAATTATTGCTCTTGCTCTGACATTCGTGGCGACACCTCACGTGTAGTTTGGACACAGTTTACATCTGTGGGTGTGGCCTACATATGCGTTCACAACTGGCACGGGGGGACGGGGGCACTTTAAACATTTTTTTTTATTTTTTTATAGTGTACTTTTTTAAAATGTGTAATTTTTTTAAAATCACTTTTATTCCTATCTCAGGGAATGCAAAAATCCCTTGTGATATAAATAGGCAGTGACAGGTCCTATTTATGGAGAGATATGGGGTCAATAAGACCCCACATCTCTCTTCTACAATGTAAAGCATTATATAAAAAAAATAAAAACAATGATCTAGTGCTTTAAAGAAAAAAACAAAAAAATACCTTGTTTACAATGCCCTGGAACCGGTAGTGACATAATGACGACGCTCTGGTCCACCAAGGGCATAGAGATGAGTGGAGGTTATCTTTCCTTCACTGATCTCTACGCCCAGCGCTGGGAACGTTGGATGGGTTCTCGGGTAGGGCTGAGAACCACTGAGTGGCAGCAGGGTGGGGTTATTTTCAGCATTTATATCGGTGCCTATTTTCATATAAGCCCAAGGCCGATAGGGGTATTTTTGGCCAAAACATTTCTGCCACCGAAATTTCGATGCATCCCTACTGAATACCTTTTCTCATCAGCAATTATAGCAGTCTTGTGTCTATCCATGTCCAGCCGAGCACTGGTTAAGCTTGTAGAAGGAGTTTTCTTTCTGCTCTAGGAGGACGCAGAACCCCTGACCTGTCTTGACAGTGTTGATTGGCCCTGTGCTGATCACATGCACTCTCCCAAGAAAAAAAAAAAATCCCTCTAGCAATACACACTAAACTGAGCATGTGTAGAGTGTCTTCACATGATATGTCTTATCAGGAGTTAAGAGGGAGACACAGGAAGAAGGGGCGGATCAGAGAAGACGGGATCAAACAGCCTTTTTACACACTGCAGAGGATTAACCCCTTAGGTTCCACAGTGAGTATAAAAAGCATGCTTTACTGCATATACAGACTGATTTTACTTTTATAGGTTTAGTAACACTTTAAGGCTCTCAACGGATCGCCTTCTACAAATTCGGCATTGCCTAAAACTGCCTAAAAATGGAAAGCAACTGAGCATGTGCAGAGCAGGGTGAGACAGTGTATTACTGGACTTTACACCTATGTAGACACTTTTTAAAACCTTTTTACATAGCTATACCTGCAAAAGGGGCCAGCCTGAAGTGATTTAGCAGGACGTAATTTTCTGACAAAAGCTCCACTTTAATGTTTTGTGTTTTTTGTGTCCCTCAATGAACTTGAAGAATACAAAAGTCTTTCCCCTCCCATATATTATATGTTTGTAAACTATTACACTGGTATCTACAAATCAGTTGCACATGTTGAGGGTATTGGGGCTGCTATTTTTTTATTTATATAAATACCTACATGAATTGTACAGAAACTAATCAACTTTCACTGTTAGTAGTTTTCGTCCACCCCACATTTTTAGGTTATGCAGACAACTGTCATGAGTATGTAAGTTAACCTTTCAAATGCCAACCTGGTTTAATGGAAATGATTTGATAAGTTCTGAGCATTTTTAAATGAGGAATTAGATTGCATCAGTATGACAGATTCTGTGGGTCATGTTAAGCTACAGAAACCAGACAGCATGCTTCTTGTTACACAGCGTCACAAATACAATAATATTTTTCCTTTTTGCTTTTGTTATTCTTACATAGATTGACACATTTTTATTGATATGCTTTGATTCCTTGACTTCCTGTTTGCTCATTTTAGACTGATTAGCTGCAATAAAATTCATACAGAATTGGATGAAAATTTCCCTGGAAGTCACAAAACTGTATAAGCCCTAAACAAGGGTTCATTCCTGTGTACAAATTCTTTTGATTCTGAAATAATAAAAAGGGTCTTTCTTTGCACCCAACCTTGTAGATAGAAATGGTAAATTTTTAACGTGTGGTTCCACTTATGATGTAAAATTTGGGAAAACGCCATTATGTAATTTGTGTTCTCATTCACACAGTATGCAAAAAAAAAAAATTTTTTTAAATCTTATCTTTCTAGTTTATTTTTTGGAGCATGCCTTTGGGCAGACTGCAAGCTACTTTGCACAATTTGAAAATTACGGGTCAAAGTGGGGACGGTCTGAGTTTCTTCTCATTAACATATATTGCAGAACACAAGCCCTGAGATCTTTAACCCTGTGTTTGGACAGACATTGTCCAAATCTAGTTTACAAATGATATCTGCCATCACTATACAGAAGAGGTTAATAATTGTAAGCATTCGCTCCCCAGTCCCCTCCCTAACATTAATCGAACTTTACCTGGCAGGGGAAAACGTAAAGTGGAACTAAAGGCTGAAAAAAAATTGCAAACAGTTTCTTTATTGCAGAAGAGACATACAAGGTCTCTTTTGCAGTAAAATATACTTATCTGCCTGTTTGCAATCCTCTGCAAAATGTACACGGAGCTCATGTGCAGCTCCATTTACAAATCTGTGCTGGGATGACTGCACTCCCATGCATGCATGGGAGTGACATTATTCTGCACTGGTCAAATAAAGATGGAATCAGAGACCAGCACCCAGAAGACGTGGGGGAAAAGATGCCAGAAACGTACCTCACAGGCGTTGGACCATTGAAGAATAGGTGGGTATCCCTGACTTTATTTCAGTTTTTATGCTTTGGAGTTTTCAGAGAGTAAAAATGTACGCAGAAATGTTTAAATATTTTTTAAGTTCTGCTATGTGAATACGGGAACATGTAGGTGTTTATCCTAATTTGGCTGGATGTAGGTGTTATCCCAATACACTTTAAATCAGAACTAGGGGTATGAAAAAACTAGCCTAGACCGTGGGCACATTATCTCCCTAATACTCCTAGTTGTGTGCAGTATTGATGTCCTTACTAACAATGCAGTAGGGATGGTCTTGCATTGTATGTGAAGACTTCATTGAGTTTGTGGACTTCTGTATGTTGCTGAGGCAAAACTGCATGGTACCACATCTCTTTTCAACCAAATATTAACAACTCTACCAGTGCCCATTCATTTTGTTGAGAAATCACATTCAGAATCTGATCTTAAGTTTATGGTGCTGGGCTGAGTCCTTAACCACTTGCCTACCGGGCACTTATACCCCCTTCCCTACCAGGCCAATTTTCAGCTTTCAGCGCTGTTGCACTTTGAATGATAATTGCGCGGTCATGCAACATTATACCCATATCACATTTTTATCATTTGTTTTCTCACAAATACAGCTTTCTTTTGGTGGTACAGTATTTACTCACTGCTGGGTGTTTTTACTTTTTGCACTATAAGCAAAAAATTTGAAAAAAAAAAAAGTTTCTTTGTTTCTATTATAAAATTTTGCAAACAGGTAATTTTTCTCCTTCACTGATGTGCGTTGATGAGACTGCACTGATGGGTGGCACTGATAGGTGGCACTGATGGGCACTGACAGGTGGCACTGATGGGCACTGACAGGCAGGCACTGGTGGGTGGCACTGGTGGGCACTTGTGGGTGGCACTGCTGGGCACCAATCATCAGGGCACTGATCATCAGTGCAATCAGCCCTGATGATTGGTGCCGATTCCTGCTCTGACATCTGCCGGTTCTTGGCAGTACTTTCCTCACGCTTTGACAGCGTGAGGAAAGTGCAGCCGAGAACCGGCAATTGCATTTCCCGGTGATCAGCGTGTCATTGTTCACGGCTGATCACGTGGTAAAAGGCCACTGTGATGGCCTTTTACCACATCACGTGATCAGCTGTGTCCGTAGGACACAGCGATCACGGAGATCACCTGGTGCACGCCCCTGGGGCACGCAGGAGAGCGCGTTTTGGGAGGACATTATATGACAGCCTCCCAGAACTGGCCAGCCACAGTGCAGCCGGCATTCGGCTACCTGTGGTCGGCAACTATTTAAGTTAGGATGAAGGGTTGATCTAGTGCCGATTTGTAATGAGGTGCAGGTTCATTAGATTTCATGCATCTTTTCTAATTGAATTTATGATTTTTTTATGTATATGAGATAACAAAGGTAAACGTTTAACTGTATTCAGTCATTAAATACCATGGGCTCTCCTGAAGCCTTGTAAGACAGTCCCAGGAAGGCCCGGACTGGCCATAGGGCATATCAGACATTCGCCCGGTGGGCCGCGGCCGCCAGGCCTAAGAAGAGTGGCCTGTTGACCGGGTTGCACAGCGGGAGGTAAGCGGCGACCATGGTCTGGACAGTGCTAACACAGACCACGGCCACCGCTCACCTCCCACTATGCGGCTATGCCAAAAGAAGAGCCAACAGGAAGAGAGACTGCTCCAGCGATAAGCAGAAAGCACTGCAGGGGATTCACAGACACAGCAGCATTGAAGGGACAATAGCAGCCTCTCTCCTTCACCGGCCGGCACATTGTGACATCCAAACAGTCCCACTCTGTAGTGGCATTGGATTGGGCTGCCTCTTTACTGGATGGGTTGTCTCTTTGCTGTACTGGGCTATCTCTTTGCTGTATAGAGATGACTTTTTTTTTTTTAGATTAGGCTGTCTGTTTGCTATATAATGGGCTGTCTGCTATAGATTGGGATGCCTCTTTGCTGTATGGGGATGACTTTTGGATAGGGCTGTCTGTTTGCTATATATGGGGATGCCTCTTTGCTATATATGGGAATTACTTTTTTGGACAGGGATGTCTCTTGCTGGATGGGGATGTCGGTTTGTCGGTTGAGGCTGTCTGTCTGCTGTAGATGGGGCTGTCTTTTTGCTGGATTGGGCCATCTCGTTGCTGAATATATAGAGGGCACTGTGATTAGATTTCTAGGTGCACTGTAATGTAAAGGGGCTCTGTGATATAAAGGGAACTGCACTGCAAAGGGACACTGTAATCAGTACAGTGCCCCTTTACAGTGTAGTCCCCTTTATATCACAGTGCCCCTTTACATTACAGTTCAGAGGACGGACTCCATGAATATTACGTCACTAGCCACTCTCGGGGGCATTCTATTAGACATATGTAGACCATGCACCTTCCTACTGACGTAGGCTAGTCCTCACAGCTGGTAGGTGAGGCTCTCTGCAACCAGTAGGAAGGGAAGGGGGGTGGTGGAGTTGGGCCCTTAAGGGCAAGAACAGTGTAGTTGATCATTGCTTAAAGGTTAGGTTCACCTTTCGTAACATGTTACACCCATATTCGGGGTGTAACATGTTACTATCAGACCAGCCCCACTCCCCCAGATCCCCACTTTGGCAGCTAGTGAGGGATCTTCTCCCCCCTCGCTAGCTGTCAATTTTTTAAAAACATGATCGTGCAGGGCTCCGTCCACATGGCCGCGTCACTCATTCACAGTCATCTGTGAATGAGAGACTACAAGTCCTGACAATCTTAGTGCTGTGAAGTGCCATGGTAGTTCATTCTTCTTGTCAGTATATCTGCTTACTCGTACATCCTGTACAAGCAAGCAGATATACTGACAGATTTGCAGGAGACTTGCTTGGCTGCTGCAGACAGTAATAATAAATGCATATTTTTTCACTTGAAAAAAGCGCATGTATTTTTTTTCCGAAAGGTGAGCTTGTCCTTTAATATGGAGTTTGGCGATTTCAGGGTGCTCTGAAGATGCACTACTTTTAAGCAGGCACCTGCTTTGTGAACATTGACCCCCCCCTTACACCATTGTGTCTATGCTTGTGTACAATTAATAGTTGTCAATCTAGCGTTATTATTTATTTTAGTATATTAAGCAGTTATACCCCTAAACCACTATATTCATATCCTCTTAACCCCCCACTGTTACTCAGTACAGCATTTCATGTTACAAAGTCATGCACTGCTGATGTATACCATTTGTAAAGGAGAATCACAGGATTTATTAACAGTTCAGCACTGATGCATCCATAGGTCACTGTCAGTGATTCGCATCATTAACACACCATGAATAATTCTCACATAATACAAGCACGTCTCTTACTCACATCTGCTGAACCAAGGCATGAATTTAGAGTGTGCTCTTCTCCCCAGAGTCCTTCAGACAGCTTAGGATATGTCGTATTTGTTTTTCAGTATTCTGTTATTCTAGTTTGTCTGTAATATCTATTCTGTACTAGTTTTGCATTGATACACACTATTTTTATATATCAGTGAATGTTTTAATGACATTTTAATCAGCTTTGTTATAATAAACATACTTGCTTGTCCTTAACTGTGGCATGTCCTTGATGGAGCAAGGTCAACAAAGTCATTACATTTGTCCAGTTGCATGTGAACCTTAAACCCATACACTATGTTCCTGTGCTATATGTCTATCAAATAGTCCGTGCATGTTGACAGTTTCCTCCTACTAGCTGCTTGTGAATTTATCTTCACTTATCTTTGTTTTCGTGTGAGATGAGCGGGACATTTTCCAACTATTGTGATTTCCTCTGTAGTGCAGTATTTTGTCATACATGCTAAAATCATTAAACAAAGTCTTAAGTCTATTTTTATACATGGCAGGTACTGTAGTCCACATCTCCAAGGGTAGGTTCTTGCATACAAAGTATCCCCCTTCTCCAGAACTACAGTAAATATCAGTCCCTTAACCACTTCACTACCACCATACGTTTAAGAACAGTGGCATAGTGGACGTATTTCTAAAGTGCTGTTTATAAATGCAGTTCAGAAAAAAAAAAATGCAAGCCTTGAATGACTGACATTTGAGCCGTCATTAATTTGCCGGAATCAGACACAATGTACAGAGCTGATTAGACCGGCTCTGTAACATGTGATTCCTGTGATGACCTGTCACAGAGATTGCAAATGTAAACACTCCCTATGTTTACATCTCGGAGCCCTTCCCTTCCTGTCACAAGGGAGTAAGGGGAGAAAGGATAATTTTTCAATACATGGGGAATGAATGAAGGATCAGCAATAAACTAATAGTAAGGGGTTTTAACTGATTGTAGGGTCATTTTTAACCCTTTCACTTCCCTCCACTTCTGTAAATCTCATCTCCATGCTTTCTCTGTGACCAGAATGTTATCTGCTTTACTTCCTTATCCTGCACATTAACCCCCTCATTTGCCTCCTGCCTCTGTATTTGATCTGTACAATAACCCTGTCACTGCCTCTACTCTCTGTGTATGACCTATACATTATTAATGCAATGTATCTAGTCCACCATTACAAAATCTGATGTTTTAACCACCTCAATACCAGCATGCGTCTTCTTTTCCAAAAAAAAACTATGGCACAAATGGGCTTACTTTGAGGTGTCTACATTCAAAAAAGGGTTCGTTTGGGGGGGATTCACTGGCCCCCTGTGCTTTTCACAGATGAGAGCTGGTTTTTCCTGAGCACATGTGACAGATGTGAAAGGGTCTGGAGAAGCCATGGAGAACAATACGCTGCCTGTAACATCGTTCAACATGACGGTTTTGGTGATGGTCTGGGGAGGCATATCCATGGAGAGGACGTACAGGCTACACAATGGCACCCAGACTGCCATTC
The DNA here is from genome assembly GCF_062004578.1 of Staurois parvus. NCBI lineage: Eukaryota > Metazoa > Chordata > Amphibia > Anura > Ranidae > Staurois > Staurois parvus. The sequence continues at coordinate 987,068 of NW_028318628.1, forward strand.
GGTATCGGAATGAAATCCTTGGACCCATTGTCAGACCCTACGCTGGTACAGTGGGTCCCGGGTTCTTCCTGGTGCACGACAATGCCTGGCCTTCTGTGGTGAGAGTATGCCGGTAGTTCCTGTAGGATGAAGGAATTGATGCCATTGAATGGCTCCCATGCTCGCGTGACCTAAATCCAATATAATACCTCTGGGGATATCCTGTTTCAGTCCATCCGACGCTGCCAGGTTATGCCTCAGACTGTCCAGGAGCTTAGTGATTCCCTGGTCCAGATCTGGGAGGAAATACCCCAAGACATCATCCCACATTGTCAGGCATGTATACAAGCACGTGGGGGCCATACAAACTACTGAGTACCATTTTGAGTTGCTGCAATAAAATTTCAGCAAAATGGACTAGCCTGCTGCATAATTTTTTCACTTTGATTTTCGGGGTATCTTTGAATTAAGTCCTCTGTAGGTTGATAATTTTTATTTCCATCAAATGATAGGGCATCCTTAAGTTCCTAATACACTACCCAGTCCATATCAGTATAGATATCCAGCATGATATTTTTCCCCATTGAGATCTGATGTGTTTTCAAAGAGTTCCTTTAGGTCTCCATGCACACTTGGTGTTTTGGTAACGCTGGTAACATTAGCTGTGTAAAGTCACGTTCAAAATGTGAGTTTTTCAGCTTTTTTTTAGCGTTTTTGCATTTGCGTTTTGCCATGTTTAGCGCCGTTTTTCAGTGTTTTTTTCCCAAAAAAAATGTAATTTTGGTAAAACAAAAGTCAAACGCCGGTTTTCGGTGTTTTGCAGCTTTTTGCTGTTTTACAGTTTTTCAGTGTTAGAGCGTTTTTACAGCTAAAAAACTCCTCTAGAAACCAACTAGTTCTGGGTTTTTTTCCAGCCGAAAAACGTCCCTGCCAAAAAATGTTGATTACAGTCTGTGTGCTTGGACACATAGGATAACTTGCTGAGGGGTTTTCTAGCTGTCGAAAAAATGTCAAAAGCCAAAAAATATCAGCTGTAAAAATGTCCAGTGCGCATGAGGACTAATTGTTTTGAGCAGTGTAGTTACATCTGTCATGCCTGGACCAATACAACTATGCTTATTCCATACCTGTGAGATCCCTCTAGAACAGGGGTTCTTAACCTGGGGTCCTTGGATGGGTTTTAGGGGGTCTGTGAGGGTAAGATAAAATATAACATTTACATTCACTATACTGCCTCCCCTTCTTGTCCTACTTTAATAGTTTCCTAATTAGAGAAATTAAAGAAAACGCACCCTGCCACTTCTTATAGTACCAACTGTTATAGGAGAAGTTCACCTTTTAACAAAAAATAATAAATGCACACTTTTTCAGGTAAAAAAAATGCATTTATTTTTTGTTTCTGGAGCCTCTAAATCATTGCACTAGTAAACAGTTCATTTGTAACATGTTATATGTTACACCCTGAATATGGATGTTACATGTTACGAAAGGTGAACTTATCCCTTAGGCGTCTCTTGACTTGTTGCCCATGTTTTTAGCATTTACATTTGTATCCTCATTCTCTGAACAACTGCCATCTTGTGCCATACCATATTAGTAAGTGCTAATTCTCATTTTCTAGTAGTAGTAGATTTAAGCAGAATTAAAATTGTTTTGTTTAATTTGCTCAAGATGATTGTATTTCATTTTTGTAAGGATTGGCCTTTACTTTTTGCATGAAAAGGAGTGAGTTTTTTGTTAAGATTGTTGATTCAAACTTTGTGTGCATCATATCTCTGAGGGGTCCTTGGTTTTCATCAGATTCTTGAAGGGGTCTGTGATTCAAAAAAGGTTAAGAAACACTGCTGTAGAAGCTGGAAATCACTGTAGCAGACACCGTGACTACAGTGATCTCCATGTGCTTCCAGGTCATGTGCTGAGCGTCTGTCGTACTGCATTCTGAGCACAGGAGGTGAGTGCGATTTCTCAGTGAATACAAAGCTTTCTCTAATGGGCAAGGTGGAGAGATGGGGTGGTGAATTCACCCTCTCCACCTCATCCAATCAGACAACACTTTATATTTGTTGAGAATGCAATGCATTCTCTGTATGATGCCCACGCTAAGCGGTGGACCAATGCAACTATGTAAAAATATCTATACCCGAAATTTGGGCTTAATATCACTTTACCTATGTATTTTCCATGGTTGACTTTGCTGAAGTAATATAGTAACTTAAGACTAGGAAAGCAGGGTTGTGGAAATTATTTTTTAATAAATGCTTGTCCGAGGACTAAATCAGGGTTCCAATCTACTTGTCCCTCATGACAATGTACTTGTCCTGATTAAAAAAATTTACCAAAACCATATTTAAATCTTAAGTGCTTTTGGGTTTGTCTGGGGCTTTTAAAAACAAATGAGGCTGTATGGAAACCTAAACTTTGAATGTTTTTAATATTGCGCTGTTTATCTCCTACTCGCCTCCCTGTTTGTCTCCAGCACCGCACCCGGGGACTAGCAGGGAGGGGAGAGACCTTGCGGTGTAATGAGCACTGATTGGGTACTTAAGAAAAGGGAGCGTCGGGCTCCTTCAACGCTCAGCAGAAGCGCATCTGATGAGCAAGTAAATAAGGTGCCGGCCCCAGTGAGGAAAAATAAAACTTTATTATTATTCCTTCAGATTACCCTCACACATGGAAGCATTTGAGTTCTCCGTACTAGTGCCTGCTGAGCAGCCCAATCAAGCTCCAGTGTCCACTCCAGTAGGCCCTGTTCACACTTGGGAATTTTGGAATTGTGGCAGAATCGCTGCAATTCTGCCCGCAATCTTAAAATACACTACAATCGCAAAATGCTGGTTCAGGTGTCATTATTTTCAATGGCACCTAAAACGCAGTGAGGATTTGCCATGATTGTCACATGATTCACTGCACGCAGTCATGACAAATTGCATGAAGCTTGTTGCCCAGAAAGGAGCAAAAGCTGCTTGCCTGCAGCAGGGCTAAATGTATAAAAATCCACCTGACTAGCGCCTGGAACTGCATGCCCTGGGAATGGGGATATCTAAATCGTGCATCCCTGGATAGAGAAGTATATCATTTGCCTGTTTATTGTCCTCCTTGCTCCATCACCCCATCCCACATAATAGATGATGCTGTGATTTATGGCCATACTGGTAAACTTAGACAAATAATTTACAAAGCCGGTTGTCAAACTTTATGATGTGTTCATACTTTTGCACTGCATTGTGTCAGGCTCTAACCAGCATTTTGTTAAATCAGCCCTATTATGACAACGCAGGCAAATATCTTTTTTTTATATGTTATGTTCATTTTGATGTGCTGCAGTGCGGGTGCATAGGGCACTATTGTACAGTGTGTTGGAGGGGTGTTCACAGGAAATGGCACTGCTACACATCATGCATATACTGGCCATAGATGGTTCGAATCTTGTCATCAGGGACCAGTGGAGATTCAAGCCATCTACAGTCGGGTCCATAAATATTGGGACATCGAAACAATTCTAACATTTTTGGCTCTATACACCACCACAATGGATTTGAAATGAAACAAATAAGATGTGCTTTAACTGCAGACTGTCAGCTTTGATTTGAGGGTATTTACATCCAAATCAGGTGAACGGTGTAGGAATTACAACAGTTTGCATATGTGCCTCCCACTTCTTAAGGGACCAAAAGTAATGGGACAGAATAATAATCATAAATCAAACTTTCACTTTTTAATACTTGGTTGAAAATCCTTTGCAGTCAATTACAGCCTGAAGTCTGGAACGCAGAGACATCACCAGACGTTGGGTTTCATCCCTGGTGATGCTCTGCCAGGCCTCTACTGCAACTGTCTTCAGTTCCTGCTTGTTCTTGTTGCATTTTCCCTTCAGTTTTGTCTTCAGCAAGTGAAATGCATGCTCAATCGGATTCAGGTCAGGTGATTGACTTAGCCATTGCATAACATTCCACTTCATTCCCTTAAAAAACTCTTTGGTTGCTTTTGCAGTCTGCTTTGGGTCATTGTCCATCTGCACTGTGAAGTGGCGTCCAATGAGTTGTGAAGCATTTGGCTGAATATGAGCAGATAATATTGCCCGAAACACTTCAGAATTCATCCTGCTGCTTTTGTCAGCAGTCACATCATCAATAAATTCAAGAGAACCAGTTCCATTGGCAGCCATACATGCCCACGCCATGACACTACCACCACCATGCTTCACTGATGAGGTGGTATGCTTAGGATCATGAGCAGTTCCTTTCCTTCTCCATACTCTTCTCTTCCCATCACTCTGGTACAAGTTGATCTTGGTCTCATCTGTCCATAGGATGTTGTTCCAGAACTGTGAAGGCTTTTTTAGATGTCATTTGGCAAACTCTAATCTGGCCTTCCTGTTTTTGAGGCTCACCAATGGTTTACATCTTGTGGTGAACCCTCTGTATTTACTCTGGTGAAGTCTTCTCTTGATTGTTGACTTTGACACACATACACCTACCTCCTGGAGAGTGTTCTTGATCTGGCCAGCTGTTGTGAAGGGTGTTTTCTTCTCCAGCGAAAGAATTCTTCGGTCATCCACCACAGTTGTTTTCCGTGGTCTTCCGGGTCTTTTGGTGTTGCTGAGCTCACCGGTGCGTTCCTTCTTTTTAAGAATGTTCCAAACAGTTGTTTTGGCCACGTCCAATGTTTTTGCTATCTCTCTGATGGGTTTGTTTTGTTTTTTCAGCCTAATGATGGCTTGCTTCACTAATAGTGACAGCTCTTTGGATCTCATCTTGAGAGTTGACAGCAACAGATTCCAAATGCAAATAGTACACTTGAAATTAACTCTGGACCTTTTATCTGCTCATTGTAATTGGGATAATGAGAGAACAACACACACCTGGCCATGGAACAGCTGAGAAGCCAATTGTCCCATTACTTTTGGCCCCTTAACAAGTGGGAGGCACATATGCAAACTGTTGTAATTCCTACACCGTTCACCTGATTCAGATGTAAATACCCTCAAATTAAATCTGACAGTCTGCAGTTAAAGCACATCTTGTTCGTTTCATTTCAAATCCGTTGTGGTGGTGTATAGAGCGAAAAATGTTAGAATTGTGTCGATGTCCCAATATTTATGGACCTGACTGTATGGGCAGGCTGATTGTACCTAAATCAATTGTTGTATGACTTTGGTACAACCAGCCTGTCAGATTTTTCATGCAGTTATTGCCAGTGGCTATAGCCACTAACAATGATCATGGTGTTCTGTTGCTCCTCACCACCAGAGTGCTTTTATCACTATAGAGTGGCCCAAGGTAGAAAAATGTGGTGTTTATAGGCGGTGTCACATTGCATCTACATATAGTTTCTATGCACAGATACTTGTGTACTTGAGTATGGGGTTCAGTAGGTGACAGTATTTACCTGCCATTCAATAAACTTTTGTGAATATGAATTGACAGTATTTTATGTACTCCTTTCCTTATATTTCAGGTTTGTGCCCTATATAGGAATTGTAACCATTCTCATGAATGACTACCCTAAATTTAAGGTAAGGTGTTTTCCCTTCTCAAAATAATTGTAACCATTTATTCCATTTGAAGCTACTTGAAGCTGTATAGTAATCTGTGTTACTGTATTTTTATTCAATAGGTTTTCTATGAGTACTAAGCTGTGTCAGATATCAACAAAAACTTGGGCTTCATTTAGTCAGATGAAAAAGCAATTAGGTCCTGTAAATCGGCAGGCAATATTTAAAATAACAAACATGTTATACTTACCTGCTCTTTGCAGTGGTTTTGCACAGAGAAGTCCCGATCCTCCTCTTCTCTGGTCCCCCGCCAATGCTCCTTGCTCCTTCCTGCCGAGTGCTTCCAGAGCAGGCAGCTTGCTATGGGGGCACCCAAGCAGGCTCGCTCCCGAGCCGCTGCTCTGCGTTTCCATTCACATACACAGCTGCTGCTCGGCCCCGCCCCCTTTTCAGTTGCTCGCTGGCTGTGATGAGGTGGGAGAGTCCCCGGAGAGCCAAGGCTCTCGTGCACATTGCTGGATTGGTGGCTCAGGTAAGTATTAGGGGGGCTTCTGCACACAGAAGGTTTTTTACCTTCAAGCATAGAATGATTTATATAGCGCCAACAGTTTGTGCAACACTTTACAATATGAGCGCAGACAGTACAGTTACAATGCAATTCAATACAGGGGGAATCAGGTCCCTGCTCATTAGAGCTTACAATCTAAGAGTGTAGAGGCAATAGCTGTGGGGGACGAGCTGATGGAGAAAAAAAAAGGTACAGTTGTTAGGCGAGGGCAGAATAGGCTTCTCTTAAGAGAAGAGTTTTTAGGGATCTTCTTAAAGGAAACAAGTAGGAGATGTTCAAACAAATTGGGTTAGGGAGTTCCATAGGATGGGAGAGGCTCGGGACAAGTCCTGGAGGTGAGCATGAGAGGAGGTGACAAAGGAGCTAGAGAGCAGGAGGCCTTGGGAGGAACGAAGAGAACGATTAGGTTGGGATTTTGAGACCAGGTTTGTGATGTAGCTGGAGCCTGATTTGGGGATAGCATTGCAAATTGTTAGTATTTTGAATTTAATTAGTTTGGTGAGCAGAAGCCAGTGGAGGGATTGGCAGAGAGGAGTAGCAGACACTGAACGGTTGATAAGGTGGATGAACCTGGCAGCAGCATTGATGATGGACTGAAGGAAGAGTTATCCATAATATAGTGTTTGCAGCTGCTATGACATTTCAGGATCATTTAGATCCCAAAAGGGTATTTTTGGATGCAGAGTAAAAATTAAAAAAAAATGTTATTGAAAGGGTTTGAATTAGAAACTTATTTGTAGAGTGACTTCAGCAGAGTGAATTCCTATTGATTGCTTTGGGTGTATTTCTACTTTTCAACCAAACAGAAACATATTGTTCTGACTATGGCAGAGTGAACTATTATTGGTTGATCTGGGTTACCACAGTTAGAATGAGAAAGTAAAATAAGAATTATTTTCTGAGCAAGTCTGTGTAAGTTTTCTGTATATTATACATTTGTTTGAACTTGTTACTAAAAAACTAACCGTAAAAGGAAAGCAGCTATATGTAATAAATTATTCTTTGTCTTTTCAGTATGCAGTTTTGTTCCTGCTTGGACTGTTTGTCCTTGTACATCGAGAATAACAATCTGGAATTCGGGAACAGTATCGGCACAGATTTAGTCTGTGGTTACCAACCTGTAACTTGTCAGAATGAGAATTCAAAAAGGACAGATCTCATCTAGCAGTGTACAGTTTTACATATGAAACCAGTATTTTTTTTTTTTCTTTTTATACATGTGTATGTATATGTGCTCACTTCTCATTAATGCAAAGATCAACCAGAGAGATTTTGAAAAATTTGGGCCCAATCTCTGCCACGGTTTCTCTACCTCCGTGGCTTCATACGGGTCCTTTATGAATATCTTCTGCACTGTTTACATTTTTTTTTTTTTTTTTTTTGTACTTTGAGTGGTATTTTTTATTATATTTAATACCAAAGTCCCTCATTGTTAAAAATATGAAACCTGTCTACATTTTATTCGGAAGTGCCTATTTAAGAATAATTGTGGTTTGCAGTAGTATGGCTACAGTCGGAAAAAGTCTAATCTAGATAATGTTGGTGTAATAAAAAGAAGTGATTATATCAAGACATTTTCCGCTAAAAGTTTTGCTAGCATAAAACTCTAGATTCTTTTCAATATGTGTGCAAGTCATGGCATCAGAATAAAGGCTTGGTGTGCTAGGGAAACTCCCCAGTAAATGCATTAAAAACCTTCAAAAGTTGTCTTTTAAAATCCGGTTCCATCAGATGCACCCTAGAATGGGGATTGCTGCAGATGCTGAGGTTGGTAACATTTGTAGCCACATGACACTAGGTGATCTGCTCAGCAAAGTAGTAGGCACGATAGCCAGCCTCTATGGGCCGAGGGAGAGGTGCAGGGCTGCCGGTGTCGGAGAGGTTCAACTTCCAATGTACATTCTGAGCCATGGTGCATGCAATGGGATTACTGCAATGTTATTGTGGATCCACAGCTACTGCCTATAGGAGCTGAGCTGTCTTGCCTAATACGTTAAGAATGCTAGCTACAAAGCAGTAATGTGAAAGGTCACGCACATTGATTAGGGTGTAAGGATTGCTGCTGCTGAAAACAAAATTGCCTTGACTTCCTCTTTAAAATGTAGTTTTTGTTTTTAAAAGTTTGTCTTGCTCCCTGGAAGATGGGATAATTACTTTCCTGTCTTCCATCACCCTGTTGACTACCCTTTCTTTCTGGGCCAGAACACTTAATTGACTGATAAATCCATGTATTTTCTGCTTTAAAAAAAAAAAAGTTTTGTTTTAGGATGAAGGGACAATCCATTACAAGTCTTGTTATGATGCTGCTGTATGAGGAATTACTTCAGTTCTTATCCATTGTAACATCTGAATGGTCAAGCTGATCATAAAACTATTTACTTTGAAGGCAAATGTCATCTGATTAGGGAATTGGGTGAAATTTGCCTACAAAGGAAATAGTTATTTATGATCAGCCTGAATTAAAATTAAAGTAACAAAATGGCCAGATGCTAAAATTGATGGCAACTCTGCCAAATCTTATGAAAAACTAGGAGCCTATGTCAACCTGTATGCTTCAAGCATTTTTTACATTCCCATACACATCTATCGGAATTCAACACCCTCTTGAAAGAGGTCAGCCGCAGGCCAGATGCACCTGTCAGTGGATTCTGAATGAATCAGAAGCATCTCAAACTGAGGCCATCAGCACAAACCCAAAGCTTGTTGACACAGGCCCTAAGCAACGAGAGCATGTAATACAAGTTCTCCTTTAATAGCTAAGCCAGCTGTCTCATACTTTTCAGGTATGCAGTACCTTCCGATTTCTACTAAAGGATTCCATGTAAGTTTATTTTCAGAATTGACTCTTTTAGAGGTATTTATGTTCCTTATGTGCATCAACTGGTTGGATAGCTACACAACTCCCCAAGTTTTAACTAATTCCATTTTAAATGAGCCGATTAGTACAATTCTGGCATTTAAAATAAAGACCATTAGCCTGTTTGTGATTTATCTTCAGGGATGATTGCACTTTTTGGTAGCCATTACCTTATCTGAAGAAATGACTCTATCACCCTTACTATAGTCTGCTGGTCCAGGATTGTGTTTAAATACATCTGCTGTGCTGAGGAAGAAGAATCTCATGGGAGCTCTGGACAAGTCATCCCTCTTTATTGGTTACCATGGGCATTTTTTTTTTCTTTCATATGGTAAAATATATACAGAAGCTGGGACATGCAGGGACCCATCAGAAATATGTGAACAACTCTCATCTCTTCAATTTGTCTCCAAGTATATATTTGTGTACAGGCTGCTGAGACTGTGACAGCTACAGGAACTACTCTGATAGTGGAGTAACCCTGTAATCTACACATACACATCTGATTTTTTTTCTGTGGTGCAGTTGCAGAGCAGTGTATTTTACATGCAATAACATTCATCCTTTTAGAAGGTGTGTTTAACAGAAAGTATGATTTTTTTTATTTTTTTTTAATGCACCACACTAGAATGCAGAGGTGTGAATGTAGCCTTATAGTAAAGCCACTCTCAGGGAAATTCATAAAGCTTGTCTACGCATCCTTTAGAATTCTATCATGCATCAGCACGAGAAATGCTGGTGCGGGTGACAGATTCATGAACCTGGTATACACAGGTATGTGAATTTGGGGCACTCACTGTTGGAGGTGCACTGAGACTAGAGTGTCCATACAGACACTCTATATTCAATGTAGATGGACTCCTTCTCTGACACTGCAGCTGTCACGTAGACAATGTAGCAGGCGAGAATTTTTTAAGCTGGGTACACAGATCCTGATAGGATTTAGGGACACTAGTTTCCTTGTCAGATCCACTCCCCTTGTGATTGATTGCAGGAAGCAGGTGGATCCACAGCCAATAGACAGCCTACAGTAGACTATGGATTCTGCTTGCTGTCAGTCACAAGGAGAGAGCAGACATGATGGGGAACTAGTGTCTGTTTCCCCATCAGCCTCTGCTCACTGTTGCATTACTAGCAGGCTAGGAGACAGTCATCTGAAGCTGACAGCATCCTTAACAACCAGTGGCAGGAGGGCAGGGAAGGGGGGTAGCAGTGACAAGCATGTTGTCCTGCTATACAATGTACAGAGATAGGCTGTCTGCCTGTCTCTGTACACCAACTTATGGTTGCTCTTCATTACCTCCCAGTTTTGTTTTCTACAAACTGGAGATAATTTTTGAATTTGGTGCAGTAATAGTGCCACTTTGTAAAAGTGGTGCTCTTAGTAACTACCTGAATCTGCCTCGTGTTTTGGTAAAGCTACCAAACTGGAGCAGGGCATTTGAATTTGGTGCAGGATATTTTGAGGGGCCATACCACCAGAAAGTGGTGCTAATGCTTTATTGAATCCCCCTGTATGAATGTATCATCAAGAAGTAACTAGACTGCCCTAATGTGAAGAAATTAATATTGAATGTCTTTATACCAAATAATGGGGAGGGTGTGCATGCATTCACAAGATCGATGTCATTTTTATTCTGTATTTGTGCATTCTATCTATACTTTCATATCTCCACACAGTTTGTGTTTGCAGGCAAGTCTTTCAAGGGGCACTTTACCTTGAAATCTGTGTAAATATTCCTGTTGATATGTACAATTGATATCTTAGTTATGGTCCTCAGTTATGAAATAAACTGTTAGGGGAATAATCCTCTTCCTTCCTTCTAATTTTAGGTTTGGGATTTTGATGGCAGCTTGCCGAGATGTAGATAAAATAATAAAAAAAATTAAAAAAAGTTCATTATATCTGTATGGCTTTATTAAAGTGCAATCCTTTCTAAGTGGTCAGTTGTGTTTTTTCTGAAGTCGTTCTAAGAGATACTTTTGGCCAGACATTGCATTGCATTGCATTGCCTTGCTTTATAACAGGGTCTCAAAGGGAAAAGTAAAAGGTAGGCAATAGGGTTGATTTACTAAAACTGGAGAGTGCAAAATCTGGTGCTGCTGTGCATGGTAGCCAATCCGCTTCTAACTTCAGTTTGTTCAATTAAGCTATGGTGACAAAAAAAAAACTGTAAGCTGATTGCTTTCTGTGAAGTGCTGTATCAGATTTTGCACTCTCCAATTTTGGTACATCAACCCTTCTGTTGTGTGAGTTTTGGCCCCAGACTGTTTCATACTGAGCTCTGTTTTCTGCACCATCTTATTACAGTATGAAGCATTCTGGACTGTCCCAACTCTTTGTGCTATAAATGTTCTGCACTGCACCGTTTTGTACACTGCAGACGTTACATGCATCATGCCATTCTGAATGTTGTGTTGTAATTTATATATTCCAGACAGAATTACAAAATATACACAATTATATTAACATACATACGTTACCAAAATGTATTTATTACTTTAGGTTTACCAAATACAATTTTTAGGTTTTTGAGGTTTTTTTTTTTTGTTCCTAAATCATATAAAAAGAAGGGGGTTTGCTGCACAAAGTTAGCTGCACACTTGTGCTGTGGACTTGGTTCCATAAATACGAGGGGTGCACAAGTAAATGGGGACTTTTACAGGTAAAAAGGGATGCTAGCGGGGGGAGGAGCCTGATCATGGCGGCAAGGGAGAGTGCGATGTGAGCACTCTCTGCAAGATAACCACCTTCACCTCAATGGGCCCCGATAAACGCTGCTGAGGATCCCACGCAAGCCCTACCTGTGAGAGGGGGGATCCCGCCAGAGAAGCAGAGAGGACGGAGCTTCTGGGGACTGCGGCAGTGGGAAAGCTGGAGCCTTCTGTCCGAGGCAGCGGGCTGCTGGGAGCTCAGTGGACGCGAGCCGGTCACGTGACCTCCCGCAAGGGAGTACTGGGAGGAAGAGAAGCCGGCTGGTTTCCCTAGCTAGAGGGAGACGCCGGCTCTCTCACAGACAGGCCACGAGGACCCAGAGCAGGCAGAACAGAGGGAAGAAAGCCGGTCGGCGCCCTAAGGAGTCGGGGAGACGCCGGCTCAACAGCAAAAGCACCCTGCTTGCTGGTCACCTGTGAAGGAAGCGGGCAAAAGAAGAGAGAGACCTGGGGGAACCCCCCCAAAAAAGGGAATAAAAACAAGTGACCCCTGAACAGAGGACAACGAACCTGAAGAGTAACCTTTCTGAAAAATAAGCAGTCGGAAGGAGGGTGAGAGTGGTCTGGACTGTATATTGAACCCGTATATGGATTGTACAGTGTTAAAGTAGGAGAGGAACATATAAAGAAAAGGGGGGATTCCCAAGGGGTTAGAAGAAATTTGAACTTCTTTAAAGAACTAATTACAGCACAGGCCCTAGAGTTCTTAAGAGAAGAGAGACCGGACCTCTAAGAAAATATGAAGAGTAAAAATAGTAAAGGGGGTGGACCCAAGCACTCCCAATCTGGAACAATCAGGAAATACACGTCCCAGGGTAATGTGACCCCAGAAAGAACTCGGGGTAGGTGAAAGAAGCACAATGGAAAATAGTATGGATAAGAGCTCCAGGTCTCCTGTGGAAATGGATAATAATAGTCAACAAATACTAGAGGGAACAGAGCTAAGAGAAAAGGAAGGAGAACTACAAATCCCAAATAAAAAAGAGATGGCAGAAATGTTTAGAAATCTGGAAAAATCTATTAAACAAGAGATGGGGATCATACGTAAGGATCTGGGACATCTATTGTCCAGAGTAGAAGAAGCAGAAGAAAAAATTAAAAAACATGCTCAAGCTATCCCAGAATTAAGAAATCAGATAATGGAGATAAGGAAAGAACAAAAAAAGCTGCGGTATAAGATGGAGATACAAGGTAACATGCATAGGAAAAATAACCTCAGGATAAAGGGAGTCCCGGAGCTTGCACAAGGTGGCGATCTAAGAGGGACAATATGTAAAATCTTAAACGCCATTATGAATAAACCCAGCACTGAGACTATTGAATTGGACAGTGTATATAGGATAGGAAGGCTCCAATGAGACCGGGTGGAAGAGAGACTGAGAGATGTAGTTGTACAATTTTATAAAAATGGAGAGAGAGAAGAGGTATGGAAGAAGATAAAAGGAAGAACTAGTATTAAATATGAAGGGAAAAATTTGCAGGTTTTTGCAGACTTGACAGCTGAGACATTGTGGAGGAAGAGATCATTGAAACCACTATTAGAACAGATGAAAAAACTATACAATAGAGATGGAGTAGTTCGATGTGCTTAATTGGATGGAAGGATGGAGTCACTGCATATTTAAGATTCCCTGAGGAACTGAAAGACTTTTTTGATAAACTTAATATCCAGAGACTAGAGATTCCAGGTTGGGAAGAGGAGGAAGGAGGGATAAATGCTGTGGGAAAGGAGGAATGGCAGCAAGTTAAAAGGAGAAATAGAGAATTGATAGATAGGGGAACACTGGGGGAAATGGAGGGAAGGTGAACCGCACATGGTCAGAGTTCAACCCCAGGACCAAAAATCAAACGTGGTATTAGGAGCACAAATGATTAGAAGGCAAATAGTAGGCCTAGTTGGGTGGGGGGAGGGAGTGGTGGGGGGGTGGGGGAGGGTTGGAGAGAGGGGGGAGGGGTTTAGTGGGAGAGGGGAGGCAGGATATGGGAGGGGCAATGAGTAAGGGGGTAGCAAAACTGCGGGATAAGAGAAGGAAGGAAGAGGAAAGATAGGAGTAAAAAGAAGTAAAGAGGAGAAGGGAAGGATGGAAGAAGTCCAGTTTATAACCTACAATGTAAAGGGGTTGTGTTGTCCTGGGAAGAGATTCAGGTTGTTTAAAGAATTACAACATAGAGCATCCTCGGTGGTATTCCTACAGGAGACACATTTAGAGCTAGAATCAAAGATTAGGCTGAAGACTAGATATTTTCCGACATGGTATTATGCGGACTCACCAATTAAAAGAGCAAAAGGGGTTGCCATAGGCTTCGCAAAGAATATAAGGTTTGAGGAGGAGAAGAGAATAACAGACCCGGAGGGAAGGTTTTTGTTTTTGAGAGGTAAATTGCAGGGAATTGAGTGCACAATAGCTAGTATATATTGCCCAAATAAGAAACCGGAGACATTCTTGAGGGGAGTATTAAAGAGATTGATGGATTTTAAAAGCGGATGCATGATAATAGCTGGAGACTTTAATGTCTGTATGGACCCGCGGATGGATACTACTTCCTGTGTTAGGAAGGAGGAGAGCGGGTCCCTGAGATTATTAAAGAAACTGATGCACGAGTGTCAATTAGTGGATATATGGAGAATCAGGAATACGAAAGATAGAGACTATACCTTTTTTTCACATGTACATGAGACTTATTCTAGATTGGATTATATACTGGTAGAACATCGATTTATAGAGTCTGTGGTGGAAGTAAAAATTGGAGGAAGTACTCTGTCGGATCATGCTCCCGTTGCAATGAAGTCAAGATGGGGTAGAGAGGAGAGAGGGGGCTATGTGTGGCGGATGAATGAGGCACTCCTTATGGATGAAGAAATCGATCGAAAGATCGAGAGAGAAATCAAATGGTTTTTTGAGCAGAATGAAACAGAGGATGTGTCGGTCGCAGTAGTATGGGAGGCCCATAAGGCTTATATTAGAGGACTACTCATTGCAATGGGAGCAAAAAAGAAAGGAGGGAAAAGATTAATAGACTGTTAAATGAAATATATGATCTTGAACAGGCTCATAAAAAAGAAAGGTTAAAGAAGACAATCCAGGAAGTAATAAAGAAGAACTAGAGAATGTATTGGAGGAAAAAAGAAGAGTCTTTAACTACCTGCCGACCGCAGATAGCCGAATGACGGCTTCACTGCGGCTGGCCAGTTCTGAGTGGACGTCATATGACGTCCCCACAGAACGCGCTCTCCTGCGCGCCCCAGGGGGCGCGCACCCGGCGATCAGCTGTGTCCTACGGACACAGCTGATCACGTGATGTGGTAAAAGGCCAATCACAGCGGCCTTTTACCACCTGATCAGCGGTGTCCAATGACACGCTGATAAGAGGGAAATGCAAGTGCCGGTTCTCGGCTGCACTTTCCTCACACTGTCAGATCGTGAGGAAAGTACTGCTGAGAACCGGCAGTTGTCAGAGCGGGGATCGGCACCGATCATCAGGGCACTGATGATCAGTGCCCTGATGATCGGTGCCCAGCAGTGCCACCCGCAAGTTCCGCCCAGCAGTGCGCCCACTAGCTCCGCCCACCTGTGCCCAGCAGATCACCCACCTGTGCCCAGCAGTGCACCCACCTGTGCCACTCTGCAGTGCCACCTACCTGTGCCCAGAAGTGCCACCTACATGTGCCCAGCAGTGCCACCCACCTGTGCCCACCCACCAGTGCCACCCACCTGTGCCACCCACCAGTGCTGCCCACCAGTGCCACCCAGCAGTGCTGCCAGTCAGTGCCACCAGTCAGTGCCCAGGGGTTGTGCCAGTCAGTGCCGTCTATCAGTACCCATCATCAGTGTCACCTATCAGTGCCGCCTATCCGTGACACCTCATTAGTGCTGTCTATCAGTGCCGCCTATCCGTGCCACCTCATTAGTACTGCCTATCAGTGCCCTTTAGTGCTGCCTATCAGTGCCCATCAGTGCTGCCTCATCAACGCACATCAGTGAAGGAGAAAAAATGCCTGTTTGAAAAATTTTATAATAGAAACAAAGAAACTTTTTTTTTTTTTTTCAAATTTTTTGCTCTTTTTTATTTATAGCGCAAAAAGTAAAGCGCCCAATGGCGATTAAATACCACCAAAAGAAAGCTCTATTTGTGAGAAAAAAATGATCAAAATTTCATATGGGTACAATGTTGCATGACCGTGCAATTGTCAATCAAATTGCGGCAGCGCTGAAAGCTGAAAATTGGCCTGGTAAATAAGGGGGTATAAGTGCCTGGTAGGCAAGTGGTTAATAAAGTAATAAGTGAAAGGTATAGATAGGGAGACAGGCCAGGAAAGTATTTAATGAGAACTCTAAGGAAAAAGAAAAAAAGGAATTACATAGAAAAAATAAGAAATTCCAAGGGCGAACTAGTGCACTCAACTAAAGACATTGTTAGAGTATTTAAGGATTATTTTAATAAGCTATATAACCTCATACCCCAGGATATAATAAGTAAAACTGAAATAGTAAATAGAGAAAAAAGAAGGTCATACTTAAAAGAGGCAGGTCTACCAAAACTAAGCGAAATACAGTTGAATTCCCTAGAAGCAGAAATTACATCAGAGGAAATAAAAATAGCGTTAAAAGGTATGGCGGAGGGAAAAAGCCCAGGTCCAGATGGATACACGGTAAAATACTATAAAAAATACAAAGAGCTATTGGTACCCAAGATGAAGATATATATGAATGCTTTAGGAAATGAGATGGATATAAGAAGAGAATCCCTACAGGCTAATATAGTTTTAATACATAAGGAAGATAAGGACCTCTCGCAGTGTGGGAGCTATAGACCAATAGCGCTGTTGAATGTAGATACTAAATTGTATGCAAAGGTCTTGGCAAATAGACTGAAAGATTTGATGCCGGAGTGGATACATGGGTATCAGGTGGGGTTTGTCCCAGGGAGAGAGGGCAGAGACAACGGTCTGAGATCGCTGTTGCTCATACAGGAAGGAAAAAAAGGGAAAACCCCAATGATACTGATGTCAATAGACGCTGAGAAAGCATTTGATAGAGTGAGTTAGGGTTTCATGATGGACACCTTGGAGGTGTTGGGAATGGGAGATAGAATGAGAAAGTGGATTGGAGGGTTGTATAGAGGGCCTACTGCTGCCATCATGGTAAATGGAGGAAGATCAGAGCTTTTTGAGATGTCAAATGGCACACGACAGGGATGCCCACTATCCCCACTGTTATATGTCCTGTCCTCTGAGCCTTTGCTGTCTGTGATTAGGAAGAACATAGATATAAAGGGAATAAGGATAGGAGATAGAGAACACAAGGTGGCGGCTTATGCGGATGATTTGATGTTTTATATCGGAAACCCTAGAATGTCACTTCCAAATTTAATGAAGATATTGAAAGAATATGGGGAATTATCAAACTTGAAAATTAATCCGGCAAAAACTGAAATCTTAAATATAAACCTTAACAACAGTGAAAAGGAAAAAATACAAGGGGAATTCCCATTTGTTTGGAGAGATAAAGAACTAAAATATCTAGGGATAAAACTATCAGCCTCAATTAAGAATCTGTATAAAGCTAATTATATTTCACTATTAAATGAGCTTAAGGAGGAGTTGAAAAGGGTGGGAGGTGGAAAACCGTCATGGATAGGACGTATAAACTTGATAAAAATGGTAATCGTGCCCAAAGTATTATATAAATTTCAAATGATTCCAATTAAACTTCCAGAGGCACATTTCAAAGAACTTAAAAAAATGATAATAAGATCCATATGGAGGAATAAAAAGCCTAGAATACGTTACGAAACGCTGATAAGAAGTAAAGAGAGAGGGGGACTGGGTGTTCCAGATTTTAGGAGATACTATAAAGCGGTGATGATTGCGAGAATTTTTGACTGGACTCATAATCCAGAGAAAAGTTGGGTCAAAATCGAAAATATATTGAGTGGAACAAATTTAAGTAAGATTATATGGGTGCCTGCACAATATAGGGGATTAGAGGATAGCACAAGTATGTATACTTTTAATGTATTAAGAGTGTGGGAAATGTTACACAGACAAGAGGGATGGGCTTTTAATTCACAGTTAATGCCACTAAGGAACACGGAATATTTTATACCGGGGAAGGAAAATGTTGCAGGGAAATGGATAATAAAACAAGAGGCGCAATTGAGAGATAAAATGGTTGGAAAGGAATTGGGATCATATAGAGAGTTGGAGGAAAAAAAGGGTGAAGTTTTTAATAGAATGGATAGATTACGATATCATCAACTGAAACATTTTTTTGAGAGTCTCCCAAAGCCTATGAGATTAAGAAAAGAGTGGAATCCATTGGAGAGATTGTTGGATGCACGGGGAGATGGGAAACACGGAATTGCAAAAGTACACAGAATATTAATTGAAATGGACACTGACACAAAATTAATGTATATAGAGAAATGGGAAAGAGATATGGAAAGAGAAATAGATGAGGAGGAGCAAAGAAAAGTGTTTAAATTAATACATGAAAATATCAGTATCCGAGAGGTGGAGATAAATTATAAATGTTTGATGAGATGGCACATTACACCAAATGTAGAGCATAAGTTGAATGAAGAGATTTCACGGTTGTGTTGGAGAGGTTGTGGAGAAGTGGGTACGTGGTATCACATATGGTGGGAGTGTCCAAGAATACAGGTATTTTGGAGGAAAATAATTTATATAATAAGGAAAATCACTAAAATCAATATCGGATTAGATCCAGATCTATGTCTTCTCCATATCACAGAGCTTCCAATGAAACTATACAAAAACTCAGGGATATGGCAGTATCTGAGTGCAGCGAAGAGTTTGATACCTAGGTTTTGGAAAAAAAAAGAGGTGCCAACAGAGGAGGATTGGACGGGTAGAATGAATAAGATCCGTGGGACAGAAAAATTGTATTATACGCATATAGACAGGATGGAGCTGTATGAAATAAGGTGGAAAAAATGGGAAGAATATAGAGAAAGAGTGAAACTTATGAGAAAATAAAACCCTTTGAAATGACCCTGGAAAGAATAGAAATGTATGGTGTAAATGCAGAGTGGGAGAGGGAGGGGGGTAGAAACGAGGGGGGGGGGGGGTGAGGGATTTAAATAATAACACTGTTCAACAGGTAAAAAGTTTTGGGCATAAACTTAGCTAATCTTACATAATTTTGGGGTGCTGAAAACGAAAATGACCCTAAAAAATGTTGATTGGCTCTAGTTTCCATGATATATTCACCCATCTAATGACGTAAGCCATTCAAAATTATGATGCAACTTCAGCTGCATATTGCGCAATTGATACTGGTGACCAATAGAAAATTGCATGTATACTGAGATGATGCAATATTAGCCTTTAATTGCATCACTTCACTGCATAAAAGCTGCAGTATCTGTAGCTGATTGTAGTTCGACAGCGTCTTTACATTTCGTTTTATGCTTATATAGGCTACTCAGTAATGCCTCGAACTTGTGTGAATAAAGCAGATAATTTCTGCTATATCTGCGGTGAAATAACTTTTATCTCACAAAAAAGGAGGATAACAGGAATGATTAAGAAAGCCTACAACTTGTATTTTGGCTGCAAGATAGGAGATCAGGACAAGAGCTGGGCACCACATATATGCTGCAATTCTTGTGGGACGGCACTGGAGCAATGGTTGAATGGAAAAAAGGCATCTATGCCTTTCGCTGTGCCAATGATTTGGAGAGAGACAACAGATCATGTTAGTAATTGTTACTTTTGTATGGTGCCTCCAATTGTAAAAGGGCTAAATAAGAAGAAAAAGTTATCTGTGCACTATCCAAATATTCCATCGGCAATACGTCCTGTTCCTCATGGAGAGGGGCTACCAATTCCTAAAGCACCAGAATCCTTCGTGGTTGAGTCAAGTGAGGAAGAACCTGAAGCGTGTAGTCACGTGCAGTTGTAAGAGATAGCCCTTTCCTCGAATACAAGAGAAAAGCCAAGAGAAGCAAAACCGACACAAACTGAAGACAAAACTAGTGAGAATCCTAAGTATTAAAATGATTCAACTTAGCTTATGGCTATAATTTTTCTTGGTAATCCTATGCAATATATTATGCCATTTAGGCTTTGTTATGTAGTCAAAATCACTTGCTTTATATTTGTGGAAAGACATCTATCTATATAATTATTGTGCATTATGTAGTCATTACGCCTATAGTAGAAAACTTTCCGTTTACAGAAAAACTAGAGCCAATTGACAAATTTCATTGTTATATTTGAACTCAGAATGTGAAATTCATTAAGAAATGGATCCTTTTGTTTCCAAAACTGGCAAAAAATAAAAATTTGTTGAACAGTGTAATTTATGCTAATAGGAATATATTGTCTGAATGTCTTTTTAATGGAAATGTTAATGTGATTTGAATTGATAAATTAATAAATATTTATTAAAAAAAAAAAAAAGGGATGCTAGCAGGATGGTACTACATGCAGTAGTTAGTGGCAACTGTGTACTATTATTGAAGCAGGCTGTTCTTGGGTGTTTCAGGCGTACTGGCAAATCTTAGTGTATATAGTGTATTTTAAGTGGTAGTTGGTAGAGGTTATGTAGAAGGTTCTTCAGCTTATATGCTTAGGAGTGAAAAATTAGTTGCAGTCCAGCGAAAGGATCTCTTGTCTGAAAGACCAGAACAATAGGGTGTTGTTAAATAGAGTCAGTCAATGATGCCAGTAGCTGTGCATGTAAACTACTAGTCCCACCACTGTACCATGGAGATGAACCATGGCAGACATGTTTGAATACCAACCTGAATTACAACCATGGCTGCCCCATGAATACAAAGGAGAATTTAGTGTAGACATGAACATAGACAGGAAGTAAAAAGGTTGAAAATACTAATGCAGCCATTACATCTAAGAACTGGCAAACTGCAATATATTAATTTTTTTGTTTTGAGGTTTAGAGAACAGTGAGGAAGGAAGTAGGAGAAGAACAAGAGCAAGGAGAATAGTGGGTGTGATAACCATTTCACATCCAGCAAGGGCATATGAAAGTGAAGAAGGAGAATTAGGCTACATTGCAGAGGGTCAGTAAGTTGTTGGGAGAGAATATACAGTATTTGGGAACAGAGGAGGTGGAAAGTATCCCCTACAGCAACACAGAAAACAAAAGCATATCTATGGGATGGAACCCTACAATAATAGGACAGCACTGCATGTGCAGGGTAGGGATGGTCCCACATGTAATTATTAGAGAATATATTCCACACCAAGATGGCAGACTTGTCTGCATATTCATGCACCATTTTATTAGAGACTGTAAACTGCCTATAGCTGTTTTAGTACATTCAAGGTTGTAGAATTACACTAAGAAGGTAACTTTGTGTGCAAATTCATGGTACATTTTCTGAGTATTTAGGAAGTATTCAAACTGCGCATATATCCTACTTCTTACTAAGCTCATGCATTTGGCCATTTTAAGAGAAAATTTGCACAAGTGCACCAGCACCTAACACAGCTGGTATCACAAGGGCAGAACTAGGAATTCAGTCATCTTGAAAAGCACTGTCACAGTGAGATAGTAGTACATAGATTTTATTAAAGACAACTAAACTGCTTTTCTCGGCATGTAAGTACATTATTTGTGTCCCTGTCATATACAGTATAAAGCAGCACACTTTTGTGGTACTTTTGCCATTAGTTGAAAACTGAATGAAGTTTTTTTTTGCAAACTCTAATCAAAGCACATAACATGCATTTATTTATTTTTTTTTTTAATAAAGTTCACATCTCTCTTCAAAGCAGGAAAACATGTTTAAATATAATAAATTATGTATGTTAATTATGCACAAAAGATTACACCCAAACCCTTTAGGAAAAGTACATCTTAATGTCACACGCATCAACTGCTTATTTTCTTACACATTCATATTTTTTAAAAAAATTGTGCATCTTCATGATTGCATAAATAGAATATCAGTTTATTTCTGCATTTACTTTACATTTTATCTCTACTTTTTTCTCTCTTCGATTTGCAATTCATAAAGACATCTGTTACCAGGAAAAGTGAAGAAGGGAATTCTGCTTGATGATAGATTTCATTAGTTAATGCCAGGGCTGGTTAAACAAAAATAGTCTCATTCATTCTTTCTATGCAAATCCAACACACCTTTTAAACATACACTATGGTGTCCGTTTATGACACAGAGAATAGCTGCGAGTCAGAGGATCGCAGCTATTCTCTGGTCATTCACAGTTTATGACACTCAGGAGATCAGCGGAGAACATGTTCAGCCCTTCACTGGAGATCTGTGTTCTCCCTCCAGATTCTCCAGCCCAGAGCTGGAGAATCGGAGGAACCGCAAGCAGCGATAAATTTACTTCTGCTTAGTAAACTGATCTTTACTGTAATCTCGTGAGATTATAGTAAAATCAGCTGGTTTCCAATGTTTGTAGACCATTTTCCAGCGTTTGTAGATCGTTCTCCCTTCGTTCGGAGAACTGATCTACACCGCTTCATAAAAGGCATTCACAGGAGAACTGTGTTCTCCGAGAATGCCGGAGAACTGAGCAGCGATCTATTACCGCTGGTTCATAAACGGACACCTATATTGGCAAAAGTATTGTGAAACCCCTCTTAATCATTGTATTCAGGTGTTCCAATCACCTCCATGGCCACAGGTTTATAAAATCAAGCACTTATGCATACAGACTGCCTCTGCAAACATTTGTCAAAGAATGGTTCCCTCTCAGGAGCTCAGTGAATTCAAGAGTGGTACCATGATAGGTTTCCACCTGTGCAGTAGGTCCATCTGTGAAATTTCCTTGATACTAAATATTCCACAGTCATCTGTTAGTGATGTTATAACAAAGTGGAAGCAACTGAGAACAACAGCAACTTAGCCACAAAGTGGTAGACCACGTAAAATGACAGAGTGGGATCAGCACATGCTGTAGTGCACAGAAGTCACCAACTGTCTGCAGAGTCAATAGCTCAAGACCTCCAAACTTTGTGTGGCCATCAGATTAAAACAACAACAATGCGTAGAGAGCTTCATGGAATGGGTTTCCATGGCCAAGCAGCTGCATCCAAGCCTTACATCACCAAGTGCAATGCAAAGCGTTCGATGCAGTGGTGTAAAGCACGATGCCACTGGACTCTAGAGCAGTGAAGATGTGTTCTCTGGAGTGATGAATCACGCTTCTCTGTCTGGCAATCCGATGGACATGTTTGAGTTTGGTGGTTGCCAGGAGAACGGTACTTTCCTGACTGCATTGTGCCAAGTGTAGTTTGGTGGAGGGGGGATTATGGTGTGGGGTTGCTTTCCAGGGGTTGGGCATTGCCCCTTAGTTCTAGTGAAGGGAACTCTTAAGACGTCAGCATACCAAGACATTTTGGACAATTTCATACTCTGTGGGAACAGTTTGGGGGTGGCCCCTTCCTGTTCCAACATGACTTCGCACCAGTGCACAAAGCAAGGTCCATAAAGACATGGATGAGCGAGTTTGAGGTTGACGAACTTGACTGACCTGCACAGAGTCCTGACCTCAATCCGATAGAACACTTTTGGGACGAATTAGAGCGGAGACTGCGAGCCAGACCTTCTCGTCCGACATCAGTGCCTCACCTCACAAAAGCGCTTTTGGAAGAATGGTCAAACATTCCCATAGACACACTCCTAAGCCTTGTGAACAGCCTTTCCAGAAGAGTTGAAGCTGTTATAGCTGGAAAGGGTGGGCCAACTCAATATTGAACCCTACAAACTAAGACTGATGCCATTAAAGTTCATGTGCATGTAAATGCAAGCGTCCCAGTACTTTTAGCAATATAGTGTATTTACTGTACACTAGACACATCACAAACCAATACATACTACCTTTTTTTGGGTGTACTTTCCAAAACAACACTATAGATTAGTTTACATTAAAGAGAAAATGTAAGTGCTTTTTAGTTCATTTTATGTTAAGACTTTTTCCTTATGGAAGAATACGTTTTTTTCCACTATCTTTTATGTCCATTATATTAGAGTGATCCTGAACTGGCCTAAAATGTTTCTAATGGTTTTGATGTGTAGGCACCCTATTGTGCCCATGTATTGTTCTGAGATTGTACCTCATTTGAAATAAATTAAAGTGACCCTGCAGCCAGGTTATGGACATTCAGGTATTTACATACAGTTGTGCTCAAACGTTTGCATACCCTGGCATAAATTGTGACATTTTGGCATTGATGTTGAAAATATGACTAATCATGCCAAAAACTGTCTTATTTAAGGATGATGATCATATGAATCCGTTTATTATCCCGTAGTTGTTTGGCTCCTTTTTAAGCCATAATGATAACAGAAATCACCCAAATGACCCTGATCAAAAGTTTACATATCCTGGAATGTTTGGCTTGGTACAGACACCCAAGGTGACATACACAGTTAAAAATGTCAATTAAAGGTTAATTTTCTATATCTGTGGCTTTTTAAATTGCATTCAGTGTCTGTGTGGAAATAGTCAATAGGTTTGGTAGCTCTTATGTGGTTGCACTGAGCAGGCTAGATACTGAGCCATGGGGATCAGAAACGGACTGTCAAAAGACCTGCGTAACAAAGGTAATGGAACTTTATAAAGATGGAAAAGGATAAAAAAGATGTGCAAATTCTTCAATATGCTAGTCAGTACTGTTCAATCACTTATTAAGAAGTGGAAAATTCAGGGATTTCTTGATACCAAGCCAAGGTCAGGTAGACCAAGAAAGATTTCAGCCACAACTGCCAGAAGAATTGTTTGGGATACAAAGGAAAACCCACAAGTAACCTCAGGAGAAATACAGGGTGCTCTGGAAAAAGATGGTGTTTTTGTTTTGAAGGAGCACAATAAGACAATACTTGAACATAAATGAGCTGCATGGTTGAGTTACCAGAAAAAAAGCCTTTACTGCGCCAATACCACAAAAAAGCCTGGCGAGGCGTGTCAAGGTGCTGTCGGGCATATTGTCACTGGGCTTTTTTGTGGTGTCAGGCTTGTAATTTTCTTACAATTTTCTGCCCACTTTCCTTTAGATTTACCTTTAACTATGAAGTGCAAGGGCCTGCCTAATTGGATACAATTGAAAGTGTTGTTTAGGTTTGACCTCATATTATATGTTTTTTGGTAAATCTAAAGCAATTTTCTCAAGAAAATTGTATAATGTATGGCTAGCCTTAGTAACATTATTTCAGATTTCATTACAGAGAAGAAACACCCAAGTGACCATAAGTGTCAAACCAGATCACCTGCTTCTTGCCTTATTGACAATACTTATTAGTTGTTTATTTATGCACATGGACTATTATATATTCATTTTGTATCATTTCTAATTTTTTAGATAACTTTCCACCCCTCCATAGTGTGCCAGTCCTACCCTTCATGGCCCCCCTAATGTCAGTATATTTCTTTGAATGGCTGTACATTCTGCAGTACACATTACTGTACTAATATTCATGCTAGCTCCTTTTATTATTTAACATGAAAAAAGATTACAAAATAAAGTATGCCATCATAAGTATAAATATAGGGCATAAGATCACATACATTATCCTTGTAATTTTGTATTGTTTTCCGCTGTTTGAACAATAAGCATCTTCTCCAATAAAAGGAATGCAGCTGGGTGTCATCAAATCCATTTTATAATAGGTTACACTAGCCTTTTGGGAACAAACAAGTGGATTCAGGCATTGAACTGTTTCCTTTTCATGATGCTGACCACAGATGAAGCACACTTCCCCAAAGAGTATTGTACGTATTTATTCATCTTTCATCTTGAACATTTCGCTTTGAGCCCCGGGAATGCAGAGTGGTTAAGACTGATGTACAAAGATGAATAAAGCATTTTCGCAACAAAAGGCTTTGATTGTCTTACATTCCGGATGCTACCTGCAGGTCAAGTAATGTGTAGAAATGTTCTTAAAGCATTTTTGCTCATGTCCCTTTAACAAATATGTAAACTGGACCTTACAGTATTCCTATTGTGAAATATAGCTCAACTGAACCTCAGAAGGAAATTTGATGGACATATGATATTAAAGATGCAAATTAAATGGATTTTGCCTTAAACACCCATGATGGAAGCTGTCATTCTGTTATGTCACTGTCTTGAAACTAAAATGTGGGTTGCTTGGTCACTACAACATCTTTCATGAAGGCACGCAAATCCTTTGTACACATAATGAACCGGAGTTTGGTCCTTTGGACAATAATGTTTTTCCCACTATAACTTTCTTATCTACTTTTCACAACCAAGGGAATAATTTTTTTAATGTATTTATTTATTCTTAATTATTCAACAAGAAGTAAGTGCAGTTACAGAAAGAACTGCAAATAAAACAGGTAAATGCAAAATAAAATTTTAGACTTGATCCTAGCTGATTCTATTCATATTTGTTTGGAATGCCCTTGTGATATCTAATTTGGAGGACTTAAAACACACACACTGGCCATTTCATTAGGTACTCCTGTACAATGGCTTGGTAACACAAATTGCTAATCAGCCAATTACATGACAGCAACTCAGGCATCTAGACATGGTGAAGGCAACTTGCTGGAATTCAAACTGAGCATCAGAATGGGGAAGAAAGGGGATTTGAGTGATTTTGAATGTTGCATGGTTATTGGTGCCAGACTGGCTAGTCTGAGAATTTCAAAAACTGCTGATCTACTGGGATTTGTATGCACAACCATCTCTAGGGTCTACAGAGAAAGGTCCAAAAAAGAGAAAATATCTAGTGAGCGGCAGTTGTGTGGATGAAAATGCCTTGTTGATGACAGAGGAAAATGGGTAAACTGGTTCAAGATTATACAAATGCAACAGTAACTCATATGAATATGGACCAAAATCTCTGAGGAATGTTTCCAACACCTTGTTGAATCTATGCCACAAAGAATTAAGGCAGTTCTGAAGGCAAAACCCAGAACTAGCAAGGTGTTCCTAAAAAAAATGGCCGATGAGTGTATAACTAAAGGTAAAACTTTTTTTACATTTTGGATAGAGTGGAGATGGATTAGAAGGTTTCTCAGTTCTTATTGCTGTCTGTGCCACCATTACGGAAATTCACCCTTTCTATTTGCCCTGTTTACCATTATAATTGAAAGTGAAAGTAAAAAAATAAAATTTTGGGTTGCCCCCAGAAAAATAATAGAGGGGAAATCTTCCAATGGAGACACTAGTTCTGGTGACCTGGGGTTCCCTGAGGAATTCCCTTAAAACCTCTTGTTTGATTCTGAGACAGGAAGTGAAGGGAAATCTCCGCAATGGGACACAGATGGCAAAAAAGAATCTGACAGGGGTTATAACCCTTACGCTATTCAATATGAAAAAAAAACTTTTGCCTATAGTTCTACTTTAACCACTTGACCTCCGGCAGATTTACCCCTCTTCATGGTCATTCAACAGTCATTCAACGGTGTACGTAA
Organism: Staurois parvus; assembly: GCF_062004578.1. Taxonomy (NCBI): domain Eukaryota; kingdom Metazoa; phylum Chordata; class Amphibia; order Anura; family Ranidae; genus Staurois; species Staurois parvus. The sequence goes on from NW_028318628.1 coordinate 1,014,087, forward strand.
ATGAAGTTATATAATTTTTTCCCCACAAAAATAGAGCTTTCTTTTGGTGGTACTCAATCACCACTGGTTTTTTTTATTTTTTTCTCTATAAACAAAAAAAGACTGAAAATTAAAAAAAAGAACAATATTTTTTATTTTGTGCTATAAAATATCGCCAATAAAAAAATCTAAATTCTTCACATATTTAGGCCAATATATATTCTGCTACAGATTTTTTGGTAAAAAATTCCCAATAATTGTATATTTCTTTTAGCGAAAGTTACAGTGTCTACAAACTATGGTATATATACTGGAATTCGTATCTATTTTTTTTTATACTAGTAATGGTGGCACTGGCTGGGAAGGGGTTAAACATCTAGGGCGATCAAAGGGTTACATATATGTGCCTAACCAGTGTTTATGTGTGTACTGCGAGGTGCTTTCACTAAGGGATGTGCTGGTTTTTATTCCTTCTTTGCAGGGAAACAAAAACCAGCACATCCCTGGTGACAGGGCAGAGCTCTGTATTGTCTACATTGATAGAGCTCTGCCCTGTGTTCCTCCTCACTGATCAGCAGGTGCTGGCAGTCAATCATAGGCTGATATCCCCTGATCGGCTTATGCTGTGACTAATCACAGCTGACATTGCTGACTGTAACATTATGTACTTGGGTAAGCTTCTTAGCAAAGTGTACATCAGGGGGGAAAAATAATTAAACCATGTGTAGTACACCTCTGCAATACATGAACATTTCTCAGTGTTTTTTTGCTTTCAAAGACCCCGCAAACAGAAAAATATTGATCTTCCAAAATGCACTTAGCAGCTAAGTTCTGTTGTGGGCTGGCAGCACACACAATATTTGTAGACTGAATGTAGTCAGACCTGCCCATTTGTCTTTTGCCAGACTACTTAATCCCTTACTCTTTCCTCATCTTCACAAATGGTTCTGTACTCCAAGATAAGATCTGGGAAGACTAACTAGAGTCCTTGAGCTCACACTGAACGTGTGAAAATTCTGAATTTCTAAAGTGTAGCAATCTGTCTGCACTTGAGCCGGCCATAGATGGATCAAAATTTGGCTGGTTCAGCTAGGAGTGGACGAATTTCAATTTATCTATAGGCAGGGGGGTATTCTGCTCTCTACCCCCTACCATAGAAGCCTACTGTAGGCAGAAGAGTGGGTGCCTCCTGAGAACACATCTCCATCTCAGTGCAGCACCGCTGGAGAGTGAGGGTAGACTGCTCTTCTTCCTGTCTCCTGTTGTCATGTGAAATATCAGATGGGAAGGATATTTTGCCTTCATTTCTGGTGGGCGCTGTGCTGAGAAGAAGGTCTGAACTGAATAAGTATGTAGAGGGTGGGGAGACAACTCATCCCAAGACGTCTCCTCTTCTCCTCAGAACCCTCAAAAGCTAACCTCCTCCTTCCCTTAGAACACTTCAGTCCCTCTTCTTCCTTCAAAGCTCTCCAGATCCCTTTATTTCCATGTACCTCATAGAATCCAGCTCCCCTCCCTACCTTCACCTCACTGACAGAGGTCCTCCACAGACTGACACCACTGATGCAGTGGGATTTTCTTTCCAGTGACACTGATGAAGCACCACTTTCCTCTTAGCAAAACTAAAGATGCAAGGACATTTATCCTTCCTGTGACACCACCAACAAAGAGACATTTTCCTCTTAGCAACACCACTGAAGCAAGTACATTTTTCCGTCTAGTGACACCATCAATGCAGGGACATTTTTCCTTAGCAATACCACTGGAGCAGGGACATTTTTCCTTCCAGTGACACCACCGATGCAGGGACAAATTTCCCTACAAGTTACACCACTGATGCAAGAGAGTTTTTTCTTCCAATTACACCACTGAGTGAGGGGCATTTTTTTCTTCCAGTGACATCGCTGAAGCAGGGACATTTTTGCTTGGCCACGTTGAGCCCAATATTTGTTCAGCATTTGTAAACTCTTTAGTGTGCTGTGGTGTACCACACCTATTTGTTCTGTTTCAGTGTACAACACAAACATTACATAGAATTTAGAGCAGTGTGACGCACCCGCCGTTATTAGCCCTACTCCTACTCCATTCAGGAAGGTGGGGTGCAGCTTTTCTGGGCACTGAATGACCTTGTCCTTGCACTGCACACCGCTCATGTATTTGTACATGTTGTTTATAGTAGCCAGAAAACTATAGCTGAAGGAAGTTTATATAAGCTGACAAACAGGAAAGTTACGTGTAACATACAAAACTGCTCAGCATCCCTAAAAAAGTGGGGGACTCTGAAATTGGCACTGGCAAACTAGGAAGGTGGCAACATTAAACAGCATCTGAAAAAAGTGATACAACAAAAATTAGGAATCATACAAAATGAACATATAATAGTCCTTGTAGATAAATAAGCAACTAAAAGGTATTGTCATTCAGGTAAGAAGCAGGTAAGGGACAACTTCATAGTAAGGCTCCTGGTTATCATGATCTGCATATTTTACATGCTATATTTTTACAGCTACAGTTTGCAATAAAATGATATCTGGTATAAAAGGAACTGGCCCTTACTTTTCTTTTGCTCAGCATCCAGTTAAATGTCAGGAGCATGTTACTATCAATAGAGATTTATTTTATTTAAAACATCCCCTCCCTCCTAGATTATACGCTCCAAGGAGCAGGGCCCTCCTATCCCTCTTGTATTGAACTGTATTGTTGCTGTATTGTCTCCCATTATATTGTAAAGTGCTGAGCAAATTGTTGGCGCTATATAATTCCTGTATAATATTAATAATAATAATAATAATAATACCTATGGTCACATTTTAAAATCATATATTCATTATTGTAGTTCAATTATTTCTAGCACACTCCTGGTAATCTGGATGATCTTGAAGTTTGTAAATTAAGGCTGGCCAAGCATGGGTCGATTTTCAAAACAATTTTTTGTTTGAAAATTGGACCTAAGAATAATCAGCCGATTTTTGCTCTGTTAGTGGGGCAATGGCAGCGGCCGATTATCGTGGTTCCTCCCCATTTCGTTTATCGGCCATGCTGGAAAATTCATGAAAAATGATTTTCGAAATAATTGGTGGCACCATCAGATTACAGAACAAACAATGTTTTCGATCGAAAAATCGTTTGGAATTCAACCTATGTATGGCCTGCTTTTCTCTGTGAAGATCCCCACATATTTACTCCCCTGAAGTCCGTGACATGTATTCACTATGCCCTGTGAGTGTCACACATTTCACAGAACCTGCCTTCTGAACTGCAGAGGTACTGAGAGGATGGGAAGCCGGAGTCATGCCTTACTTTCAGGCAGCAAGGTACCCTGGGATATGTAGCCCTTAGAAATTGAAGGTAAACCAAAGAAATGAGCAAGGGTAAGCTGCAAAGCATGCGGGGAATCCAGGAAGTTGTGGCAAGAGATGGCCAGGAGACAGGCAGAACTCACAACAATTTTTACAAGTAAATTAAATAAAAATGTGTTGCACTGCTATCAACAAACAATATAAGTAAAAGCAATATAAAGACAAACTCAAACGTGACTATAGTCCACACAAACAACGATGAAAAACCAATTCTTCAGAATTTCAAAAAAAGTGTCCTACTGTTGACTGCACCCAAAATCCCAGTGCGGCAAGTCCTCAATGTACGTGAATCACCACAGTGAACATAGAAGTCCAGGTGGACCCTCACCTTCTCACATGGTTTGACTGTGCTCACACATATACAGTTGCAAGAAAAAGTATGTGAACCCCTTGGGATTACGTGGAGTTTTGCATGAATTGGGCATAAAATGTGCTCTGAACGTCATCTAAGTCACAACAATAGAAGAACACAGTCTGCTGAACATAATACTACACAAACATTAGATGTTGCCATGGTTTAAGTGCACGTAACATGTAAACATTCACAGTGCAGGGAGGAAAAAGTATGTGAACCTCTGGACTTAATAACTGGTTGACCCTCCTTTGGCAGCAATAACCTCAACCAAACATTTCCTGTAGTTGCAGATCAGACCTGCACAACGATCTGGAGTCATTTTGGACCACTCCTCTTCACAAAACTGTTTCAGTGTAGCAATATTCTTGGGATGTCTGGTGTGAATCGCTCTCTTAAGGTCATGCCACAGCATTTCAATCGGGTTGAGGTCAGGACTCTGACTGGGCCACTCCAGAAGGCGTATTCTGTGCTGTTGCAGCCATTGTTTTGTTGAATTACTTGTATGCTTTGGGTCATTGTCCTGTTGCATCCTCTGCGGAGCTTCAGTTGGCGGACAGATGGTCGTACGTTTTCCTGCAAAATGTCTTGATAAACTGTGGAATTCATTTTCCCATCAATGACAACAATCCGTCCAGGCCCTGAGGCAGCAAAGCAGCCCCAAACCATGATGTTCCCTCCGCCATGTTTTACAGTGGGGATGAGGTTTTGATGTTGGTGTGCTGTGCCTTTTTTTTCTGCACACATAGTGTTGTGTGTTCTTCCCAAACAACTCAATCTTGGTTTCATCTGTCCACAGTATATTTTGCCAGTAGTGGTGTGGAACATCCAGGTGCTCTTTTGCAAACTTCAAACGTGCTGCAATCTTCTTTTTGGACAGCAATGGCTTCCTCCGTGGTGTCCTCCCATATACTCCATTCTTGTTTAATGTTTTCCTTATTGTAGATGTGTCAACAAAAATGTTAGCATGTGCCAGAGATTTCTGTAGGTCTTTAGCTGACACTCTGGGATTCTGCGCTGTGCTCTTGCAGTCATTTTTACAGGACGACCACGCCTAGGGAGAGTAGCAACAGTGCTAAACTTTCTCCATTTGTAGACAGTCTGTCTTACCGTGGACACATGAACATCAAGGCTTTTGGAGATACTTTTGTAACCCTTTCCAGCTTCATGCAAGTCAACAATTCTTGATCGTAGGTCTTCTGAGAGCTCTTTTCTGCAAGGCATTGTTCACATCAGACAGTGCTTCTTGGAACCAGTAAACCCAAAACAGGTGTGCATTTTTTAAGGGCAGGACAGCTGTCAGCAACACATCCAATATCTTCACACTGATTGGAGTCAAGGTTGGCTCACTCCTGGCTCCAATTAGCTCTGGGAGAAGTCATTAAGTAGGGCCTCACATACTTTTTCCTCCCCGCACTGTGAATGTTTACATGTTATGTGCAATTAAACCATGGCAACATCTAATGTTTGTGTAGTATTATGTTCAGCAGACTGTGTTCTTCTATTGTTGTGACTTAGATGACGTTCAGAGCACATTTTATGCCCAATTCATGCAAAACTCCACGTAATCCCAAGGGGTTCACATACTTTTTCTTGCAACTGTATATATATATACCTAGATAGGTCAGCACTGTCAAACCACACATGTGAAAGGAATCAGGGCAGGAAAAGCACTGCAGCAAAGAGCTTTACCTACAGAGCCGGCTGTACTGAAATCAGGTGCCATTGGAAGGTTCAACAGTGATTCACAAGGGGAAGATTGCCCGCAGAGGAGCAAGTTACTGTATGTGTTACCTCCACTTATAGGGGAGATGCTTTTCTGACCTGTGTCCACGTACAGGTCCATGTGAGAAGGTGAGGGTCCACTTGGACTTCTATGTTCACTGTGGTGATTCACATACATTGAGGACTTGCAGCACTGGGATTTTGGGTGTAGTCACCAGTAGGAAGATGTTCCACTTTTTTTTTTAAATTCTGAAGAATTAATTTTTCATCATTTTTTGCATGGACTCTAGTCACGTTTGAGTTTGTCTTTATATTGATTTTACTAATATTGTTTGTTGATAGCAGCTCGACACATTTTTATTTGATTTGTTTTGTTATGAGCACACACATAACGCGTGTTTGCAGCAGCTTATTATTCAGCACTTTATTCAGCACATTGGCAGCGCACAATTCTTTTTTGTTTTATAAATTTTACTAGTAAGCCTTTATTGGATTGTCAAAAATAACTATTGTTTGTATTGTTGTTACAACACTGATGTCACAAAATGAAAGTGTGTGCCATGACTTTAGATACCATTTAGGACATTTATTGTAGTTCATTTTACTAATTGCAAACTGATATCTATATACAGGCTTTTTTGTTTAATTAACTGTAACAGTGGTTAATACACCTTTGTCTATATATCTCCTAACACCTTCATTTGGAATCCATCTGATTTTCTTCATGAACATTTCATTAGGCTGCTTAACACATTGTTAAGCATAGGCAATATTACAGACTTTAGTGTAGGAGCTTTCTCAACTTGTCATTCTTTCTAACTGTTCTGACTCATCGGATATGCAAATTCTTCAACAGGATCACACATTTTTGAATTAACACTGACATGCTGATGGCTGGTGTAGAAAGATAATAATACAGACCCTGAAAAGTGTTGTGTTGCTGTGCCTGGTGGGATGACTCGGAGGACCCATTTATAGTTTACATGGTTGTACACACACAGATTTTTTTAATGTACAGTGGCTAAATGGTTAGCACTTCCGCCTGGCAGTACTAGCATTGTTGGTTTGAATCCCAACCACGGCACCACCTGCCTGAAGTTTGCATGTTCTCCCTGTGCCTGCGTGGGGTACCTCACACACTCCAAAACACATGCTGGTAGGTTAATTGGCTCCTGTCTAAATTGGCCCTAGTTGATTTTATAGCCAACAGGCTAGTGTATGTATGAATGTAAGTTAGGGACCTTAGATTGTACGCCCCTTGAGGGTTAGGGACTGATGTGAATGTACAATATACTGTATATATGTAAAGCACTGCATAAATTGACAGTGCTATATAAGCACCTGAAATAAATAAATAATAATAAATGTTCATGGCCTAATTTTAATTACACAAGACTTTGAGAACTAGAAATTATTGAGAATAAAATTTCCCGTACCTAACAGAACAACCTCCATGCTTGTAAAAATGAACTTTCCACAAAGGAGTTACCCTAAGGATTATGTGTTACAATAACTGCACATTGCCTGCTTTACTGAGATCCTGTTCATTTTTCACCTTGTTCATCCTTCTTTTCCTTGGAAAAGGAATATAATATTATTATCGCTGGGCACAAATTGCAACAGGCTTGGCTTTCTGAAGCAATACATGCTACAGTTAATAAAATAAATAAAAAATAAAAATAAAAAATGTACATATTTATTTGTATCTGAATAACGTCGCTGTGCCTGTACCAACACAGGGGGAGTGCCCCTTCCACATCTGGGAATGAGGATACCGGTAATTGGGACCCAGTGATCATGTGATCACCATGCGATCACATGATCACAATGTCAACAAAGCTGTTATGAATGAATTTCAATCATAACAGCTTTGCTTCTGATACTAGTGAGCTGTGATTGGCTCACATAGTATCACATGGTACCTGTGCCAATCACAGCACCCTGTACCATGTGATTAGCTGTAACTATTTGAACTGTCATGAACTTTATCCATTCATGACAGTTCGAAGCATTGCTGGTGCAATGATCATTATTGCACCTGCAATGCAAATGTTAAAAAAAAAAACCCCTAATCACCCCCTCAGAGTAGTACAGTGTTACTATGGTAACATTGAACTACTCTGATGAAAGTATTTTTAAAAAAATAGTAAACAAAATACAAAAATAATGTAAAAATAGAATACTGAGTACAATATTATTGAATAATTTTTTTTAACTACTTGACACCCGCCACTAGCGACATCAGATAGTGTCAGGGTCAGCAAGTGCCCCTCCCAGCCAGGGTCAGCTAGTGTTAGATTGCCCGCATTCATGCTATAGGTCGCTGATCACCGTCATTACTAGTATAGTGTTTGTACGGATCAATATATTGATCATGAACAGAACTATACTAGTCCCTACTTAGTACAGTGTCCCAAAAAGTGCTGTGTTAGCAGGATCAGTCCCATTCGCTGCCAGCACTAATGTTTAGCCCCTCCGCTCCCCCCCCCCATAACAAGAAGTGCAGTGTAGTGTACTTTCTGATCACTGTCACCTGTGATACATTGCACACAAAACTGCACTGTTAGCAGAATCAGGCCTGATTTCGCAGTTCAAGCAGTGAGAAGGAACGTTCCCTCCTACACCCTCCCTTCTGCCATTTTCCACAGCAGAACCACCAGCTGACCATGGAGCTGGTTGGAGAATGGTTCCAGTAATCTCTATGGTCTAAGAAACTGGAAGCAACGAGTTTTTCATCACTTCGGTTTCATCGGATATAAACAGTGCCATTTTTAATTGTGAAAGCATCTGATCACACTGATCTTTGTGTGATCAGATGCTTTAAGGGCAGAAGAGAGATCTGATGGAGTCTAATAGACCCCCGAGTTCTCAGAAAAGAGTACCTTTCACTTTCTATTGCTATCACAGGTGATATATACATTCAATGTGATAACAATAAAAGTGATTAAAAAATGAAAGGGACAGTGTAAAAATAAAGTTAAATAAATATTTTTTTTAAAAAAGCACCCCATCTCCCCCCCCGTGCACGCAGACAAAGGAGAACACACACATCGGTCCAGTGTCGGTATGTAAACAGCTGTTACACCATGCATATGAGGTATCACCGCAAACATCAATTTAACGGCAGTAATTCTAGCACTAGACCTTCTGCGTAAATCTAAAGTGGTAAGCTGTAAAAGCTTTTAAAGCGTTGCCTATGGATATTACAATTTTATGTAGTTTGTCGTAGTTGAACGGGCATGCACAATTTTAAAGCATGCCATGTTTGGTATCTATTTACTCAGCGTAGCATCATCTTTTATATCTTACCAAACAATTGGTCAATATATTGTGTTTATGCATTAGAATTCAAATAAGTGTATTTTTTCCTAAAAATTTGTGTTTGAAAAATCGCTACACAAATACTGAGTGACATAAAAAATTGCAACACCCATCGTTTTATTCTCTAGGACTTCTGCTTTTAAAAATATATAATGTTTGAGGGTTCAAAGTAATTTTCTAGCAAAAAAAATTTTTTTTCATGTAAATAAAAAATGTCAGAAAAGGCTTGGTCTTCAAATGATTAGAAGAGTGGGTGATATGTGGCATAAGCTTCTAATGTTGGGCATAAAATGCCAGGACAGTTCAAACACCCCCCAAATTATATTTTCTTTGAAAAGTAGACATCCCAAGGTATTTGCTGAGAGACATGTTGAATGAATGGAAGATTTACTTTTTTGCCACAAGTTTTTGGAAAATGAAATTTTTTTTGTGCTTTAATAAGTTATTTCTTACACATGCCATGGGTACATATGGATTGATACCCCAAAACACATTCTGCTAGTTCTCCCGAGTATGATACCACATGTGAGAGACGTTTTTGGCAGTCTAGTCATATACAGGACCCCAAAATCCAATAAAACTTCAGGCTTTTAAAGGGTGTTATTTCCTCAGTATACTTCCAATGATACTAAGGGCTCTCCCTATCCTCTGACCTCTGCTGTCCCAATGTACTGCTCTATAGAGCAGCTCTATCAGTGTCCTCCCTCACCTCCAGCATCTCTCTTTGGCATCACCTGGCTCCCTCTTTAGGGGATATGGAGAGCCCTTACTATTATTGGAAATAAAGAGGGAATCCGAGAAAAGTGGGAATCCCATATACAATCACCCTGAGAGGAGGGGAACGTGCTCACTGACCTATTATAATCTGTAGGTCAATGTTCTAAGGTGAGATTTCATCTATTCAGCACATGTGTGGTGGTGCACATTGATGTATACAGAGATTGACAGCATCGGGATTGAGGGATGACTTCACCAACAAGAGTCACATTTATTATGATTAAGAGTTTTTTCTTGGAACTTTTCTAATATATATATATATATATATATATATATATATATAAAATTATTATTATATAGTGTTTATATAGCGCCAATAGGTTTGCTCAGCGCTGTACAATAAAGTGGGGGGACGGTACATGAGACAATACAGTAACAATACAATACACGAGGAGTTCGAGGGCCCTGCTCTTTCGAGCTTACAATCTAGGAATATACAGTCAGGTCCATAAATATTGGGACATTGACACAATTCTAACATTTTTGGCTCTATACACCACCACAATGGATTTGAAATGAAACGAACAAGATGTGCTTTAACTGCAGACTGTCAGCTTTAATTTGAGGGTATTTACATCCAAATCAGGTGAACTGTGTAGGAATTACAACAGTTTGCGTATGTGCCTCCCACTTGTTAAGGGACCAAAAGTAATGGGACAAATGGCTTCTCAGCTGTTCCATGGCCAGGTGTGTGTTATTCCCTCATTATCCCAATTACAATGAGCAGATAAAAGGTCCAGAGTTCATTTCAAGTGTGCTATTTGCATTTGGAATCTGTTGCTGTCAACTCTCAAGATGAGATCCAAAGAGCTGTCACTATCAGTGAAGCAAGCCATCATTAGGCTGAAAAAACAAAACAAACCCATCAGAGAGATAGCAAAAACATTAGGCATGGCCAAAACAACTGTTTGGAACATTCTTAAAAAGAAGGAACACACCGGTGAGCTCAGCAACACCAAAAGACCCAGAAGACCATGGACCAAAGAATTCTTTCCCTGGTGAAGAAAACACCCTTCACAACAGTTGGCCAGATCAAGAACACTCTCCAGGAGGTAGGTGTACAGTTGCAAGAAAAAGTATGTGAACCCCTTGGGATTACGTGGAGTTTTGCATGAATTGGGCATAAAATGTGCTCTGAACGTCAGCTAAGTCACAACAATAGAAGAACACAGTCTGCTGAACATAATACTACACAAACATTAGATGTTGCCATGGTTTATTTGCACATAACATGTAAACATTCACAGTGCAGGGAGGAAAAAGTATGTGAGGCCCTAGCTTAATGACTTCTCCCAGAACTAATTGGAGCCAGGAGTGAGCCAACCTTGACTCCAATCAGTGTGATGATATTGGATGTGTTGCTGACAGCTGTCCTGCCCTTAAAAAACACACCTGTTTTGGGTTTACTGGTTTCAAGAAGCACTGTCTGATGTGAACCATGCCTCGCAGAAAAGAGCTCTCAGAAGACCTACGATCAAGAATTGTTGACTTGCATGAAACTGGAAAGGGTTACAAAAGTATCTCCAAAAAAAAAGAAGGAACACACCGGTGAGCTCAGCAACACCAAAAGACCCGGAAGACCATGGACCAAAGAATTCTTTCCCTGGTGAAGAAAACACCCTTCACAACAGTTGGCCAGATCAAGAACACTCTCCAGGAGGTAGGTGTATGTGTGTCAAAGTCAACAATCAAGAGAAGACTTCACCAGAGTGAATACAGAGGGTTCACCACAAGATGAAAACCATTGGTGAGCCTCAAAAACAGGAAGGCCAGATTAGAGTTTGCCAAACGACATCTAAAAAAGCCTTCACAGTTCTGGAACAACATCCTATGGACAGATGAGACCAAGATCAACTTGTACCAGAGTGATGGGAAGAGAAGTGTATGGAGAAGGAAAAGAACTGCTCATGATCCTAAGCATACCATCTCATCAGTGAGCATGGTGGTGGTAGTGTCATGGCGTGGGCATGTATGGCTGCCAATGGAACTGGTTCTCTTTTTTTGTCTGCAGCAGCTTCATATAATTTAAGCAGCATATCATAGTATTATTTTGGGCAGCGCACAATGAATTTTTCACATTTTTACACTTCCTGACTACCTATTTCAGTTTTAGAGGCCCTTAAATTCCAGGATAGTAGAAGCACCCCCCTCCCAATGACCCCTTTTTGGAAAGTAGACACTCCAAAGTATTTGCTAAGAGGAATGGTGAGTATTTTGCAGATCTCATTTGTTGCCACAAGTTTTTGGAAAATGATGAAAGAAAACGAAAATTTATTTTTTTCTTTTCTTTTTTTCTTTTTCAAAACTTTGTGACAAAAAATTATACCTGCAAAATACTCAACATGCCTCTTATCAATTCCTTGGGGTGTTTACTTTCCAAAAAGGGGTCACTTGGGGGGTGTTTGTACTATCCTGGAACTTTAGGGCCTCCGAAACTGGTAGTGATAGGTAGCAGAATGTGTTTTGGAGTGTTATTCCATATAAACCCATGGCATGTGTGAGCAACATATCATTTAAGTGGCAACTTTGTGTAAAAAAAAAATTATTATCATTTTCCAAAAACTTGTGGCAAAAAATAAAATGTTCCATGGACTCAACATGCCTCTCTGCAAATTCCTTGGTGTGTCTACTTTCCAAAAAGGGGTCAGTTGGGGGGTTTTGCACTTCAATGGCATTTTAGCACCTCAAGAAATTTGATAGGCAGTCAGAAAGTAATAGCTGCATCAATTCCAATATATATACCATAGTTTGTAGACGCTATAACTTTCACACAAACGAATTTATATACACTTATTGGGATGTTTTACCAAAGACATGTAGCAGAATACATTTTGGCCTAAATTTTAGTTTATTGGATGTTTTTTATAAGAGAAAGTAGAAAATATCTGTTTTTTTTTCAAAATTTTTGGTCTTTTCTTATTTATATTGCAAAAAAAAAAAAACAGTGGTGATCAAATGCCACCAAAGGAAATCTCTAGTTGAAAAAAGGATATCAATTTTGTTTGGGTACAGCATTGCACGACCGCACAATTACCAGTTGAAATAGTGCAGTGCCAAATAGCAAAACAAATCGACTGGTCATGAAGGGGGTAAAACCTTCCAGAGCTGAAGTGGTTAAAGTCCACCTGTGCTCATGACTATGGACTTGAAAATATTTATATACTTTCAAATCTGCAGTAAAATAAACATTTTAATGTGTCCTTATTTACCAGCATATTATATTTATTTTCCCAATCCTCTAAAGCATTTCTGTTCTTGTGATGTCACTAGTGCATGCACATTTTATTGCACATTCTTGGCATCCAGATTGTTTGAGATATGAAGAGTTCCTATGCCATAATTATGGATTGGATAGGAGCTCACTTCCATGAGTTTATGTTTACACCCTGAAACCCCAAGTGACTAGCAATGGTTTCCAGTTAATGAGCAGGGCTGTTGATAAGCCTCCATGGAGGCTGGAATAAGGCATAGAGGAAAGAAACACCAAGATGATAATAAGATGCCACTGGTTTCAACAACAAGGGGGGTAGAGCATCTTACACCAGAAAACAAACTGAGGGCTCAAATACAGTCCTTTTTTAAAAGGAAATGGGATTTGGAGTTTTTTTCGGGTGGACAACAAACTTTACATTGGCCTTGTTTAAGTCCTTTACAATAAAGCCTTCCCCGATCTCTGTAGCTGCAAGTAGTGTGAATTAATGAATCTTCAAAGATTACAACAGAGAGTCTGAAGCCAATTTCAGTCAGTTTCTAACAACATATAATGCCTGCTGTGTGTTTGTACCAGAATGTTAATAAGCTGCAAAGATAGATATGAGCAATGTATTTATGCAATTTTTCTAACTCATGTTCACTTCTGACATAATACACTGTCATTTTATTTCACAATAAAACCTGTCTTGTCTCTACCTTTTCAGTTTTGGATTAGTAACAAAGATTACATGGTGTGAAATGTGTCCTTGGAATATTTGTGGCTCATGCCTGCTCTGTCCCTCTTACATTGTGGCCTAGTAGACAAAGGCTTACATGATGTGCAGGGTTTCTGAGCAATATTTTGGCCTTTTGACTCTAAAATAATATACTGTAATTTTTATTTCTTGATAAAACTGCCTTGTTTCTCCCTCTTTAATTGTGAGCTAGTAAAACTGCTAACATAAAGCGCATCAGGTGTATGCTATATTTCTGGCTGATGTCTGTGACATAATACACTGTATTCTTTATTTCATGATAAAACCCAGTTTGTCTCTCACAGCGTAGTAAAAGCTCTTACACGATGCACAGTTTGTCTGTGTAATATTTCTGACTTTTGTTTCTGACATAATATCCTGTAATTTTTATTTATGTTGAATTACTATGAGTTGCCCAAAACTCGCCTTTGGATGATGAAATGCATTGGGCGGAGCCTCCTGCTGATGCCATTGCACTCTATTACGTTCCAGGCATTACTGCCTATGCCAGTCCGGTGAATACAGTGGGGCAAAAAAGTATTTAGTCAGCCACCAATTGTGCAAGTTCTCCCACTTAAAAAGATGAGAGAGGCCTGTAATTGGCATCATAGGTAGACCTCAACTATGAGAGACAAAATGAGAAAAAAAATCCAGACAATCACATTGGCTGATTTGGAAAGAATTTATTTGCAAATTATGGTGGAAAATAAGTATTTGGTCACCTACAAACAAGCAAGATTTCTGGCTCTCTCAGACCTGTACTTTCTTCTTTAAGAGGCTCCTCTGTCCTGCACTCATTACCTGTATCAATGGCACCTGTTTGAACTTATCAGTATAAAAGACACCTTTCCACAACCTCAAACAGTCACACTCCAAACTCCACTATGGTGAAGACCAAAGAGCTGTCGAAGGACACCAGAAACAAAATTGTAGACTTGCACCAGGCTGGGAAGACTGAATCTGCAATAGACAAGCAGCTTGGTGTGAACAAATCAACTGTGGGAGCAATAATTAAAAATGGAAGACATACAAGACCACTGATAAACTCCCTTGATCTGGGGCTCCACGCAAGATCTCACCCTGTGGGGTCAAAATGATCACAAGAACAGTGAGCAAAAATCCCAGGACCACACGGGGGGACCTAGTGAATGACCTGCAGAGAGCTGGGACCAACGTAACAAAGGCTACCATCAGTAACACACTACGCCGCCAGGGACTCAGATCCTGCAGTGCCAGACGTGTCCCCCTGCTTAAGCCAGTACATGTCCGGGCCCGTCTAAAGTTTGCTAGAGAGCATTTGGATGATCCAGAAGAGGATTGGGAGAATGTCATATGGTCAGATGAAACCAAAATAGAACTGTTTGGTAGAAACACAACTCGTCGTGTTCGGAGGAGAGAGAATGCTGAGTTGCATCCAAAGAACACCATACCTACTGTGAAGCATGGGGGTGGCAACATCATGCTTTGGGGCTGTTTCTCCGCAAAGAGACCAGGACGACTGATCCATGTACAGGACAGAATGAATGGGGCCATGTATCGTGAGATTTTGAGTGCAAACCTCCTTCCATCAGCAAGGGCATTGAAGATGAAACGTGGCTGGGTCTTCCAACATGACAATGATCCCAAACATACCGCCCGGGCAACGAAGGAGTGGCTTCGTAAGAAGCATTTCAAGGTCCTTGAGTGGCCTAACCAGTCTCCAGATCTCAATCCCATAGAAAACCTTTGGAGGGAGTTGAAAGTCCGTGTTGCCCAGCGACAGCCCCAAAACATCACTGCTCTAGAGGAGATCTGCATGGAGGAATGGGCCAACATACCAGCAACAGTGTGTGCCAACCTTGTGAAGACTTACAGGAAACGTTTGACCTCTGTCATTGCCAACAAAGGATATATAACAAAGTATTGAGATAAACTTTGGTATTGAACAAATACTTATTTTCCACCATAAGTTGCAAATAAATTCTTTCCAAATCAGCCAATGTGATTGTCTGGATTTTTTTTCTCATTTTGTCTCTCATAGTTGAGGTCTACCTATGATGCCAATTACAGGCCTCTCTCATCTTTTTAAGTGGGAGAACTTGCACAATTGGTGGCTGACTAAATACTTTTTTGCCCCACTGTATATATTTAAATTCTCATGTGTTTTCACTATAAGTGAGTGCATTTCCTGGCTTTATTAAATCGTTTTAGGTGGCCACGGAGGGAGCAAGAGTGCCTGCTCCTGTCCCTGGTGGAGTGATACTAAGTGCACTTTGCCTGGGACCTTTCTAGCAGCCAAGAGAAGGAGAGCGATGCCAGCAGAAGCTGGAAGAGGAAGAGAAGGTCAGTGTATTAAACAATACATACACTGCGCTTTTGCAATGGGCATATTAGTACCTATAAAGGGATTAACAACTATTAGACTGCTTTCTCACTGATCAGCAGGTGCAGTGCACCTGTGGCTTTCCTGTGGGTTAGCTGCACTGAGCCATAGACTTCTACTATATCCAGCTGGTTTGGTGCACTTTCCTGAATGCATGAGTTTTGGTGCACTTTCAGAAAGTGCACCACACCTGCAAGACATAATAGAAGTCTATGGCAAAGTGTAGCTAATTCGGTACGGGTAAACCACAGTGCATTAGTGTAAAAGCAGCCATGTAGGGGGCTTAGGACAGTAGAGGCTTGTTTACTTTTGCGGTTTGGGGGGGTGAAACACCATAGCTGATATATGTTCTTACCAAACACTCCTCAACCAATGGTGTAACATCAGGGGTCGCAATGGCAATCCTGCCACATGTTCCAGGGGGCTCATGTGGTCTCCCTGTCACATTCTGTTTTACACTTGGACAGGAGAGGTGGTGGGGCTGGCATATACAGGAACTGATCCTCTCCGTTTTCTTCTTGCAACTACTGAAATCTAGCTTCTCCTCATCTCTCTCCTGCCGGCATTCAGCGACTGCAGGAGGAAAATGTTCATTATACTATTCAAAATTAAAAAAATGAAATTCTGAACCATTTCATTTAATTGTGGCCCGTAACCGGTTATCAAATCACTTAAGTGGCCCTCGTTCTTCAAAAGGTTAAGCACCCCTGGACTAGTGCAACACAGTTTTATTTTTATTTGTATTCACTAGGAGGGATATCTTCTTGTTCGTGTTTGCTGCTTAAAATGTTTATTTGTAATTTTTTAAATGTTTTTATGCACTAGTGCGCGGTTTTTACTCCAGTGCTTCCAAAGCAGCTATTCATGTTGCATGTTTTTTTTACCAAAGTTTGTTTTGTCTGGCATTTACATGTAAATACAGGACTTTACTCTTAACCACTTCATCTCCAAGCCATTTCTGGCACTTTTTGTTTACATTTTAAAATCAGTATTTTCAGCTAGAAAAAATATATTTTATGATATATATTTTTTAATGCAGAAGCCATAGAGAATAAATTGGTGGTTTTTGAATTTTTTTAATGTCACATGGTATTTGCGCAGTGGTTTTTCAAACGCAATTTTTTTGGAAAAAATACACTTTTATGGGGGAAAAGTACATTTTTTTTGAATGTTGTTGCAAAAAAACACAATACATAACCCAATTTTTTGTAAATATAAAAGACGATGTTACGCCGAGTAAATAGATATCAAACATGTCATGCTTCAAAATTGCGCACGCCTGTGCAATGATGACAAACAATGTTAATTTTATTATTCATAGGCAACATTCTAAAAGCCTTTACAGGTTACCACTTTAGATTTACAGAGTTGGTCTAGTGCTAGAATTACTGCCTATGCTCTGACATTCACAGTGATACCTCATATGTGTGGGACGATCGTTGTCTGCATCCGTGAGGGACTGATGTGTGCATTTACCTTTGTGTGAGAGCACAGGGGACGGGGGCACTTTAATTTTTTTATACTGTCACTTAAATTTTTTTTTTAATCACTTTTATTGCTGTCACAAGGAATGTGTCACATCCCTTGTGACAGTAATAGTCACATGACAGGTTCTCCTTATGTAGGGATCTGAGGTCTAAAAGACCCCAAATCCCTCCTTTGCACTTTAAAGCATTCAAAACACCAAGATCGGTGTTTTTGAATGCTGAAAGATTTTTAAAAATGGTTCCGAAAGTTTCCAAGTAAACCGGAAGTGATGTCAAGTCATCACTTCTGGTTTACTATAAGGGAGAGCCAATCAAAGCCAATTCCAGCTTTGTTCGGCTGTTCGGCCAGTCAGCAGATGTCTGGTGGAATGGGAGATCCCGAGGCATCACTCCGGTATAACCACCGAAAGTCCAGCAACATACAGATACGTTTCCGGTCTGGAAGTCTCATCTTATTATCAGGAGAGAAGCTATAGGATTGACTCTCTGAGGTACAGAACTCCTGCAGACCTAAAATGTGTTTTTCTTATATGGGTAATATGTGTTGGAGTTGTGTAAAAGAAATAGGAGACTATGTAGGAGATCTATTTGTGTGATGGACTTCACTGCTTACAATTACATTGCCATTTTCATAAAAAATGTATCATATGCTATTGCCACCTTGCATCAAGAGTAACCATCTCAAGACATTGGAAATCAAGCATGCTTTCCTTTGTTAAGTGAATGCACCTCAATACTCTTTAATTTTATAGTTATGAAGACCCTAGATGCATCAGACCAGAGCAAGCTATCTCAGGCTAGGTGTCCTGGTCATGCTGGAGAATGTTTAGAGAATATGACTTATTCAAACAACCAATCTAGGAAGACAACATGTAATGCAATCCTCACAACTTACAACTTTTCATGAATATAGACTCGAGGAGCAGTTGACATGGAGGGTTTACTACAGATTGACCCCTTTGGGATTGAGGACATCCTCCTTTGCCATAGTGCTCTGAGAAATAATCCTACAGAGATGCTGGTTTAGAGTAACTCCCCACGACAAGGATGTGCCACACTCTTACACAGTGGTTATGTTAGATAATTCTTTGGTCCAAAACATATTTATGCCTTGTTACTTAATCTTCCAGATGTAAGTTATGTGCCTTAACCATAGATTTTTCTTTTCCCTATGATCCCATTATGTTATTTTATTTCTGCTCTCTTTAACCTCTGTCTCACATACAGTGGGGCAAAAAAGAATTTAGTCAGCCAACAATTGTGCAAGTTCTCCCACTTAAAAAGATGAGAGAGGCCTGTAATTGGCATCATAGGGAGACCTCAACTATGAGAGACAAAATGAGAAAAAAAATCCAGACAATCACATTAGCTGATTTGGAAAGAATTTATTTGCAAATTATGGTGGAAAATAAGTATTTGGTCAATATCAAAAGTTCGTCCCAATACTTTGTTATATATCCTTTGTTGGCAATGACAGAGGTCAAACGTTTCCTGTAAGTCTTCACAAGGTTGGCACACACTGTTGCTGGTATGTTGGCCCATTCCTCCATGCAGATCTCCTCTAGAGCAGTGATGTTTTGGGGCTGTCGCTGGGCAACACAGACTTTCAACTCCTTCCAAAGGTTTTCTATGGGGTTGAGATCTGGAGACTGGCTAGGCCACTTCAGGACCTTGAAATGCTTCTTACGAAGCCACTCCTTCGTTGCCCGAGCAGTATGTTTGGGATCATTGTCATGTTGAAAGACCCAGCCATGTTTCATCTTCAATGCCCTTGCTGATGGAAGGAGGTTTGCACTCAAAATCTCACGATACATGGCCCCATTCATTCTGTCCTGTACATGGATCAGTCGTCCTGGTCCCTTTGAGGAGAAACAGCCCCAAAGCATGATGTTTCCACCCCCATGCTTCACAGTAGGTATGGTGTTCTTTGGATGCAACTCAGCATTCTCTCTCTTCCAAACACGACAAATTGTGTTTCTACCAAACAGTTCTATTTTGGTTTCATCTGACCATATGACATTCTCCCAATCCTCTTCTGGATCATCCAAATGCTCTCTAGCAAACTTCAGACGGGCCCAGACATGTACGGGCTTAAGCAGGGGGACACGTCTGGCACTGGAGGATCTGAGTCCCTGGCGGCATAGTATGTTACTGATGGTAGCCTTTGTTACGTTGGTCCCAG
Organism: Staurois parvus; assembly: GCF_062004578.1. NCBI lineage: Eukaryota > Metazoa > Chordata > Amphibia > Anura > Ranidae > Staurois > Staurois parvus. The sequence continues at coordinate 1,033,578 of NW_028318628.1, forward strand.
CTCTCTGCAGGTCATTCACTAGGTCCCCCCATGTGGTCCTGGGATTTTTGCTTAACGTTCTTGTGATCATTTTGACCCCACGGAGTGAGATCTTGCGTGGAGCCCCAGATCGAGGGAGATTATCAGTGGTCTTGTATGTCTTCTATTTTCTAATTATTGCTCCCACAGTTGATTTGTTCACACCAAGCTGCTTGCCTATTGCAGATTCAGTCTTCCCAGCCTGGTGCAGGTCTACAATTTTGTTTCTGGTGTCCTTCGACAGCTCTTTGGTCTTCACCATAGTGGAGTTTAGAGTGTGACTGTTTGAGGTTGTGGACAGGTGTCTTTTATACTGATAACAAGTTCAAACAGGTGCCATTGATACTGGTAATGAGTGCAGGACAGAGGAGCCTCTTAAAGAAGAAGGTACAGGTCTGTGAGAGCCAGAAATCTTGCTTGTTTGTAGGTGACCAAATACTTATTTTCCACCATAAGTTGCAAATAAATTCTTTCCAAATCAGCCAATGTGATTGTCTGGATTTTTTTTCTCATTTTGTCTCTCATAGTTGAGGTCTACCTATGATGCCAATTACAGGCCTCTCTCATCTTTTTAAGTGGGAGAACTTGCACAATTGGTGGCTGACTAAATACTTTTTTGCCCCACTGTAAATCTAAATTATATGATGTGACAATGTTATTTCTAAAAATCTCAAAAACCATTTGACCAAAAAATATTAAATTATTTTGAAGGTTTCTCCATAAGACAGTTTACATTATACTATAGGCTCCATAGCAAGCTATGGTAGTAAGTGGTTTGTTGTTGTCATGTTAATGAGCCTGTATATTTGTTATGAATACTAAATCTTTTTTGTTTTACTGAAGCCATGCTTATACTTTGATTAACCATAGATTCATCTTCTTTCTTTTCCTCAGGACCCCATCATGTTATTTTATTTGTGTTCTCATTATCTTCTTTCTCACATAAATTTACATATTATGATGTGACAATCTTACTTAAAAAACATCAATAAAAACCATTTGACCCAAAGAACATTAAATTATCTTGTATGCCCCACATAGGCACCTCAAATGGGACGACCACTGCGACACTCCTATTACCTACAATTGTCTATGCTTGTACTGGTCAGACCCAGATTTTGTTGTACAGCCACATAACTTATCCTTATCGGGCAATGTTGTACGTTCTTTTTTTTTCTGTTTTCTATATTACTGTACAATTTATTGCTCTAACTTTGTAATGTTTTGATATTCTGAAAACGCAATAAAAATATATTTGACTTTAAATTTATTTATTTTAGGTACTTATATAGCGCTGTCAATTTTCACAGTGCTTTACATATATATTGTACATTCACATCAGCCCCTAACCCTCAAGGGGGTGTACGATCTAATGTCCCTAACTTACATTCATACATACACATAATAGGGACAATTTAGACAGGAGCCAATGAACCTACCAGCATATCTTTGGAGTGTGGGAGGAAACCGGAGTACCCGGAGGAAACCCACGAAGGCACAGGGAGAACATGCAAACTCCAGGCAGGTGGTGCCGTGGTTGGGATGTGAACTGACAACCCTAGTACTGCCAGGTGGAAGTGCTAACCATTTAGCCACTGTGTTTCCCATATTAAATTATCTTGTATGATCTCCATAAGACTGTTTAGACTACTATACGCTTCATAGCAAGCTATGTGAGTAGATGGTTTGTTGTTGGTATGTTAGTTTTGTTTTACCGAAGTTATACATATACTTAGTTTACATATTTGCAACTAGCAAAGAGATTAGGCATTTGATCGTACACATTCTACGTTAAGATGTACATCAGCAGTTGCAGTACATCATTCCCTCCAGATAGCCTGACACCCACTCTGCTACAAGCGGGTTGTTTTGAATCAAAGTCATTTTTCTGTCTTTGATGTTTTTAATGTTTTTGTGAACAAAGAATGTGAAACATTTCAGCTTCCAATGTAACATAGCCTAATGGAGGGTGAGAGCTGATAGAGGAAGACAAGACTCTAAGGACATTGATTCTTGTTCTCAGAAGAAATTCCCCAAGGTGTACTGCTAGCTTAGTCGTGCTTGACTGACATATTCCTATTGCATATTTCTGCCTATAGAATTGCTTTCGTTTCATAAAAGGTCAGTGTTTTATGTTTTTCCATAGTCTACATTACCATTATTTCAGTTGATGCTCTTTTGGGTTTACTTCTATTTTCTTCAGGAACCTATTAAGTCTGTTTCATTAGCAAATGATCCAATGTAATCTTTTAATTTCTAAACTGCTTTCGATAAATCAGAAGTAAAATCTGATCTTGCTGTTACTAAAATCAAAGACCCCATTCATTCCTCCAGTTTTCTCCCAGGTCCTAGGTACGGCTATATCCATTCAATTGCAAAGAAAAAAAATGAAGCAGCATAAGTTAAAGTGGTGCCCATAAACAGTGTTAAAGCCAGAGATAACACTTAACAAAGAGAAGTTTGAGAAGTAGAGCACATGCAGAAACTGCCACTTCCTCCATATAGGAAGTCCATATAGGTATGTGACAAATGGAGGAAGGTGTGTAGTAAGTACATAAATTAAACTATCAGGGTATCATCCTGTTCACTTGGAACCATTGGAATAAGTAGTTGAATGGGACTTTAAATATGCCTCTGGCATCACAAATTTACCAACATAAACCAAATATGTGTATATATAAAATTAAAAATGGTACTTATTTTATTAATTACATACAAAGGCTAAAAACCAATATACTTGAATTGTCTTTCTTGAATGCATTGTGCGTCCTATAGAGTAAGTCTCTGCGGGTTACCCCTGCTTCTTCAGGACCAAAATGATTTGTTAAAAAGATGAGCAGTTGTGCATAATATATAGGCTACATTCTAAAATAAGAAAGAAAGATAAATAAATATGTAGCTATATGAGTACCAATATATCAAAGTACCTTATCTGTGTAGTGTAAGGTAAGTCAGTCATAGTAAATATGATAATGAATAATAATGCTAACTTAAATCTAGAATGAATTCTGGATAACGCTCTTAACCCTAAAAGAAGGGAGTGTGATATCCAAGCAAAATGAATAGCAACGTCAGCTCTTAGCGCTTGCCAGCCCAAGAAGATCTTCCAAAACAAACATAGGCCACAGGAAGGGAACATCTCTAAAATATTAGCCATAGGGTCAAGGCATTAAACAAAAGCAAAAACAGGGCGCATTCTCTTCGTGCATTACCATGGTGAAACACAAGTTTATTAAAATGCATAAAAGTGCATACTCACAAACCAAAGGGGATTAAAACGGAGACAAGGAGCCAGCGGTGACAGTCCTAAGTGACGGGAGACCCTTAATGAGGTAGGCTGACGCGTTTTGGAAGACAAACTCCCTACTCCCCCGAACGTGTTAATAAACTTGTGTTTCACCACGGTAATGCACGAAGAGAGTGCGCCCTGTTTTTGCTTTTCTTCACCAGTACCAAGGTTTCCCGATCTTCCAAGGGCTGCACCTCAGTGAATGACAGTTACAGTATCCCTAGTCAGCATGAAGATTTGAGCGCTGGTTTTGTTTTTTGGATAGCTTTTGTATTCAAGGCATTAAACAAATAGAGGTAATGATATGTAGAAATCAGCTGTCAGTACAGCCAAAATGAGCCATAAGGTGCAGGCATAGAGGTATGATATGATAGAAATTAACTGCCAATGTAAAACACTGTAATCTAAAGTAACATTAATAAGTCACATACGAGAAGTCACATACAGTATATACGTGATATTGCATTTCCGGGTATAGGGCGCGTGAACGAGCCGTGAATGCGCCCTACCAGTGCTGCCATTTGTGGCCGCGGATGTGAATCACTGGGTCCCGGACGGTGATTACCCGCCGGCGCCCAGTGATTACCGACAATCACCGATGGGGAGAAAGACTGTTTTGTTTACAAACAGTCTTCCTCCCTGTCAGCTCGGGCACACTGCTTTGGATGGCTGTGCACAGTACAGCCATCCCAATCAGTGTGCTTACAGTGAAGCACACCCCCCCGCCCCCTAGTAAAACACTCCCTACACACAGTTAACCCTTTGATTGCCCCTCACATTAACCCCTTCCTGCCCGGTGTCATTAGTACAGTGTCAGTGCTGTTTTTTAGCACTAATCACTGTATTGGTGTCACTAAGGATGTCAGTGACACCAAGTTAGTTCCCCCCAAGTGTCAGAATGCCCACCGCAGTCCCGCTAAAAGTTGCTGATCGCCGCCATTACTAGTAGGAGAAAAAAAATCCCAGTATCTATACCACCATTTGTAAATGCTATAACTTTCATGTAAACCAATTAATTTACACGTATTGGGATTTTTTTTGTAGCAAAGACATGTCGCAGAATACATTTTGACCTAAATTTATGACGAAATTTGATTTTTAAAATTTTTTTACTGGACATGTTTAATAGCAAAAAGTCCAAAATATTGTTTTTTTCTGAAAATTGTCAGTCTTTTTTTGCTTATAGCGCAAAACATAAAAAATGCACAGGCGATTAAATACCACAGAAAGAAATCTCAATTCATGGGGAAAAAAGGATGTACATTTCATCTGGGTGCGGCGTTGCATGACCACACAATTGTCAGTAGTAAAGCAGCGCCGTAACGCAAAAAATGGCCTGGTCAGGAAGGAGGGTAAATCCTCCAGAGGTCAAGTGGTTAAACTTATTGGGTAGAATAACAACACTTTCTTCCAAAACTAGATGGCCAATTTTGAGCAAAACTTAATTTATTTTTAAGCAACACATGTCCACAAAATTGGTTGGTAAAAAAAAAATTACCTTTTATTGTTTCTCATCAGAAACAAATTGATTCATTTGAATAGATTAATTAGTGATGAACGAGCATTGCACTGTTTTGTATATCACATTACCTTTACTTTTACCATGGGTTGATTTAGAAATATTTTGTTGTACAGTTCAATATACAGTATATGCTGTAAACCCGAATAATGAACTTCTCTTATTTCTTCTCTTTCGGTCTGTTAAATATACTATTAAAAGTGTTTTGTTATGTCTAACTAATGCAACAAACACATCTAAGGACTGATATACTTCAATATTTTACGTTTTTGTTTTTGTGTTGAGATACACTTTGACCTGTACTAAACATAAATAAATGCTTCACATTCTATTTAGGTGCACTTAACCCAAGTTATAAACAGTATTAGTAGTAAAATGTAGTACAACGTTGTAGTAATTTTTTTTTATTTTTGGTTGAAGAAGGGGTGGCTTAACCCCTTCCAGTCTGGACACTTTTACCCCCTTCCTGTCCAGGCCAATTTTCAGTTTTCAGCGCTATCACACTTTGAATGACAATTGCGTGGTCATGCAACACTGTACCCATATGAATTTTTTTAGCATTTTTTGAGACAGATAAAGCTTTATTTTGGTGGTATTTATTCACCACTGGGATTTTTATTTTTTTTGCTATGTAAATTAAAAAGTCCAAAAATTTTGAAAAAAAGTGTTTTTCTTATAAAATTTTGCAAATAAATAGTACTTCATCATAAATCTTGGCCAAAATTTATTCTGTTATATTTTTAGTAAAAATAAAATAACCCAAATTAGTTTATAACCAAAAATTATAATTTTTAAACATTTTTTTTAATTTTTTTTTTATATTATTTTTTATTTATTATTATTTTTTTTACATACTGTCACCCTAGCCGTACAGTGTACTACTTGTGGGGGTGATGAAGATTTTTTTTTTTTTCACTAATTGCTTTTACGCCCATAATGGATGTAAAAGCAATCATTTCTCCTTCTCTCTGGCTGCATTCTTGCAGCCATTGAGAACTACTGAGTGAGCTGTGATTGGTCACAGCTTGTCACATGGTACAAGGCTGTTGTGAAAAGCCTTGTACCATGTGACCTCTGCGATCATTCACAGATTTCATACATAGTAAGCAATGATGACACAAGTGACATCTTGCTTACTACTCTGCATGTGATCACTGATCGGCCAATCGGTGATCACATGATCAGGACCTCGTACAGAGGTCCCGTCCGACGTTCAGTGCTCCACTGTGTCTGGAGGACACAGTGGGCACCGGATCACGGTGCTGCATGCTCCCAGGGAGCGCGCACAAGCAGGGTATGGTGAGGCCATATATAAACGGCCACCCAACCCTGCACTGCCACCGTCCGGCCGTTTATATACAATGACTGGATGGGAGGTGGTTAAAAATGATAAGTTTACCTTTTGGAACATGTTACATGTTACACTTGTTTAACATGTCCCCACTCCTGCCAGCTCCGCTGCATTTAGTGACAGCTAGTGGGGGATCTTCTCCCCCCACTAGCTGTCAATATTGAAAAAAAAAAAAAATAGGCATGCGGGGCTCTGCCCACCTGGCTGTGTCATTCATTCACAGAGTTCTGTGACTGGGAAACTACAAATACCAACAGCCTTTGTGGCTGTCGACTTGTAGTCCTCAATGAACTACCAAGGTGCTGTTGGGCACTGTGCTAGTTCATTGCCTCTTACTGTCAATGTGTATCTGCCTACCTGTATGAAGTACAAGCAGACAGATGCACTGATAGGTCTGCAGGAGTCCTGCATGACACCCGCGATCTGTTGATGCTTTACAGACTCCAAGTAAAAAAAATATTAAATGCACATTTGTTTACATGCAAGATGATATGCATTTATAATTTTTTTTTAATAAACTTTTTTTTTGTTAATAAACTTTTTAATAAACTTGTCTGATTATTGTTTTGCTGTCTGTGTGCCACTGTAGAAATTTCCCTTCACTTCCTGATCAATAGATGCCACAGGAAGTTCAAGTAAGGGGCTTTCCTTGCTTAGCCAGTTGTCTTGGACAATTTAAAAATTTTGGATTTTCCCTCATTTTCCTTCATGGTGATAAAGGTCATAAGTTGCAAATAAAGATGTGAATCACCCCAGCAGGCACAAAGAAAGCAATAAAAACTTGATAGAGGATCTAACCCTTCCCCACGCTGTCCAAAACTAAAAAAAAGGTTTTGCCTACAGATACAATTAAATTTTTTCCATGTAGATCTGGAGCATATGCAATGTGCCCATACCATAAAATGATTTTTTAAATTTAAGCTCATTATTCCTTATTTAATTATTTTAATGAACATAGATATTTGAAGATTAGCAACTACAGGGAGCATTCGCTGGCTTAGTGCATTTACTGTCTAACCTTTAACAAAAGTTAAAGAAAACCTGACCATACACTGATAGATTTTTTTGTTTATTCAGCTTGAGGGCTGAACAATGAAAATTTAGCAGATTCCTCCATCTTTTGGGATTACAGTACGGATAGATGAATCTCCTGCTGTGGCTATTGCATTTCAAAACTCCAAACACCATCTGCATCTGATTGGATTTAGCGGCTGTTTGACAATTTTCCACCTGGCGTCTTTGATTTTTCAGTTTAAGGATGTTAGGCAGGAGAGGGCCAACAGGGCCACTCACTAAGTGATTTTCATCTGGTTCATTAGGAACTGACCAAAATTCATACAGAGTATGGATAACTTTAGCCATCAGCCTTCAGGGAGTGCATGTCCTTAATGTGTTGGCCAACTCAGATCAAATGTAAAAAAACGTTGTAAAGCACAATTACTGTGTAGTACTGTATGTAATGTATCAAAATGTAATGATCAAATTTGGTTGCCCCATGTACATATAGATTTCCAAATTAAACAGAGAAATATGATTTTTAAAACAGAATATATTGATAAGATTATTTCCTTCCAGCTCATCTCTTTCTCAAGTGTATCTAAAAAAATGAAAATAAAAATATATACATATCCTTTAACATGACAATACTAAGGAGGGCAGAGCTGATGGTTTAACAATGTATTGCATGCTGATGAGGATAAATGCTTGGGTCAGGTCTGGCCTCCTCCATACTCCAAGATCTTAGTATCAAGCTTTTCCTTAAAGCTCTTTTCTCTAAGGCATTTCACTTTATATGCAAGTTATGACAGCTAAATCTCTTAGGAAGGGATGTCACCACTTTCATCAGCTCCCGTCTTCTCTGACCACTCATTTGGGATCAAGGATTGGTATATTTATAGAAAGCTGATAAAACTCAATGCGTCAAGACATTGAATACTCCAATTCTACTAACCTACAGTCTCACGGCTCTAAAGATCAGGCTACACAACCTTTCAATAAGAATTATATCTAATAATGCTAGAACAATAGATTGATTTAGGTTTTTTGCATCTTCTATTTTCTTAAAACATATAAAACATGTGTTTTAGGATAAAGACTGGTTTGCTAATGAAGCTGTTTGGAGTTTATGATAAACGAGCCCACGCTTTTGTTCAAAAGTGACAGATCGATGCACTAATTGGCTCTGAAATCCTGAAATGCACATAATTTAATCCTTGTATTTATATATCTGCTTTAACGTGATCAAAATGCACAAAGCAAAATTATCCAGGGCACCTTGAGCTAAATGAATAATGCAGGGGTTATACCTAGCTATTTAAATCTAGTTTCAAACTTTTTGCATTTGTTCTATTTATTAGTGTGGAAATTCTGTAAACTAGAAACAAATCTGTTTTTCTATACTGTGTTGCTAAACTGTTGACTTGATTGGCGCATATGCGATGCAGCAGTGTTTTTAGCAATGAATAAGCAACATACAAAATGATAAGCACTGGTTTTATTTAGTGAATAAAATATATATTTTTTTATAATAAAAAGTCTCATCTAAACATAAATCTATTCCATTAAAATATTTATCAAAGGCTCCAATGTATTTCATTACTGCTGCCCAATATTTTTCAGTCTTTCCAATATAATGACTAGCACCCTAATATACATAGCCCACAGGGGTCCAAATCCACTTCTTGGACTAATATTTGGTTAAAAACTACCTTAATAATTCTTGTGTGTTAATTACATACATTATAAACAGTGTGAAGACCTATGCTCTATAAGTCTAAAGTGTAAAGCTCTGCAGAAAATATGCTCAGACACAACAACCTTTTTGGCAAGTGCAATGTGTACAGATAAACAATCCAGGCCATGCTACTATTACTGAACTGTAAATATGTGAGACGCATGAATTGTAAAAATGCAGCACACCTGAGATTAGACGTTTACACACTAGATGCAAAATGTGTTTAGATCTAATACCACTAAAGGATAAATTACTGTAGATCTAACTAAAAGAAAAACTATTTTCATAGTAGCAGAGTTTTGTGAATCTCTAAATATAACCTGCTAACAATTTTCCTTCAGTTTCTGGTATAAGAAGTGCCAGTATGCAAAACAGTTCATCTACTAATCCAGACACCCGGAATAATTTGTTGGCTGTGTCTTTTGTGCTATAAGATCACTTGGAGTCAGCGGGAGATATGCCTGTTCTTTCCACTTACAGCTATCACATGCTGAGATGGAGAAGTTTTAAAACAAATTTGACAGCTCCATTAATAATAGAATATTTTACAGAAAGTGTTAGTTTTCTCAAGTTGCATTGAGTTAAAATATGTGGTCAGTTTGGGTGCAAATACAGATTATTTAAAGCAGTTGATTTACTAAAGGAATACTGAGGGTTTTTTTACCTTGGAAAGTTAAAGCAATTTTGTAAAGTGAAAGGTCACTTAGAGCAGCGTTTTTCAACCACTGTGCCGCGGCACACTAGTGTGCCGTGAGATATTGTCTGGTGTGCCGTGGGAAAAATTCCAATTTCATCTGTAACATGTGGCTTCGGCTCACAAATAGACCAATCATTAGAATCTAATGATTCAGTGGTCGGCAAGCCGCGGCTCGCGAGCCACATGCGGCTCTTTACCCAGTCTAATGCGGCTCTTCTGTGTGCCGGGCGCCTGCTCCCCTCCCTCCTCTCGGTCGGCCGCTCCCCTGCCTCCTCTCGGTTGGCAGCCCCAAAAGTCCGCGCGGACCTTTTAATCCGGCTTGCGGATGTGGCTGTCAGGATGTGTGTAGGCGGGGCAGCGTGCCGAACGTGAGGGGAGGGGAGCTAGGCTCCTCTCACAGTCCGCCCTGAAGACCCGAACGGCGCGGGAAGACAGCGAGAGGAACGCAAAAGGTAAGTGAATTGACACGGGGGACTTGGCTTACTAGAAGGGGGGGGGGGGAATAGTACTGTGGGGGATGAAATACTATATGAGGGATGAATTACTTTATGAGGGATGAAATACTATATGGGGGGATGAAATACTATATGGGGGATGAATTACTATATCAGGGATGAATTACTATATGAGGGATGAAATACTATATGGGGGGATGAAATACTATATGGGGGGATGAAATACTATATGAGGGATGAAATACTATATGGGGGGATGAAATACTATATGAGGGATGAAATACTATATGGGGGATGAATTACTATATGAGGGATGAATTACTGTATGAGGGATGAAATACTATATGGGGGGATGAAATAATTATAAAATAATTTCTTTGTGTTTGATTACTATTCAAGAGAATTACTTTATATATAGTCAATATAGGCACAGAGGTAATTTTTTTTAACATTTTCTAATGGTGGTGTGCCTCGTGATTTTTTTCATGAAAAAAGTGTGCCTTTGCACAAAAAAGGTTGAAAAACACTGACTTAGAGTATACATAACCAATACCTTGTAAAACAACCCATTCAGTTTAAAATGCAAAGCAAAACACACACACACACACACACACACACACACACATATATATATATATATATATATACTGCTGAAACACTTTTTAATCAGAGTATAGCATCAAGTCATTTAAACTCCTGGGATATTGATCTGGTCAGTTAAGTAGCAGAGGGGGTTGTTAATCAGTTACAGCTGCATTGGTGTTAATGAAATTAACAGGGTGCCCTATATGATCAACAATGAACCAACCCCCACAGAAGGAATGGTTTTACAGGTGGAGGCCACTGACATTTATTTCCCTACTCACCTTTTCTGACTGTTTTTCACTAGTTTTGCATTTGGCTAGGGTCAGTGTCACTGCTGGTAGCATGAGGCGATACCTGGACCCTACAGAGGTTGCACAGGCAGTCCAACCCGTCCAGGATGGCACATCAATACGTGCCATTGCCAGAAGGTTTGCTATGTCTCCCAGCACAGTCTCAAGAGCATGGAGGAGACCTGGAGAGAGCTGTAGAAGGTCCTTTACCCATCAGCAGGACCTGTACCTGCTCCTTTGTGCAAGGAGGAACAGGATGAGCACTGCCAGAACCCTACGAAATGACCTCCAGCAGGCCACTGGTGTGAATGTCTCTGACCAAACAATCAGAAAAAGACTTCATGAGGGTGGCCTGAGGGCCCGATGTCTTCTAGTGGGCCCTGTGCTCACTGCCTGGCACCATAGAGGTTTGTTAGAGAAAATTAGTGAACAAACAACATTATGAAGGCCAAGGAACACACCAGACAGGTCAGGGATAAAGTTGTGGAGAAGTTTAAAGTAGGGTTAGGTTATAAAAAAATATCCCAAGCTTTGAACATCTCACGGAGCACTGTTCAATCCATCATCCGAAAATGGAAAGAGTATGGCACAACTGCAAACCTACTAAGACATGGCCATCCACCTAAACTGACAGGCTGAGCAAGGAGAGCATCAATCAGAGAAGCAGCCAAGAGGCCCATGGTAACTCTTGAGGAGCTGCAGAAATCCACAGCTCAGGTGGGAGAATCTGCCCACAGGACAACTATTAGTTGTTCACAAATCTGGCGTTTATGAAAGAGTGGCAAGAAGAAAACCATAAGAAGCCATAAGAAGACCCGTTTGCAGTTTGCGAGAAGCCATGTGGGGGACACAGCAAACATGTGGAAGAAGGTTCTCTGATCAGATGAGACCAAAATTTTACTTTTTGGCATAAAAGCAAAATGCTATGTGTGGGGGAAAACTAACACTGCACATCACCCTGAACACACCACCCCACCGTGAAACATGGTGGTGGCAGCATCGTGATATGGGGATCCTTTTCTTTAGCAGGGACTGGGAAGCTGGTCAGAGTTGATGGGAAGATGAATACTGGGCAATTTTAGAAGAAAACTTGTTAGAGTCTGCAAAAGGCTTGAGACTGGGGCAGAGGTTCACCTTCCATCAGGACAATGACCCTAAACATACAGCCACAGCTACAGTGGAATGGGTAGATCAAACATATTCATGTGTTAGAATGGCCAAGTCCAAGTCCAGGCCTAAATCCAATTGAGAATCTGTGGCAAGACTTGAAAATTGCTGTTCACAGACGCTCTCCATCCAATCTGACAGAGCTTGAGCTATTTTGCAAAGACGAATGGGCAAAAAGTTCACTCTCTAGATGTGCAAAGCTGGTAGAGACATACCCAAAAAGACTTGCAGCTGTAATTGCAGCAAAAAGTGGTTCTACAAAGTATTGACTCAGGAAGGATGAATACAAATGCACGCTACACTTTTCAGATATTTATTTGTAAAAAAATTTTGAAAACCATTTATCATTTTCCTTCCACTTCACAATTATGTGCCACTTTGTGTTGGTTTATCACATAAAATCCCAATAAAATACGTTTCCATTTGTGGTTGTAACATGACAAAATGTGGAAAATTTCAAGGGGGAGGAATACTTTTTTAAGGTACTGTAGGTGTGCGTTTTCTTATTTAATAGTATTCTCTCCTTGTCAGAGCAGAATTGGCAGTTCAGTGTCAAGCTGTAGGGCCCCTGGAAAAGGCTGACCAATCTCTTAGGCCTTGTTCACAGGGGGGTAAAAAAATAGGCAATTGCATTAAGTTTTTGAAGCTTTCTAAACATTTTACAAAGTCAAAACTTGCTCTGTAACATAAAGACAAATCGTAAAGCATATAATTCAGAATGCATTCACAATGCTTTTTATCTCTCCAGCAACATTTACCAAGTTTGTGTATAAAAAATAGAAACAACTGAATAATACAGTGGACTCTCAACATCTGATTTCTTTTTATGAGGAGGTGAGCAAAACCTTGGACAGAGGAGTGGCGATGGACATGGTATACTTGGATTTTGCAAAAGCCTTTGACACAATTCTCCACACATGGCTAATGTGTAAGGTAAAGTCTACAGGTTCGGAAAAATCTGTATGCAAATGGTTAGAAAACTGGCTAAAAAATCGTATTCAGAGAGTAGTGATTAATGTTTCATACCCTGAATGGTCTGGGGTTGTAAGTGGTGTACCCCAAAGTTCAGCGTTCGGACCCTTATTTTTAATATATTTATAAACTATACAGGGTCTCTGATTAAAAATCCAATTTCAGTCTTTGCAGATGACACCAAGCTGTGCAGGTGAATAATGTCCTTACAGGATGTCTCCAACTTACAAGCCGACCTCAATGCACTGTTTAATTGGGCAACTGTGTGGCAAATGAGGTTTAATGTTGATAAATGTAAGGTTCTGCACTTGGGGGCTAAGAATATGCATGCATCATACATACTGGGGGGGGGGGTACAACTGGGGGAATTAATGGTGGAGAAGGATCTGGGAGTTCTGGTAGATCACAAGCTTAATAATGGCATGCAATGCCAAGCTGCGGTTTCTAAAGCGAGCAAAATCCTCTCTTGTATTAAAAAAGGTATAGACTGCAGAGAGAGAGATACCATATTACCCCTGTACAAATCATTAGTAAGACCTCATCTGGAATATGCAGTTCAGTTTTGGGCACCAATTCACAACAAGAACATTGGGGAACTGGAGAAAGGGCAACCAAACTGATAAGAGGAATGGAGGAGCTCAGCTATTAGAGGAACTGAATTTATTCTCTCTTGAAAAGAGGAGATTAAGGGGGGATATGATCAACATGTATAAATACATCAGTGGTTCATATAGTGAACTCGGTGTAGAGCTATTCACCCTGAGATCATCACAGAGGACAAGGGGGCACTCTTTACGTCAGGAGGAAAAGAAATGTAATCTCCAAATACGGAAAGGTTTCTTCACAGTAAGAGCTGTAAAAATGTGGAATAGACTCCCTCAAGAGTTGGTTATGGCCAGCTCAGTGGATTGCTTTAAAAAAGGCCTGGATTCTTCTTGGATACACAGAATATAACTGGATACTAACATTTATAGGTAAAGTTGATCCAGGGAATATTCTATTGCCTCTTGGGGGATCAGGAAGGAATTTTTTCCCCTGCAGGAGCAAATTGGATCATGCTTTTCTGGGTTTTTTGCCTTCCTCTGGATCAACTGTGGGTGTAGGATTATAACTTTTTTTTTTTTTTTTTAATGGTTGAACTGGATGGGCTTTTGTCTTTTTTCAGACAGATTACCTATGTAACTATGTAAAATCACCTAACAAATGATGTTCCTACACAAAAAAATATATAGTGAACATAATGTATTAACGTGACAGTCCCATGAAAATGTAGTCCCGTAGACCAAAAAATATGCTTTTTCACCACGTGCAGACTATAAGTGAATTTCTCACTCACCAGAAAAAATTTACCCCGGTTAAGCTGGTCAAATATCTCTTTGTTATGTTGACGACCAGCAATAGGCTCTCCTGGATCAGACCTCCCAGTCTCCCAATAAGTGATACGGATCCAAGGAATCAGAGATAACTGCCCCCAGTTGGATGGTAACAAGACTCTGGGTATACCAATAGTAGATGGATTCATAATCCCAGACTCTTCTCAAAATAAAGGTGATGCTCCAAGCAACTCAAATAAACGACATATATTAGATATGCTCTAAGTGTAGGATTTTTTATGGCATGGCAAATAAATGTATATCAATACACTCACTGTAACAGCGTATACCCAGAGATGGACGCGGTTCAACCATTTTGGCTTCAACCTCCATCTTGGCAAGGGGGTTAACCATCCTGACAAACAAATTTCCCCCTCATTCTCCCCCTTCCTCTCTGTTCAGCCACAGTGACATCTGGTTGTGGGTCACTGGCAGACTAGAGCCAGCAGGGAGCCCAGCACTATAAAACACCTCTCTGAGCCGGGGCCTAGCTGTCCAAAGAACCTGTGCAATTTAACACCTCGTATAAGATAAGGCAAGCTTTCCCCGGAGTTCACAGAACCTTCCCAGGAAACACGACCATATAACCTTTGTTAAAATCCATTTTTCCCCTATGCCTCATATCTTGGAATATGAGAGACTTACATAAAAACCGGACATATCGTCAGATTGGCTTCTAGAAGGCGAACAGTTTGGTAGGTCACTCGCATTGTCTTGAATACATAGGAAAGCCGAAAAATAGATCTCGTGAACCGTTCGGTGTATAATTTCATAATTCATATCTAATCGATCCTCAGACATGTCTGCATAATAATCTAACCGCGGGTGGAATGTCACTTGTGCAGATGGAAAGTTATGGGCCAAAATATGAGTTACAGGAGATTTTGCCTCTAGTTGAGGTATCCGCCCATACCTACACGCCCTAAACGGGGTATTGATCCTTGACTTCAGAGACACCCCCTCCTGGGGAACTACAAAATAGGCTGTCAGGCCTGAGAGAGCTGAGTTGAAGACGTCTCCCATTCTAACATCAGTACCACCTGGGGAGACCCGTGCCCTTTCGCTCTGAAACTTGGATCTGCTAACTCAGGACTTTGGCAAGTACCTTAACCCTTTCACCTCTCTCTGATATCTCTGTGTTGTGCTGTTAGTCTCTGTATATTTATATATATATCTTAGTTACATCTTTTTCTGTAAATATTTTTATTGCACCCGTTTGACCTTTTAGTAATAAATCTTCCCTTCTGAAAGTGTTGAACTGTTTCTATAGCGCTTTATTGCAATTTACGAATTCTTGCCTCTAAAGAGAACGCTACTGTGTTTGTTTAACCCTCTGTATAACTGTTTTATACAGATGATTACCTCAACCATTATAGTGTTATTGCGGATATCGCCGAGTTTCCTCTTTCTCTGTACAAAAAGGAGGTGGTGGCAGTGTGAAGGGTTAATTGCGTAATTAACCTGACCCATTAACAATCGCTCAGGCTGCCGGTACATCGATTGTGGTCCAATTAGCTGGAAAATCGTTGTGCAGCGTGCAGCTGGGTGTGGCATTGTTACGCACGTGACATCGCGGTTTTAGATTGGCTAGTCCTTCGGTCACGAGTTTGGTGAGAAGGGCTGGGGTCTAACGCTGCGATCGTGACACTCACATGTAGTGGTGCCCAAAGAACCAGCACCAGCTTATGCAGCCTGTAATTCCAATAGTATGGCTGGCGTGCACTCCAAGCCTTGCTTCCGATAGGCTGGATGTGACATAATGTAAACCCAGAAATGACAGGACTATGCCTCTATGTATGTTTTGCCTCGTGGCATCCTCAGGAAGTCAGTTATTTATTGAAGCGTGATCCCATCACTTCCGGGTTCCCATGATGTCAGGTGAGAATGATGTCACTTGTCCAGCGCCCCCTCCCTGCCCACACCCTCCAGGGACAAGGCAGTTGCTGACTTTTATTTTCTTTTTAAATAGGTGAAGCTTCTCTTTAATTGCACAATTCTGCAGATTCTGCCAAACATACGTAAATAGCAGAAGGAAGAGGGTACTCTTGATATTTATAACAGAGTGTAGAAGGTGGCTCTAGAAGTTTACAACAGTAAGGCAGCCCATGCATGAGCCAGAATGCTGGTTTATAATTCGGCAATCTAATGTTACCAACAATACATATTAGGGGGGATATGTAGCAATTAAAAAAAGATTCCCCTTGATATCCAGCCCCCATTCAGGCAAGCCACCTGGGTGGGCTCGAAAGGATAGCAGTGAGCATGCAGCCTACCATTCCTATAACATACCAGCATATCAGGCTATGTGCCTTTCAATATTGGGGGGTACCTTGCGAGGGTTAAGCAGTAAAGCCTCCTCTCTTACAAATCACCCTTATCAAAATGTTAAGGGACAGGGCCTCTTCCACACTTCCATGTGCCCACAACAAGATGCAAGAGCAGTAACAAAATGGGTGGTTTATGGTAGAATATGGAAGCATCCTTTATACCAAGGAGGCAAAGAGTTATCTATTCCCACCCAGGGGAATGAATACAGGGGAACATTAGTATCCATTCCCTAAAGTGAAAAAATAGCAAGATCAAATTAAAAATCCTTTCAAAAAAATAAAACACGCACACCTACTTACTGGCGTGAAAAATAAATTAAGGTAAACAATGCCAATCAGGATGACTTGCACTCCCACCATTAAATGACAGACCTCTGGAACCAGTAATTTAAATTTACCAAATTTGGTCAATAAAGCCACCAGGGATTTCCATCAGTATTACATACTCTCTGTCATTTAGCAGTGGAAGCGCATCATTGTTAGCACGTCGTTCGACAGGTTATCATGATTGAAGTGGATTACCTTGCTGAAAGACTTAATTATACAGATACATCACTGGATGCCTTGATTGACTTCTAGGGGCATGGATAAACTTTATTTTAAAAGCCAGTAAGTATTTGTGTTTTATATTTTTACAGGATTCTTAATTCTGTGTTGTTTTTTTTTTGCTTTTAACTTTGCTTTGTCCCCTTCTCCAGCTGCCATTATGGCAGCAGTTATAATGGAGCCTTTATATGCTTCCCTAGGGATTAAAACAAAGCATCTGATTAACTGCCTTGTTCACAGCAAAGCCACTGATTGGACAGGGCATGCTGGAAAATCAGTAGCTTAGCTGTCAATGAGACAGCCAATCAGAGGCTTTGTTTTGTTTACAATTTTCTACCAAGGGTGAGTGTTTGGATTCGGTTGCAGATTGTTGCCAGTTTTCGGTGCGTTCAGCAAAACCACAGATGAATCAAACATGGACATGGAGCACAAACATACATCCATTATTGAGTTAATAAACTAGTGTTTTTTTAGTTTTCTTTTTGCTATTGCCATTTGCATGGTTAAGAAGGAATTTTACATTATAGTTAAGCATTCCCTTTCAAAAACGGTCTTCTGAAATAGTATCAGAACATGTTGAAAATAATTAAAATACACTTTCATCCAAATAGTGTGTGACCACTACAGACATGTCTCTTACATTAAAATACAAATCTCAACTTTTGATCATAAAGATCATTTGATTTTACAGAATTCATAGCAATGATTATATATTATTTGAAGTGTCAGATTCCTAATACCCCAACCAAATAATACTGATCTGCTTAATGACAGGCAATCAGCATGGGATCATGCATTTTACTGTGTCTGACAAATTGTCAGTTTAAAGCTTCATGTGTTTTTTATCCCAAACATTCAGATTACACTGTAACTATTCTGTTTAATGGTGGTAATGCTATCATGTTTGTTTGCTGCACTACAAAAATAACCCCTTATGAAAAATCAATGAGTGTTAAAGTATAGAAAGGAATGTTGATATCCTACAAAAGGAAAGCATTCATACAGGCAGTTAAATGGTCACAAATTGGCTTTATTTCACATAGAGAGCATATTATTCCTTTTTGCACATAAATTCACATGACCAAACAACTGACCATAAACCTAATAAATAGTTCTGTTCTTCAATTAATGGAAACTTTTCTGTAGACTGGACCTCATCCTCACAATTCCAGACTCAAGTTACTGTCGTTGGTAGTTTAAAACTGGAAAAATGGTTAGGGCTGCAGTCAAAACTCTGATTAAATGTCAACATATAGGGATGAATTTACACGATGAAGTGGCTGGCAAATCCAAGAACATGGACCACCATGGTTTCATTGCAGTTGCTGCACATTTGCAGGCATCATTACCATAATTTATTATCTAGCCCTACGTTCTCCTTTTTGTCTCTCTACAATCTGGTTATACTGCCTCCTGTCTCCCTTTTCTCTACAGTCTGTTCTTATTGCCTCTTCTCTCCTCCCTCTACACAACTCAGTCACGATGTCTCTTTTTTTCTCTACTTCCCTACTCCCCCGATGTGACTTCAGGTCTGCTCAATTACAATAATTGTACTTAAAAAATTAACATGCATGTATAGCCAAAACCTGTTTTTAATAGAGATGGTTTAGAACCCCTGTCAGGTTATTATTGTTCTCCGTGTCCCCCTTAGAGAGATTCACAATCTTTCCTTGTTGACTACCTTGGTCATCGAGACAAAAAAGTGATTGGGAATCCAAAAATTTACAGCTGTCACCAGAACAAAAGGTAAGTGGAAATCTTTCAATGGGGACACCTGTTTTGGCATACGTGTCTAAAATGGGAGATTCCCCTCAATTGTAGACTTTCTCTCCCACTTCCTGTTGTCAAGAGTAAATTCTCAGACAGCTAAAAAAAATCTTTCACTAGTCTTACACTTTTCCTCTTCTATCCAAAATATTTATTTCACTTTTTTCAAAGATCTGCTTTGCTTCTTAAAATATTACAGTTTTGCCTGTCATGCCATGTGGTATGCCTTTTTGTAAAAGGAAGCTGAATATTAAGGATTTTCCTGAAATAAGTATGGCAGCATATACATGGGTAGCTTTGCCCATACCAATCCGATTGGGCCAACTATATAAATAAAAGAGCGGCTAGCACCAACGCATAGGATCCAAACTATTCTTCCACCATTATGATGGGTAATTTATTACCCTTACCAGACTGGGTCTTGCAGTCTTCCAGCCAGGTTCTCAGCCTTACCTGGTTGAAGCTCTGATATTTCGGTTCTAATTGGTTGTCCAGCCTTTCCAGATAAATTAATTTGCTCCAATGTATCATGTCCATGATACAACAGTCTGTTCAGGACTATTGTGACTGTGTCATTACAGACACTTATGATGGAAACTGTCCTTTAAGTTCCCACTCTTCAGCTCTCTATATCTGTGGCTTTTCCATCAATTTCAGAAACATGGGGGGTAGGATACTCACCAATCTCCTTCTGAATCAGAAGAGGAGCAGGAAGAAAACATTGCTGTAGGTTTTGATTTTGCCTTAGTCTTACCCTTCATGATTGCTGTTAAAGAAAGCATTAGATTGGGCAGACCCATTTCAGTCTACTGCAAAGTCCTTGAAATACTATTCACATTCAAAGAAAAGTTTGTTTATTTTTCTGTTATTTATTGAAATAAAGGTTATAGTTTTGGAGGAATTAAAAAATATAGAAAAGTTGGCCAAGCATGTACCATTGCCTATGGATGATGCTGTAACTTTTGAAGACAGTTCAGATCATAAATTTGATATGGACTTCAAGAAAATGTATTAAATCTTGGGGAGCAGCTATAAACCATTTCTAGTGCTCATCTCAGTAGCGAGAAAGATCATGAAATGAGTGGTTAATATAAAGTCAGCCATAAAAGCACAAATCAATGTAAACCAGATTAGAACTTTGGATGATTGGCTTGGATGAGTTACAGTTGGTGGAGCAGCAATCAATGCCCTATGATGTTTTTCAACATCCATGCTACCGTGCTACCAGCAGTCACTGGCCGCAGGGCCTTGTGGCTTAAGCCACGGTAAGCAGACTACAAATCCATAGGGAAGTAGTGCACGTTCGATTCAATAATACCTTAGGACTATACATTATCATTTTTTTCCAGGTGGTAGCCAAATAAGCACTTCAAGGATATGAGGTCCTATAGACCTAGAGATTTAGGAAAGGGTGGAAAGGTTCACAGTCTTGTTTCCTAAAGCTGGCAAAACCTAAAACTGCTTTGGTTCTGAAGCCACAAAAAACCCATTGGGTGGTTTTTGTAACAAGTTGGCAGATCAAGGCTTCAAGTTTACACTCAAGTTTGAGCCAAATACTGTATATGGAGGGTGTCAGGGGATAAGCCAGAGAAGATTGGCTCAGAGACCTGGCACACCTACCAATACCCAATATGGTTGCACTCGTTTACAGCGCATGAACATTTGTTCATGATGCACAAACATTCATTCACAGTACATGCCACATGGGAAAAGATCTTGGTGTCCTCTGGTCTTTATAAGGACAGATGCTCATGGACTTTGCTGACTGGTCTTCAGTTCCCTGATAACCATGTTCCTGTGTGCTTGTTACTTCTGGATTTCCTGTTACTGACCTGGCTTGATTCTCAACTTCCCCTTGCTTCTCTCCTGGCTCTGACCTCAGCATGGACCTGTTCCTGATAACCTTCTGTGTATGATCCTGGACTGCCTCTGACCATGCTCCTGTCTACTCCTCTGCTTGACCACTCTGCTCTGACCTTGGCTTTCTTTCCTGACCACGTCTCCTGCCTCATCCTGCCTGCTGTGAACTGTCTGCACTTCTCATCCTGGATCAGCTGCTTCCACTGCCTAGTTTCCAACTGATGAGGCATCACCACTGCAGATCCATCCGACTACCATACAGCTGGCAACTGGTGCTTCTTTGAGCTCAGCATCTCCTGTCACCATCTCCAGGGGTGTTGTGCACTCAACTGCAAGGGAAGCCTTCTCATCATCTTGACCTCAAGACCAGGTACATGACAGAGGGTCATTGTCGGAGTAAAAAAAAAAACCTCAGCTTCCACATTATGCCTATACAAGTCTTCATTATGCTCAAATGCATCACTATGTGCAAACTCTTTTCTTTAAGAAAGCCATCAAATCAGTCCCTCAGAATCAGAAATTCAGAGTATTTTACTCCCCAATTTTTTTAATAGTAAAAACATTGGGAGGTTTTTGCCCACTGCTGGCAGTGATGTGACAGCTGGACAGATGTATTTGGGTTCACTCTTTCCTCCTGCAGTCTTGATTTTTCTAGTACTTACACATCCCTATGATCCATTTCCAGTTTGTACCAATGCCCTTCATCTATCTACAGTTCCAAGAACCTTCTCCAAGACCCTGCTACCTCTAGTTGCTCTTCTTTGCTGGAGAGTTGCAAATATTTCACTCGAAGTTTTCCTGTTAACAGCCAATCATCAACAAGTTCTAGTTCAACATTAAGAAATTCGGCTGCAAACGCATCAAACAAAAGGCTGGATCACTAAATTACAAATACTGTAGCTAGTTAGAACCTTTGTAGGTTCTGACACAGTGTAATACTGGAGGAGATCATGACTCTTTCAGCTTCCCAACGTGTGAAGTTGATTAGTATGCTATCAGCAGCCATTCCACTAAACAGATTGCACCAAACGCTGCTTTTTAGTGAATATATCCTGCTTTAAATAAAACAAAAAATAAACATTGCTTCCTTGTAATAAGTGTCTATCAACTAAAATGAGAATAAGAAACCTGTAAATAAAAAGTTCCTTATAAAACATTAAGTGTCCAAATGAATTGCTTATGTGATTTGAAGTGCTCAAATTCTTCTTTAAGTGACAATCATCATATGTGCTGCCTCCTCATTAAAAGTGATATTCATCAGGTAGTCAGATAGCCCAGATAGTATGACCTCCAAGTTATAGGAAGGTCAGATAAAGCATGAGTTGATATCTAGACTACAGGTGATTCTTATATATCCTCCAATCAGTCCTACCTACTTTATACATTCTGAGCAAGAAATGATGGAGGCATTGTACCAAAATGCATTGAGAGTTGATGTCATCACGTACACATGGCTGTCTGGAGAATCTTTGGTGTTTTTGAATGGTGGTCAGTGAGATAGCAGTGCTATTTCCCCCACATATTTAGAGGTTTCTTCTTCTCCTTTCACGTAGTGGACAATTATTGTTTTATTCACCATTACCTATGCCTACCAGTCACTGCAAGAGTGCTGCACACTTTGTATGTTGCACCACCCCTGCCATGAAAGTACCAGGCCAAACATTCTCAGTCACCCTTGTTGTCAACTAATGTTCAACCCACTGGTGAAAGACCTGTAATGGCATACTCCATAGCATTAAACCTCTGTTCTTTACACACATTTTGTTTCTTGCTTTATTTAATGAACTTTTTTCACCACCACCCAGGGTATAGGGGCAGTAAGCACCTGTTTGCTGTGACACTAGTTACAGTTACATAATTGTCATCTAACACCTAATATAGAGACTAATTTCATTATACAAATATGATGTACCAGCAATGTCACAGCAAACCCCAGGGAAATGCCTCCCTATTATCTTCTGCCTTAAAACTATTGCTTGACCAGAGTTCCTGGGTGACTGAGAAGTTTCTAATGGAATCCTGACCACAGCACTTAAGACAAGACCCACTGCAAAATAAATTCTGGGATTGTAAGGTGCATTTGAATTAAGGTTAGAATTTTGTAGTAACTTGTTTTATTTGTGACCCTTTACATACCCACACATGCTAGTGAACTGTTAATGGTTCAAAGAACATATGTACTGAGAATATACACAGACTACCACTGTTGACCTCTTCTAATCAAAATGCTAGTTGCTTAGCTGACATGCTGATCTAAAGACTTGATTACTCTCTATGTCAAAGCCCTGAAACATGAATGCAAATAAAGAGTTCTGACATTAATCTTCCTTTGCTTTTGTGTGCTTGGTTTGGGACTGGGACACAAAGTATTTAGGTTAGTGACTGCCTGGCAACTGAGCAAGAAGTATGTCATCAGCACACCAAAGATCTTCAGAATGGCTCCAAAGCTTTGTTCAGGGATCACATCATAATTACAGTAGCAGTGGCAGCTAAGGAGCTGCAGATCATCCCTCCTCCTTTGGCTGCTCTGTCCTCCTCAGGCATCTGCTGAAGCAGCACTTTTTATATGCTGTAACTGTCCACCAAATCCAACTAAAAAGAAATCCATTGCTGGGCAGCTCTGCATGCTGCAATCTCACATGGAAACCTGCAAAAGAGAGAGGGGAGAGGAACAGCAGGCAGAATGTCATTTGCACTGTCTCAATGTGGCCTCCGCTAAAAACTAGGGGCCCTATCATTAGCATCAACAACACGTCCAACAGAAAGCAAAAGTGGAGCTGCTCAACTTCTAAAAGCCCAAAATAAAAGTATTGGTGTTATCCGATACACACCATGACCCACCTGCTCCTCTTATGCATTTTACTCCATTAGGAGCTTACTCATAGAATTTTCCATGACTGGATAAAGCGCATACGTGCAAAACGCATTGTCATAGCAACATCCCCGCCATCTTGGATCTCTGATGTAGATTCCGGAGGCCAAAGAACAATTCCAGTTCAGCTTCTTGCAGCGTCCCTGGACAAGGACATTGATTGCATCTTGTGTGTCTCTTCCGGTGTGCACGATCGCCAGCCCCAGGGCGCCTGCACAGGTTCCAGCCTCATGTAATCAGCGCTACATGAGCGGTACACCTAGACACCTAGACATCACTTTTTTACAGTTCTTTTGCCATACTGATGAACATCGGATCACCACTACATGAGCAACATAATTTGTCGTCCCTTTCACACAGCCTTACTACCACACTGATGAATATATAAGTGGGGGTTCTTGTATCCCATGCGTTCCTGGATTTTTAGTGGTTTTTAATGTGATCATTGGCTGTGATGGATGCATAATAAAAACTTTGTCTATGCCATAATGCTTATTGTGACTGCCATTTTCTTCACAATGGTTGACATATAGACTGGCTAATCCCAATGCTATTGGGAACCCTCAAGCTCTTTGGTTTATTATTTTGTCTTGTTTGCCTGCCTCTATGTTCTAGTGGTTTATCCAAAGAGGCTGTGGATGCTCCTTTGATTTTCACTAAGGTTTTCCTTGAAATCAACAAAATAGATCATGGAGCTGGACTTTATTTGCTTTGTTTGGACTTTATTTAAACTCTGCATCTTCTTCTGTCACATGCCTGTCCACTGATAAATGAATCAGCAGTGAAGTATCGTTCAAGGACCAAAGCCAAGAGATAATATTAGAAGCTGAAAAGATGAACCTGGAAAAAAGTGCTACCTATGCATTGTGGCAGAGGTTTGTAAATTACAATACTGGATGTAATGCATTGCAAATCTTCTGGTTAGTAAAACAATTCACATATAATCATTTTCAGCGTGTATTTTGCTGTAGGTTTTTGTTTTGTACAGATTTATTTTTGTTAGACAATAAAATATTTACAACTATTGTATGTACAACGTGTACCTGCTATTGTAGCTATAAGCAATAAAACAGTCATTTCATAAATCTTTCATTAGATGGTTCACCGAGGAATAAATCTACATTTTTCAGTTTTTCCTAAGATTTTATTATTTTTAATTATAGTAACTCTTGTGTTTGAAGTCTTTCCAGCAAGCCATGACAATTGCTCTCCATACCATCTATTCATGTGGACATAATATCATTATAAATGTGTTTATTATAGGCCATCTGTCCCGTTTTGTTTAGTAACATCTGCACATTATATAAATGCTTAATTTACCTCTATTGAGGTACATTAATTATTAGTTTGAACATGTTTGTAATTATCTCAGGTATTCTGTCTCTATATACACGTCATATATTAGCAATGATTATATTCCGTTTAATCTCTAAAGCAATTATCCTGGAATTTGTACATGCACAGGGACCCTAGGAAGCCTAGTCATTCTTATGAATGAATTAATTCTGCATCCTGATGGGATTTCCAGTTTAGGCCAGAATAATGTTGTGATCCCTAAGGATAAAGCATGGTGAAAGCATCACTACTGTTTTGTGTTTACGGAAACCGCATATAAAATGATTGGTAAAACAAACTCAAACTCATTACTTAGAATGTTGTGTTCTTAGGACAGCCAAAAATGTGTATAAGGTGTCTTAAGCTAGCCTAAGAGGATCAAAATTCAGCAGGTTCAGCAGGGACCAGACTAATTTTGATTTATATATGGCCACTCCCACTTGACAGATGTCGATCTAATGACTGACTTATGCCAAATTTGTTCATGGGAAAATTTTTCTCAGTTACTTCAGCCCTTCTGGAAGGGTGAAATGCATCAGACGTGTGGTTACAAGTCAACCTAAAGTGATGTCAGACGCCAAGTGACGTTCTGAATGTGATGTGTCAGAGGACCGGGTAACTATAGTCAGTTTATTTATTTTTGGGCACCTTTTATGTTTGTTTTTGCACTGGGTGTTTTATCTGTTTATTTTTAAAGGAATCACAGCCCCTCTACAAACTGAAATATTTTTCTGGTTTGATAAAAGTTTTTTTCAGGGTTTATAAGGAGGCGGCTGTTGATTTGAATATATATAGGATACTATTATTTTACACTTTATGAAGGAAGGAGAGTTCTTTTGGTGCAGAACACATTTGTTTGTTTTATCTCTGAGGTCATCATTACAGATGTATATCTAATTTCGTTATCCACAATGATAATTATAATCCACTTCAAACTGTGTAAAACTAAAAAAATCCCCCAAAAAGTCACACTTTCACCCCTGAAAGTGAAAAATTAACAAAACCTTTTTTATGCCAATCTATATTTAAATAAAGTCCAAAAAATGTCCACAAAAAATATATATATAATCCACAAAAAATATATATATTAAAGTCCACAAAAATATATGTATTTTACTTTTCCGTGTCCAACTTGCACCTCCACACAAATCCAGATAAAGTGTGTACCTCAAATAAATGGAAAACTACATAGTGCATTACCTTAAATAACAACTGGTATATACTTTACCAAATAATAAGTATATACCTCACCCAAAAAGGTGCCAAAATAAAAAAGATTCAAATCGTGAGCAACACGTGAATCGTGAAATTACTCCATGTACACCAAAAATAAATAAATGTGAAAAATCAGTGTACACTGTAAAATAAATAAATAAGAAAATAAATAAATAGAATAAAATAAAAACTCACAACAAAATATAAATAAAATAAATTACATAAATATATAAATAGTGCACTCTTCTTGAACACTTCTATAGCCGAAAAGCATTACCCTCTCAGAGTAATCACAAGCCTTGTTGGAGGTAGTAACCCTGGACTCTCACTCCAATGTTGCAGTTACTTCCTGGACTCTCACTCCAGTATATACAGGTGGGGTTCCCCTTTTAAGCAAACATCTAATATCTCCTCATCCTCATAAATAGAAAAAGGAAGCCATGTAGTGTGGCATCAAAAGAGCATAAACATTTATTTAAATCTTACATTGGGATCTCATCTGTCAGCCGCATATTCCCATGACATAGCCAGAGCAGCTTCCTGGAACGTTTATAATGCTATTTCCAATAGTCAAGATGGTCGCTCTGCCACTTCCGGTTTGTGCCATTACATCAGACGTCATGTCTGCTGACGCGTTTCGTCACTTCTGGACTTCTTTTGAAGGGATCAGATTCAGAAGAAGTGGGTCAAATACTTGTCCCCTCCACCACCACCACACACAATGGTTCTTCCCATTGGCTTATATATCCTGCAGAAAGTAGATGTGCCAAAATGGGGAGCCACAGCATGCACCTGCAAAGCAAGGAATTGCACACACCCATACCTACAGCATACCTACACTGACCAGGCAGTGAACCAGTGGTGTGCCAAAACATATGCTGCTGGAAAAGTATACATATGGCCTCTAATTTTACAAGTATGTCTTCTTTTAGTTTTGACCCTAGAGTGATGGGGTCACTTTATTGAGGCAGTTTGAAAGGGAGCTAGAGGTTCTAACTAAACTAGAAAAGCTACAATTTCTGGGGAAATTGTGTGAAGTGTTCTTGCCTCCACTCTGCTGCCTGCTCACACACCTGGGTTCCTGGCAACTCACTCTACAGCAAGGGCAGAGAAGAGCGGTTAAAAGCAAACTGCTCCAACTTGCTCACTTCACTGGCGGTTGCCATCTTCAAACGGTTGTAGTTTAAAAATTATAAATCCTACACTGAAGAGCTTTATATTGTGAGAATCACAAGACCCAGACCTACATGTTGATGCATAGTATGTCTCTGAAATATTAAAAATGAAGGCACAGTCGCAGTTTATAGATTTCCCTTAAAATTTGAGGTGGCTAGAGTGGAGTTTCAATGAATGTCAATGGGCGGCATGAGTTGCATACAAATGGTCATATTGTGAAAACTATCAGGACTATGGCTTAGCCATGGACATTTTTAGTGGCAGCAGGGATAGCTGATCGTTTTAATATAAGATTTGTGTAGGTGGGCTTGAAAATGAGGGAGTGATGGCAGTTTAGAAATCATGTCCTGATTTTTCAGCTCACACTCTAGGTTTTGTCAGCTCCCACTCTAGTTGTGAACATTCCACCATTCATTCCTATGGGACCAATTTCACCACAAAAACGCTGATATTTTGTGAACCATTCGGCGAAACGTTCCACAAAGTAATAGCACACCAATCGGGAACAATCCGCACTTTTCCATATATTACTGTCTATGTAGTGTAAAAACTGTGGGAGGAGTTAGGGTGGTAAATTTGGCTATAATAATAAGAATATATATGTGAGATAACAGTAAGTGGTTAAGAACACTTAATAAGCAGACCTTGCTTTTTAGCACATGACCTTTGGGGTTTGGTCTTTCATTTCCTACCATCTTGTTCCTTGTTCACACTGATAATTAGACTTCAGTAAGAGGATCCAAATTATTAAGTCTCTTTCTAAAATAAATAAATAAATGTCATGTGTCCATACCATATCAATGTAACATACGGCAATGGTCTAAGAATAAGTGTGAAAAGGGCATAAATGTTGAACATTTAGTGTATTTACTTTTTGTTATGATGGATACAAGTAAAAGACTATGGGGTTCATTTACTAAAGCTGGAGAGTGCAAAATCAGGCTCACTTCTGCATAGAAGCCAATCAGCTTCCAGGTTTTATTGTCAAAGCTTCATTAAACAAGCTGAGGTTAGAAGCTGATTGGTTTCTATGCAGAAGTGAGCCTGATTTTGCACTCTCCAGCTTTAGTAAATAAACCCCTATGAAACAATAATATTATTAATAAATCACTCTACCCAAAATATCCCGTGTCAGCACACTTCACCCCTACCCTTAGAGGTGTACACAATATACAAATAATATGCTTAGTGATAATAATAAATAATATTCTTATTCCCCAAATAATGTATATCAATCATAAAGTCCTGTATCCAAAAGTCCAAAAGTTTGTAAAACCAAAGTCCCCTTCAAACAAAAATTATGTCCAAAAATTGTCCAAGAATGGTGATAAATTCTTCAAAATTTTGTAAAAGCTTGATTTACCTCAAAATAAAACAAAAATAGAAACCACATAGTGCATTATCCTTAGTGTATTAATAACATATAACTCATCCAGTGATAATTCACCAAAGTGAAACAGAAACGTGTAAACAGCAAACGTGTGCCAATACACTATGTATAGTGAAAAGCTGTGTAGGTGAATCACTCTTTAAAGTGCTTATAACACACACATAAATCACGTCTACTGCAGTAAGGAGTGAATACCCTTACCAATGTGTTTATCATTTAAGGCTTTAGATAAACATCCCCAAGTAGGCTGTATGATGGGACGAGTAATATTCTGCAAGTATCCTCACTTTCACCTCCTCATAATCCAATGTGGATCCATCCACACTATTTCCTCAGACCAATTCCATCATAACCGCCATCCCGATAACGATATATATATATACACACATAAAGAGATATATAGTATAATACCGCTACACATTCGGATCACAAACCCTTTATGATTACGTCCAATGACGAAACGCGTCAGAGGGAAGTGACGTCAGACGCAAACGAGAAACCGGAAGTGAAGCGGCGGCCATCTTAGAGAGTGGAAGTAAGACTGTTTGCAGCGGTTTGGACTCTCCTGGACGGACGGCATTCAGGTTTTTCATACTTTGAAAACATGCGATGAGAAAGATTTTACATTGTAAGCAGCACCAATAAAATTTGTGATCCGAATGTGTAGCGGTATTATACTATATATCTCTTTATGTGTGTATATATATATATCGTTATCGGGATGGCGGTTATGATGGAATTGGTCTGAGGAAATAGTGTGGATGGATCCACATTGGATTATGAGGAGGTGAAAGTGAGGATACTGGCAGAATATTACTCGTCCCATCATACAGCCTACTTGGGGATGTTTATCTAAAGCCTTAAATGATAAACACATTGGTAAGGGTATTCACTCCTTACTGCAGTAGACGTGATTTATGTGTGTGTTATAAGCACTTTAAAGAGTGATTCACCTACACAGCTTTTCACTATACATAGTGTATTGGCACACGTTTGCTGTTTACACGTTTCTGTTTCACTTTGGTGAATTATCACTGGATGAGTTATATGTTATTAATACACTAAGGATAATGCACTATGTGGTTTCTATTTTTGTTTTATTTTGAGGTAAATCAAGCTTTTACAAAATTTTGAAGAATTTATCACCATTCTTGGACAATTTTTGGACATAATTTTTGTTTGAAGGGGACTTTGGTTTTACAAACTTTTGGACTTTTGGATACAGGACTTTATGATTGATATACATTATTTGGGGAATAAGAATATTATTTATTATTATCACTAAGCATATTATTTGTATACCCTATGAAACAATACTGGTGCCATAACAATCTAAAATGTTTCTAGAAGTGAAATACATGTCCCTTTTCAGATTGTTTTATAAAAAAACAAATTGAGAATTTTGTAGCCCTTCTCAGTTTCAGACTACCTCTGTTATGAAGGGATATTTTGACTTCTGCATTATTATACATTAGTATTGCTGAACCCATATCATATAGGGAAATCCTTTCGTATGGTTACCATTTGTTTTTCAACATTTTAGTAATTGTTACTGTTTGGTTCAGCCTATTGACTAGTAGATTTATCTGCACAATCTGGCCTTACAGTGTAAGCAATTGATCTCCATACAGACTAGCTGCATAGAAGGTATAACCTAGTAAATGACTACACCTAAAATAAAGTAATGTGAAAAAAACAAAACTATGTTTGAAATATGTGTCTTTATATATCAGGTTATGAATAAGACTGGACATGTATGATCTTTTTTCTATTTCCATGCAACTGATCAAAGTACCATGAGTGATAATTGTGTTCTATAGGAGATACCAAAAAACTGAAAATGAGAACATAACAATAATTAAAGTGCTTGTATTCAGTGGCATTTTTAAGCATGCTAGATCTTGCTACTGTTCAAGGAAATGTATATTTTCCCCTATTATAGTCCAAGTTATTACAGTAATTCGGGTAACAAAAGTAATGCAAGGTTCTGGTTTGTGAATATTTAAATAAGCTTAAAGTGGAACTTAACTCTCTCAATCTGCATTGACAATTTGTAATGCTTATGCTGCTAGTATTAGTAAAGTAAAGTATATATTTACTTTTTAATTTTTTTTTTTACATTTCTTTAGTTACTTCCTAGTTTCGACGCCTAGGCAAATGATGTCATACATCCCAGGAGTCTTCAGGAGAGGAGAAAGGGCTTCCTCAGGTAAGCACATCCTCCTGCCTGTATGTATATAGGTAAGGGCAGATGGATTCAAGGAAGTAATTGCTACATGAATCATCTCAGTCATTACTCAAGATGGTCATGGCCAGAAATGCTAGGGGGTGTTTTTCTAAGTGATTTCTCAGCATAATAAAGGGATGGAGACATGGGTAGGTGAGTTTGCTTTGAACATTAAAAATGAATTAAATAGTGCCTCTCCATCTGACCCTGGAGAGGGACTCCATGAACTATATAAGGCTTCAACAATATGGTATTCTGGACATTATTAATGAAAATGTTATAGATAGCAACTCCTATCCTCATATTAATTATTGGTTCCAAATTCATAACTACTGCAGTAGGGAACAGACACAAAAAGATTCTCTCAGCATCTTTCCAAATAACTATTCTGTTTATTCAGCACATTTGAAGATTTTTTTTATATACATGATTACGTAGGTATCACATTAATATCACGATTGTACTTTAATGGCAACGAGAGCGTTACATAGGCAGGCTAATTTCTAATCAGGATTTGAAAGAATGCAAACATGTAAAGAAAACATTATAAGTGCCGTGTGCAAAATGAGTGCAGTGTACAATACATAGGCAAAGCATGCAAAATAGAATACAATTTTATACAGAATTTACAAATTTCCTTTACAATGGTGACCAGGATCACATCCTGATGACGTCACTTGATGAAACATACGTCGAGGCATAACTTCCGGTCATGTTACTTCCAGTCCCGCAGATCCAGTAATTGGAACACACACTGGCTCCAGCGCAGGAGTGGAGTGGCAGTTTCTTTGAGCAATATTACAAGTGGAATATACTTTGTCAAACTAGGCACTTTTAAATGTGAATGTAATTTTAACCTATCTGTCAACATTGGTTTTAATAAACACACTGCATGATATTAGTTTTTCCTTTGGTTTCTATGGTGGAGTGGAGGAGCCTCAATAGGATACACACTGTCTACCCTGGTGGGAGCTGTGTAGCTTCTTAAAGCAATCAAGCACATGATGACCTTCTTTGACCTCTGGTTCACATATCTGCGGCCGCGCGGTTCGCATTTTGAGCGGGCACGAGAACCCATTCATTTGGATGGACTCCCGTTCCCCAGGACACACAGGGAAGAAGTCCCTGCACTTCTTCGGAAAACACAGCCCACACGGGAACTGAGGTTTCCAGTACAGTTGCAATTTTTAGTGCGGGCGGCATGCCATTAGAATTAATGGCACCCTCCCGCAGGTCCACATTCCTCTGTGCGGGTGGTGCGGCTGCACGGATTTCTGTGCAGATCCGCAGTGGTACAACCCGCACAGATGTGAACCTAGCCTTAAAGTGTTCATTTTGGTCTGGAGAGTGATTTATTCACTTGAGCACAGTTTGGTGGTTTATTTTCTTCGTATTTGGTGGAGGTGGAACATATGAAGATTACTGGATATATATACTGTATGTTTAGAAAGGACTATGAACATATTGAATTTCTGATCGCTTTATTCACCTGTCTTTTGTTATACATGCTAATATTAATTTATGTATATCAGGGGTAGGCAACCTTTGAGAAGTGGAGATCTACCTGAACAACATGAAAGAGATCAAAGATCACCGGGGTTCAGCGCCATTAAACAAAAACAAAAAAATAACTAGCAAGGCCTAACTAATTAGAAAGGAAAATGTAGAAAAATATAATAAACAAATGTTACTGTAAAAATACAAATGTAGCCTACCTTAAAAATGGACAGTGTCAGTTAATAGGGCAGTGGACGGTGTCAGTAGGGCAGAGGTTGTTTTCAGTCAGTAGAGCAGTGGATGGTGTCAGTAGAGCAGAGGATGTTGTCAGTCCGAAGGGCATTGGACGGTGTCAGTAAGGCAGAGGTTGTTGTCAGTCAGTAGAGCAGGAGATGGTGTCAGTAAAACAGTGGACAGTGTCAGTAGGCCAGAGGTTGATGTCAGTAGGGCAGTGGATGGTGTCAGTAGTTTTTATTTTTACATTTTTATTTTTAAATATTTTTCACAATTTCTTTAGGATCCCTGTTGAAAGAGGAGCACTTGGGGGAGGGATCAGGCAGCAGAAAAAAAGAGGAAAAAGGATGGGACAGGCAGCGGGGAAGGGGGGGGGGCTTTACTGGAACCAATCTCCCGGATTTTTCTCCTGCACAGCTATACGCTGGTGGGAGGGCGAGGAGGAGATGCTAGCTTTCAGCTGCTCCAGGAGGACAATAAAGGGGATCATCAGAAGGCAAGTATTTAAAAGATCTGTATTCCCAGCAAGTGGTTGGGGATTGGGATTTTCCTGCCCCCTAGCTACCCTGGTGCCCTAAGGCGGCTGTCTAAGCAGCCGCAGGCTGGGTGACATCGTAAGGCTGCTTAGGCAGCTGCCTTAGGGCACCGGCGGGGGGGGAGGGGGCGCAGAAAAATCCTGATCCCCAGCCATTTGCTGGGAATACAGATTTTTAAAATACCTGTTAATGGGAGGGAAGGGGGGCTGCTGGTGGGGGGGAGGGGGGCTAGAGGTCACTACTTTGAGGAAAAGGGGGGCAGAGGACATTGCTGGGGGGAGGAGAAGGGGGCCAGAGGTCGCTGCTATTGGGTAAAGGGGGGCAGAGGACACTATTGTGGGGGGGGTGATGTGAAGGGCGGTAGAGGACACTGCTATGGGGGTGGCCCTACCCATAGCAGTGTCCTCTGCAAATCACCTCCCCCCAATAGTGTCCTCTCCCCCCCTTTCTCCCATAGCAGTGACTTCTGGACCCCCCCAGCAATGTCTTCTTGACCCCTTTCCCCCATAGCAGTTACCTCTGTACCCCATCCCCCCCCCCCAGCAATGTCTTCTGCACCCCTTTCCCAAAGCCTCCTCTACTGCTGCTGTCATTCTCAGTGTGGAAGACAGCACAGCTCAGGAAGGAGGGTGGGAGAAGGAGCTGGACAAATGAACTTTTCACATTACCAAGCTAATAACTGGTTGATAGGACCTAGCAACCAATCACATGCGGGTTAATATGAAAAGTTAATTTGGCCAGCTCCTCCTCTCACCCTCCGTCCTGAGCTGTGCTGTCTTCCGCTCTCCACTGTGCACTGAGATTGACAGCAGCAGCAGAGGAGGCTGGGGGAAAGGGGGTAGAAGGGAACTGTTCACGGTCTACCTGTCACCTTTCTGTGGTTGACAGGTAGACCCCAATCAACGGGTTGTTGACATCTGATCTAGAGCATAGCCTTAATTGGGAGTTTGTCTGTGTATTGTACTGGTAAAGATGAGTAAACCAGTCCAGATGAGTCAAAGTTCAACGTATAATTTGCCACAGCCAACATATGGTGATAAGAGAATGGAGGGAACACTGTATTCGCTCTGTCTCCCAACCTCTACTATGCCATGCTATAACTCAACTTGCACCCAGCTGCGTGAGCACTATGCTGTCACTGTGACGAACGCTGTGTCAGACCACTGCCCTTTTCACCAACCGGTGATAAAAGACTGGTCTACTTCACATCACACTATCACTTAAATAACAATACCACTCTCAGCCTCATCCTGCACAAAGAATCTCCAGCTTGTAGGACCACAATCTAGGTGCCAGCAGCCTGAGAGCGATTGTCACTGGGTTAAGTTAACTAAGAAATTAACTCTTTAAAATGCCACCACCTGCTTTTACCAAAAATCAGGAAAATGTCACAAGATTAGTAAGAACAATTATGCTTTTAAAATAAACATGTGCACACACACACTGCCACCACAGACAGGTATATTCAGAGATTTATCATATAACAGCCCTCTTCAAGAGACAGGGATTCTTTTAGTTTGCATTAGAGCCTTAGACACAATTTTAACACTTTTCAAAATAGGGTTTAATAATGAAAAGGTCAAAATGGTGCAAATAAAATATTTAATAAAAAAGATAATATAAAGAAACAAAGAGACAACAAGCAACAGAAAGATAAAGAGGTGAAAGTAAGGTGAAAAATTAAGAATATTTGCAAGTCCTGTTTCGGCAGATTTCAGTTCATGAGCAAGATGATATCTTGGCTCTCATAACTTGACACATCTTCATTTGCTTGATGGTACAAGAGAACTGTCAACTTCATGACAGCTCTTCCTGTGAGAAGGGAGTTCCAGCCAGGGGAGGCGGTTTTCACCCTGGCTGAAGCTGCCAGGAGGCCTTGGGTGGGCGGCCCGAGAGCCAGAATGTTGAAACCCAGGGTGCTCTTGAGAGCTGACTGAGAGGGATGTCTACAGATCCTATCTGGTATCACAGTGGAAGGTGATCTGCAGCAAGGGCCTTGTGAGCACAGACTGTTATACATGGATGCTGGGACTTTCTGTGACTGACCATTTGGAAACTCGGACACTGCCCGAGGGCCCAGGGTCAGTAGGGGGCCCCATGAGATGCCCCTGGTACCTTTTTCATAGGCTTTTTTGAGTTTGGGCAAGGACACAGGGGCCCCATGATCCCCTATTGCCCGGGGACCCCATGAGTTGTCAGTCCGCCCCTGTTACTGACAGACCCTGGAGTGCAGCTACTGTCACAAGGGAGTCTAGCGCTGCGCAGCAATGGCTGAATGCCTGGGACTGGTATTTGGCAGTTGCCATTGGGATGCTGTGAAGCCGCAGGTATGGGGCCAGTGTGGTCACTGTGGGGAATTACTCCTGAAGAGATTTCTCAGTGACAGTCAGAGACTTTGCTCTTAAACTAAGTCACAGGCTATACTACAGAAGTGAAGAATAATGTGGTTGTGGGTCAGAGGGAAGATGATAGTACAGGGAGAGCAGTGCTGGGGCCGGGACCAGTACTGTACACTCAGAGTACACTCCATCAGACCCAAGAGAAATGTGCCTTTGCCATCCGGAGCATTGTGCCTAATAGGGATGGCTGACAACCTTTAACCAATGTGGCAGAACTAGCAAGCAGCGTGCCTATTGCGGGGACCTAGGAGATCCAGTGCAGAGATCCAGTCTGTGAGTTCATCAGGAGTAGAATAGAGGACGCAGTGAGGATCTGCGATATTTTCTATTACCCAATATCTGGGAACTCGCTTTCTGACCCTAAACGCAAGGTGGGTCATGGTGTGGTAGTAAAAGGAAGTGGATACAAGTGGTGGTGCACTGCTGTGGAGTAATTTTCACATGTATGTGCAGCAAGACACATGTTCACCAGTGGAAGGTTGAATCACAACACCATTTAAAAAATGGAAGTGGACTGTCTTGAACACAGAGACTGATCACTATTATTCACTATGAGAGTGTATTGGGTATGGTAATTAGAGATGAGCGAATTATTCAAAAATTCGATTCGGCTGATTCGCCGAATTTGAGGAAGAAATTCGATACGATGCGAATTAATTCGCTACGAATTTAACTTATTAAAAGGGTTTCTAGGCTTCAGAGAGCCTTTAAATTAGTGCAGAACACTGTACCTTTAATTTAAATGCCCTTGGAGATGAGGAAGGAGAAGGAGAAGGAGAAGGATGAGAAGAAGGAGAAGGATGAGAAGAAGGAGAAGGAGAAGGATGAGAAGAAGGAGAAGGATGAGAAGAAGGAGAAGGAGAAGGATGAGAAGAAGGAGAAGGATGAGAAGAAGGAGAAGGATGAGAAGAAGGAGAAGGAGAAGAAGAAGGATGAGAAGAAGGAGAAGGAGAAGGATGAGAAGATGGAGAAGGAGAAGGATGAGAAGAAGGAGAAGGAGAAGGATGAGAAGAAGGAGAAGGATGAGAAGAAGGAGAAGGAGAAGGATGAGAAGAAGGAGAAGGAGAAGGATGAGAAGAAGGAGAAGGAGAAGGATGAGAAGAAGGAGAAGGATGAGAAGAAGGAGAAGGAGAAGGATGAGAAGAAGGAGAAGGATGAGAAGAAGGAGAAGGAGAAGGATGAGAAGAAGGAGAAGGATGAGAAGAAGGAGAAGGAGAAGGATGAGAAGAAGGAGAAGGATGAGAAGAAGGAGAAGGAGAAGGATGATGAGAAGAAGGAGAAGGAGAAGGATGAGAAGAAGGAGAAGGATGAGAAGAAGGAGGAGAAGGATGAGAAGAAGGATGAGAAGAAGGAGAAGGAGAAGGATGAGAAGAAGGAGAAGGATGAGAAGAAGGAGAAGGATGAGAAGAAGGATGAGAAGAAGGAGAAGGAGAAGGATGAGAAGAAGGAGAAGGAGAAGGATGAGAAGAAGGAGAAGGAAACAAATAGATACAATGTTTCAACCGCTGTATAGAGGGAATGTCACAGAACTGTCAGAAATAGCCTATTTCTGACAGTTCTGTGACATTCCCTCCATACAGCGGTTGAAACATTGTATCTATTTGTTTCCATAAATGGAAACAAATAGATACAATGTTTCAACCGCTGTATGGAGGGAATGTCACAGAACTGTCAGAAATATCGGAGCTCTGCAGATACACTTAGTGGAGCTCTGCAGATAGATACAGCGGTTGAAACATAGGCTATGTTTCAACCGCTGTATGGAGTGAATGTCAGAGAACTGTCAGAAATAGGCTATTTCTGACAGTTCTCTGACATTCACTCCATACAGCGGTTGAAACATAGCCTATGTTTCAACCGCTGTATCTATCTGCAGAGCTTCGCTAAGTGTATCTGCAGAGCTCCGCTATTTCTGACAGTTCTGTGACATTCCCTCCATACAGCGGTTGAAACATTGTATCTATTTGTTTCCATTTATGGAAACAAATAGATACAATGTTTCAACCAGTGTATGGAGTGAATGTCACAGAACTGTCAGAAATAGGCTATTTCTGACAGTTCTGTGACATTCCCTCCATACAGCGGTTGAAACATTGTATCTATTTGTTTCCATAAATGGAAACAAATAGAGACAATGTTTCAACCGCTGTATGGAGGGAATGTCACAGAACTGTCAGAAATAGCGGAGCTCTGCAGATACACTTAGCGGAGCTCTGCAGATACACTTTTTGCCGGCTTGGAATTCTTCTTATTTTCATCCTACTTCTTCTTCTTCTTCTTCATCCTCATCCTCATCCTCTTCTTCTGAGGATGAGGATGAAGAAGAAGAAGAAGTAGGATGAAAATAAGAAGAATTCCAAGCCGGCAAAAAGTGTATCTGCAGAGCTCCTCTAAGTGTATCTGCAGAATAGAGGAGCTCTGCAGATACACTTTTTGCCGGCTTGGAATTCTTATTTTCATCCTACTTCTTCTTCTTCTTCTTCTTCTTCTTCATCCTCATCCTCAGAAGAAGAAGAAGAGGATGAGGATGAGGATGAAGAGGAAGAAGAAGAAGAAGAAGAAGTAGGATGAAAATAAGAAGAATTCCAAGCCGGCAAAAAGTGTATCTGCAGAGCTCCTCTATTCTGCAGATACACTTAGAGGAGCTCTGCAGATACACTTTTTGCCGGCTTGGAATTCTTCTTATTTTCATCCTACTTCTTCTTCTTCTTCTTCATCCTCATCCTCATCCTCTTCTTCTTCTTCTGAGGATGAGGATGAAGAAGAAGAAGAAGAAGAAGAAGAAGAAGTAGGATGAAAATAAGAATAATTCCAAACCGGCAAAAAGTGTATCTGCAGAGCTCCTCTATTTCTGACAGTTCTCTGACTTTCACATTTACAGCGGTTGAAACATTGTATCTGTTTCCGAATAAAAACATCTGTATCCTAAATGGAAACAAATAGATACAATGTTTGAACCGCTGTACATGTGAAGGAACTGTCAGAGAACTGTCAGAAATAGCGGAGCTCTCTGCAGGGACACTTTTGCCGGCTGATCGGGAAAAATCCGATTCGCGCACCCGAAGTAGGCTAATATTCGGATCCGACGCGAATCGAATTTTTCCTGAAATTCGAATCGAATTCCACTTCGCCTGGTTCGATTCGCTCATCTCTAATGGTAATATGATAGAGCACTATTGTGAGGAGTTGATTGCTATTTTATATCTTTGTATTTAGAATTGTTGTGATACACCTTTTTGGTATATTTAGCAATCTGGTGTGGAAACACATTGCAGTGAGCAGCAGCAACAATAATTATTATTAATATTATTTCTTTACTTTATAGGCACGGTTTATATAATTTGGATATATACACTTTGACATTTGGGGAAGCGCGGTGTCAGGAGTCAACAGCTGGGATGACCAGATCTGTGTGCTACACAAGGAAAACAGGGAACAGACCATTTAAAATTAAAATTTTAACCGCTTCCTGACCGCCCTATAGCAGAAATACTGCTACAGGGCAGCATGGGTGCACAAAACCACATATATATATATGTGTACACAGGTACAGGAATGATGACATCTTCTCATCATGACATCTTCTCTCTCTGGGCACATTCCATCCCAGAGAGAGAAGAATCAACACACAGTGAGTAAAAGCAGCACACTTAGAGTTTAGAACACTCTAGGACACATTTAACCCCTTGATCGCCCCCCCCCCAGTCAGTATGCACCCCTCCCAGATAGCGTCAGATTGAGCGTCAGTACACTACACCAGTAATCACATTTAACCCCTTGACTGCCAGCAACACACCACCATACACAATAAACCTCCATTGCTAGCATATTGTCTGAATGGATCAATATCTTCAGATTAGCACTATACCAGTGTTCACATTAGCATAGTGTCCCCAAAAACGCAGTGTTAGCGGGATCAGCACCTGTGTTTAGCCCCTATGTTTACCTCCCTCTTCTCCCCCAACAAGTGCAGTGTCTGTAGGTCACTGTCACTTGATACATTGCACACAAAACTGCAGTGTTCACAGAATCAGACCTGATCTCTGTTAGCACTTGCCGGTAAGTTTTTTTTGTAGCGGTTCAAGCAGTCCCTGACAGCCAGGTGCTCTTTTTCACGGGAGTCACACTAGGTACCTATAAATTTAGTGGCCAAAATGTCAATGGAAAGGTACACTAGTGAAGAGGCCTACAGGATTCTGAGCATGTCAAGTGAGAGTGAAGGGGAAGACTCACTGACACAATCAGTCTCAGAATACGAACCTGTAGACAGCAGAAACACCCTGACAGATAGCTCAGACGATGGAGAAGAGGTCCCTGCTAAAATCAGGCGTACCCGACCCCATTCCCAGGTTGCTGAGATGTTACAAACACATGATGACTCTCATATGCAGCAGAGTGACAGTACTAGTGACGCTCTACCTTTTGGTGAATGGAAAGCACCAGTGGTCTAGTACATCCTGGTCTTTCACATACCAGCACTGCAGTATCACTTGGTGATGTGGCGAGTCCCATAAGTGCAGTACAAGCTTTTGCGGTGGCAAGCACAAGTAGTGTCCCGCAGCCACCAAGAATTAGTAAACAGGCCTGTAGAGCCCCTAGTATCCTTCCAGATGTGCTTGAAAATCCCAATTTGCAGCCCAAAAATTCTGCAACACCCATACTTCCCCCATTCACTGCCCAACAGCAAATTTAAATACTCCCCTTGATTGAGAAGACCTGATTCATTATATGCCCATGTTCTCTGCTGCCATGGCCAGGCATAGATAAGAGAGTCTAATGCATGTTATGCATTTCAATGACAACACACTCTAGCGTCCTCGGAGTGACCCTGAATTTGGTCCACAAAATTCGGCCCCTCGTAAATCACCTTAACCAAAAATTTGCTGGTGTCTATACTTCCCATCAAAAACATCTGCGTTGATGAGACCCTCATTAATTTTTCTGGCCGCCTTGCATTCAAACCATTTCTCCCCAGAAACCATACCAGATACGGGTCAAGATGTATAAGACCTGTGAGGGGGCAACAGGCTATACATATAAGTTTCGGATTTATGAGGGAAAAGATGGGGAGCAGTGAAAAGATAGTTTGGGACTTAGTGTCACCCTTTTTCCATATGGGTTACCACTTATACGTGAACAATTTTTATTTAAGCGTGCCACTATTTAGACATTTGTACAATCTTGAAATTGGTGTATGTGCAACCTGATTGCTGGGTCTTCCTCCAATGGCTTGTAAATACCCATCTTAGAAAGGGGGAAAAAGCCTGTTTGAGAAATGAGGATGTAATTCAACTGCAGCACCAACTTGCTTATTCTGACAGCAACAGGGTCTTGCTCTCAGAATATACATATGTAGGTGTGGGCAGCAGTGTTGGATAAAATTTTTATTCCGCAGTTAAAAAAAGAGCATATATGCCAAAGCATTGGGGCCTGGGGTGGCCAGTGGGTGCATGGCCCCTATGCTTCGGCATATATATTTTATAATATTTTTCGGCACATTTCATGTGTGCCCACCATTAGAAGTGGGTGGATGCTGTGGCATAGGGGCAGATACTTAATTCAAGTTCAGCAAATTTCAGAGTTTCAGTTATATTCCGTGGAGGTTTGGCCTCTAGGCGCAGCAACCATGTCACCTGTTACCTATCACCATGTTACTTATTTTGGACACTTTGTGAAGATAGTTGCCAATAACTAGTGGTAAAGGTATTCACTCAATTCTCAGGACAGAACTGTTTTGCCCAGCTAAGGGGTAATAATACACTCCAGTAAAGGGAAGGTCCCCTGAGTGTATGCTTTGATGCTATTGAGGCCCAGCTTGGGTCTCCATCCTAAATAGAGGAAAGGGAGACTCTAAAGTTTTTTTTTGTGCCTCAAATGGAAATGGGTAAGAGTTTAAGCTAGTTAGGTCAGATAGAACTGTCTGCCTCTGTTCTTTCTTTCAGGGCCTTGGAAGACAACATGGCAAAAATTTGCCCTAAGGGGGTAGTCCATTGAGGATTTATGTGTGAATATAGTACAGACATCTAGGTTGTGTTTTGTTTTGTTTTTGTGTGGGAAGGTGGCCTCTTAGGAGAGGGTGTTCCCACAGTTAGCTGACAGACAGAATGTACCATCTATTTGCTGATATGTATCTTCTTGCATGTATTTTCGTGCAGGCCTACAAAGCGTTGGATACAGTGCGGTAAAGCATGCTGCCACTGGACTCTAGAGCAGTGGAGATGTGTTCTCTGGAGTGATGAATCACGCTTCTCTGCCTGGCAATCCGATGAACGTGTCTGGGTTTGGCGGTTGCCAGGAGAATGGCACTTGCCTGATTGCATTGTGCCAAGTGTAACATTTGGTGAAGGGGAGACTATAGTGTGGTGTTGTTCTTCAGGGGTTGGGCTTGGCCCCTTAGTTCCAGTGAAGGAAAACCTTAAGGTGCCAGCATACCAAGATATTTTGGACAATTTCATGCTCCCAACTTTGTGGGAACAGTTTGGAGATGGCCCCTTTCTTTTCCAACATGACTGCACACCAGTGCAGAAAGCAAGGTCCATAAAGACATGGATGAGCGAGTTTGGGGTGGAGGATCTTGACTGGCCTGCATAGAGTCCTGACCTCAACTCAATAGAACACCTTTGGGATGAATTAGAGCGGAGACTGCGAGCCAGGCCTTCTCGTCCAACATCAATGCTTGACCTCACAAGCCTGTGGAAGAATGGTCAAACATTCCTATAGACACAGTCCTAAACCTTGTGAACAGCCTTCCCAGAAGAGTTGAAGCTGTTACAGTTGCAAGAAAAAGTATGTGAACCCCTTGGGATTACGTGGAGTTTTGCATGAATTGGGCATAAAATGTGCTGTGAATGTCATCTAAGTCACAACAATAGAAGAACACAGTCTGCTGAACATAATACTACACAAACATTAGATGTTGCCATGGTTTAATTGCACATAACATGTAAACATTCACAGTGCAGGGAGGAAAAAGTATGTGAGGCCCTAGCTTAATGACTTCTCCCAGAGCTAATTGGAGCCAGGAGTGAGCCAACCTTGACTCCAATCAGTGTGATGATATTGGATGTGTTGCTGACAGCTGTCCTGCCCTTAAGAAACACACCTGTTTTGGGTTTACTGGTTTCAAGAAGCACTGTCTGATGTGAACCATGCCTCGCAGAAAAGAGCTCTCAGAAGACCTACGATCAAGAATTGTTGACTTGCATGAAGCTGGAAAGGGTTACAAAAGTATCTCCAAAAGCCTTGATGTTCATGTGTCCACGGTAAGACAGACTGTCTACAAATGGAGAAAGTTTAGCACTGTTGCTACTCTCCCTAGTCGTGGTTGTCCTGTAAAAATGACTGCAAGAGCACAGCGCAGAATGCTGCATGAGGTAAAGAAGAATCCCAGAGTGTCAGCTAAAGACCTACAGAAATCTCTGGCACATGCTAACATTTTTGTTGACACATCTACAATAAGGTAAACATTAAACAAGAATGGAGTACATGGGAGGACACCATGGAGGAAGCCATTGCTGTCCAAAAAGAATATTGCAGCACGTTTGATGTTTGCAAAAGAGCACCTGGATGTTCCACAGCACTACTGGCAAAATATACTGTGGACAGATGAAACCAAGATTGAGTTGTTTGGGAAGAACACACAACACTATGTGTGGAGAAAAAAAAGGCACAGCACTCCAACATCAAAACCTCATCCCCACTGTAAAACATGGCGGAGGGAGCATCATGGTTTGGGGCTGCTTTGCTGCCTCAGGGCCTGGACGGATTGTTGTCATTGATGGGAAAATGAATTCCAGAGTTTATCAAGACATTTTGCAGGAAAACGTACGACCATCCATCCGCCAACTGAAGCTCCGCAGAGGATGAGTGATGCAACAGGACAATGACCCACAGCATACAAGTAATTCAACAAAACAATGGCTGCAACAGCACAGAATACGCCTTCTGGAGTGGCCCAGTCAGAGTCCTGACCTCAACCCGATTGAAATGCTGTGGCATGACCTTAAGAGAGCGATTCACACCAGACATCCCAAGAATATTGCTACACTTGAAACAGTTTTGTGAAGAGGAGTGGTCCAAAATTACTCCAGATCATTGTGCAGGTCTGATCTGCAACTACAGGAAACGTTTGGTTGAGGTTATTGCTGCCAAAGGAGGGTCAACCAGTTATTAAGTCCAAAGGTTCACATACTTTTTTCTCCCTGCACTGTGAATGATTACATGTTATGTGCAATTAAGCCATGGCAACATCTAATGTTTGTGTAGTATTATGTTCAGCAGACTGTGTTCTTCTATTGTTGTGACTTAGATGACGTTCAGAGCACATTTTATGCCCAATTCATGCAAAAATCCACGCAATCCCAAGGGGTTCACATACTTTTTCTTGCAACTGTATAGCTGCAAAGGGTGGGCCAACTCAATACTGAACCCTATGGACTAAGACTGGGATGTCAAGTTCATGTGTGTGTAAAGGCAGGCGTCCCAATACGTTTTACATTATAGTGTAGTCTAATTTAGTATATTGTGGTCTCCTGCTTAACCTCCCTAGCGGTATGATTATTTCAGATTTTTGGTGCTGAAAGCGGTACCATTATTCTGCATGGAAATATGTAGTTTTTTTATTGTAGGCTGTAATATTTAGGAATAATGGACTGAAATCTGTCCGAACAAGAGTCTATTAAACATCAGGGTATGATAAAATTTGAAACACAAAATCATAAATTATAATTTAATAAATATTCATAAAAAATAATAATATAATAATAATACATTTAATTCAAAAATATAATCAAACCAAAAACACTGACATTTGAATTATAGCGCCAAGTTCGCACATCGCTGAGCAAAGTCGCAAAATCGTTTTCAGTGTCTGATGACGAATTTCCCCACAAATCATTATCACTCAATTCTGCAAGTGGTTCTAATTTACTATCACTGTTCTCTAGCTGATCTAAA
This sequence comes from Staurois parvus, assembly GCF_062004578.1. Classification (NCBI taxonomy): domain Eukaryota; kingdom Metazoa; phylum Chordata; class Amphibia; order Anura; family Ranidae; genus Staurois; species Staurois parvus. Next base: position 1,078,364 of record NW_028318628.1, read on the forward strand.
CCTGCTTTTGACCTAAAGGGACGCTTTTTGGACGCCATGGACTTTTCTAAGTTTCCAGGCAGAAAGAACAGTCAAAATGCAGACAGGGGACAGGACAGAGCACTAGGGACAAAATGTATGTGAAATGGGTTGAAACAGCAATGTTTTACTATGTAAAATCGTTTTGAAAAAAATGACATTTTTTTAAAATTTTCAAATTTCCCGCCGCCAGCGGCGCCCGTACGTCCCGACGTCACAGGGACCGGAGGAGATGGCCGGGGACGCTGCAAGGGACACATCGCGGGAGCGCAGGACAAGGTAAGCTCTGCAGGGACTCCCTATGCAGTGCCGCATGGTAAGCCCGAGTGTAGCTCGGGGTTACCGCTTTTGGTACTGACATTTTACCCCGAGCTACACTCGGGAATACCGTTAGGGAGGTTACCAGGAGACTGCTAGGTAAAACATAGCAGCTTTTCTGCTTAACAGGAAGTTAGTGGGAGATTCTGTGTGGCTCACAGTGTTGCTGCTGTGTATGGCTCCTCTGTATCCAGAAGACCTTGGAAGGTTCTGGCTGAACAGCAGTGACCCATGCAGCAAATTACAGGGAGTGGTGTCCCTGAGAATGCTGGGTACTGTTATTTATATTCAATGAGCACATGTGATTTGTGTTCTTCCTCTTCCTTTCAGAAAGATGTTCCAGCCAGGGGAGGTGGTTGTCTCCCTGGCTCATGCTGCCAGGAGGCCTTGGGTGGGAGACCCGAAGGCCAGAATGTTGAAACCCAGGGTGCTTCTGAGAGCTGACTGAGGGAGATGTCTACAGATCCTGTTTGGTATTACGGAGGAAGGTGATCTGCAGCAAGGACCTTGTGAAATTTGGAGTATCCTACAACATCCCTTACCTATCCCAGTTCAAAAAAACAAAACAAAAAAAAAACTACAAGCCCTACACTGATCATTGGAGTGATGAGCGGAAGTTGTGTGCACCTGACTAAGGAAATGCGGTGTGCTTGGCTGCAGGAGGAAATCTAGTGGAAAGCCTGGGCAAAACAAAAGCTGCTCCTGCGGGGGTAGTGCTACAAAATTAAAAATAATTTTTAAAAACACAGGTAGCTCTGCCACCTAGATGCCGTCAGTTAAGACAGTTTTTTTCCCCATACAGTGCATAGGCAGGCAGGCAGGCACGCAGCAACATTCCATTCACTCTGGCTCATTGAACAGTCTAGAGTATGTCTTTTAGAATATTTGTTGCTTGAAGAAACTTGTAACAGGAGAGGGTAGAGGTGTGTGAAATACTCTGAAGCGTTAAGCATAGTCTGCTGAGGACACTTCTTTCTCAGTAGCAACAGCACAAGTACAGGTAGAATGGGACACTCTATAGGTTCACGGTTGCGGACCATGAAGCAGTATGAGCACAGGTAAAGGCAGACCGAAACAGTCCACTATTCATGGCTGGAGAGTATGAAGAGGGGCAAGCATCTCTTCTCAGCTTACAGATCCATTCCCACAGAGGGGAAAAAAGACTTCCTCAGTATTCCAGGCTATTTAACAGCAACTCAGCCACCATCCTGGCACACTGCCCCAGGGATTGGCTAGGCCTTACTCAATTTTCAAGCTTGACATTAGAATTCTCCCTCCCTAAGCTCTAGGAACTTCCACTAAAGACAGAGGACAGCAATCAAACTGTCAGTCTGTGAAGCTCTGAACAGTTTAGTCTGTTCAGAGCTTCACAGACTGACAGTTTGATTGCTTTCCTCTGTTTCCTCTCTACTCAGAGGGGCACTAATTACAGAGCAAGCCAAAAACTAAATTTACAGTTGTGCTTAAAAGTTTGCATACCCTAGCAGAGATCGTGAAAATTTGGCATTTATTTTGAAAATATGACTGATCATGCCAAATAACTCTTTTATTATATGAAGCCATTTATTATCACATAGTTGTTTGGCTCCTTTTAAATCATAATGATAACAGAAATCACCCAAATGGCCCTGATCAAACGTTTACACACCCTGGAAAGTTTGGCCTTGGTACAGACATAGAAGGTGACACAAACAGGTTAAAATGGCAATTAAAGGTTAGTTTCCTACATCTGTGGCTTTTTAAATTGCAGTTAGTGTCTGTGTATAAATAGTCAATGAGTTTGTTAGCTGTCACGTGGATGCACTGAGCAGACTAGACACTGAGCCATGGGGATTAGAACAGAACTGTCAAAACACCTGCATAATAAGGTAATGGAACTTTATACAGATGAAACATCATAAAAAGGTATCCAAAGTCTTGAATATGCCAGTCAGAAGTGGGAAGTTCGGGGGATCTCTTGTTACCAAGTGCTGCACACAGGTTTTTTATCTTCATGCATAGAGTACTTGTTATTAAAATAGAAAACCTTGAGCCTTTAGAACCACTTTAAATAAAAGACAGTTTTTTGGCATGATCAGTCATATTTTCAATATAAATGCCAAACCTTCGTGATTTCTGCCAGGGTATGCAAACTTTTGAGCACAACTGTACCTAGCAGCTAGGTAGGGTACTTCATACATATTCATATGTGCACAATCAGGACACCTATTACATATAATTTATCACTACACATATAAGTAGGTTTTTATACAGGAATTTTTTGGTTATCATTTTATTATAAGGCTAAGAAGATGAATTAGTAAAGCTTTTATTTATACATTTGTACACCTTTGATTTTCACAAAAGGTAAAATAGTTTTAAATTTACACTTTTATGTATTAATTATACACAGTTTATCTTTTATATACATTAGATTTAGCATAAGATTATGTTATGTTTAATAATTACAAAATATTGCAGAAGATATAAATGGTTTTGGCAGGGTCTCCCTCAAACTCTCAAATATGTAATGTGTGTGAACAGCAAAAAAGGATTCAGCTGTCTGGTGCATACGGGACCAAGATCTGCCAAAGAAGCCATAAACATACATTAGTCTGGGTGATTTAGGACAGTTTAGGACAAGCTTGTTTTTTGTAGGGACTAACAAACAACAATCTTTTCCTGCAAAAAGATCTAATTTTTAATTATCATAAGTACCGGTAATGCTTTTTCCACCCTCTGGGTTCACCGACTCTAATATAAAAAATATTCTACATGCACTTCAACCAATATGATAAAGAGCATTCATTAAGAGGTCATAATTTGTTTTTGGTGTATTATATTTTAGCAACATGTACATAAATCAGCACGCACAGACAGTGTGGTTGAAACACAGCAAAGGAAACTCATAATAACTATGAACACTGCATACCTATACTGTATGTGTATCCTCGATGCAAAACTAACAACAGTTTTTAAGCACTGCTGGAGGCTACAAATTGTTGAAACATCAGACTGAAAAAGCTAGATTGTATAAACAGCATTTCTTACAGCTCAGGAAAAATAAGGCCTTTGGGGGGAGGGCATGCCTAAATAAGATGAATGACAAAACAATGGCATTGGAAAGTAGAAATAGACTTACATCATTAACATTGTATACCTCATGTATAATGATGTCTGAAAGAACCATATGTGTCTACAAATGCAACCAACTGGCTCCTCCTTTAGCCAGCTTTGGACATTTTCTACAAGCAATCGCTAGTTTGAATCAGACTACAATAGAGCATTGGAGCACCATATGTAAAGAAGGGAATTACATGTTAGAAGGGGTTGTGTTAGTGGTAGAGGTTAGGTTAGCTTTAAGGGTTAATGTATGTAAAGGCATTTTTTTTTTAGTTTTGGATAGTCAGGAAATGGTTAAGATTCCTGACAAGTTTTTTTTTTTTTTTTTGACCTGTCAGGAAGATATCTCTTCAATTTCCATCCTGAGAGGCAAGAAGTTTCTCTAAAGCAAGGAAAAAATCCCCTCTTAGAAGAGGTGTCTCCATTAATTTGTCCCCTAATCTCCTGTGACAACAAATTTTGGATTTTACTTAGTGTTCCTAGTACTAACAAAATTACTTACTTCTCCTGCGCAGCCAATCTAAAAACTACAGTGAAAAAAGTGCCAATATTACTGTATCCCAATTAGTTACTGCTGATACCAATATGTGTTTCCACATACATCCAAAAATACAATACGTGTAGCTAGTGTTGCGATCATAAACCAAAGACCAATTAAAAAATCATATATTCCATACAGTGCATATATAATCATACATCAACATGATAACTTTTATAAGTAATTAATCATATTGAAGATAGTCATTATAGTCATTATAGTCATAAGATAGTTATTATAAAAAATGTCTATGGGTGATGTGTTCACTTTAAATCGGCACACTAATAATAATAATCAGTTCTACTTAGTGAACAATCTCCACTGATCACCAATCTATATGTGCTCCGCCACTACTGTGCAAACAGTACCCTCACCCAATTGATACCCACATCATGTAGGTCTAAAGCTCTTGGGGACACCTCCACTACCATCAGATTATTCTGATCCACTTCTCTCCCCAATGGTTTCTCCACCAATCTTGGTGTTTTTCCCTTTAAGGGGTCGGGGGGTCCACTGTATACACTCAATGCCTCAAATTAAGATCAATAACACGCTGTATAGTGTAGTATTAAAAACAACATTTATTAAACATGCACTCGCATATATAAACATGTATAAGCTTATCTCATAGTACTGGATCAGACTCAGGGAAAATGGCGGTACCCCCACTTCCGGTCACGAAGTGCACTGCCACCATTTTCTCTGACCCTGATTACTGTCCCTAGTACTGCTCAAAGGTCCATCACTGCCACCATCTCAGCTGTGTAATCCCACATTTTCAGGATCTGCTCCTCCCAGAGAATGTCAACGCATATTCTCAAGGAACCATTCTTCTTTTGCACCACCACTATGGCAGGGGCATAACAGCTTTGTGACTATTGGAAGATTTCCTTTCTATTCAACTCTGCCAACTGTTTGCAAAGATCTGCTAAGTCCCCCAATGGAATCTGTCAAGCCCTGTCCTTGAATGGCTTGTCTTTCTGAAGGTGAATTCGATGCTGGGCACTCTTTGCACACCCCACATCAAAATCATTCCTGATGAACATCTCTCACCATCTCAAGAGTTGGACTTTGGCCTTCTCCGTCCACTCAGGTGAAACTGGGGCATTCTGCAGGTAGAACCTTTCTACTGGAATCTCATCTTTTGCTACCCCATCAAATCAGATGGTTAGACTGGGGTAGCTGGATTCACTTGTCCTATCAGCATTCAGGGCTGTAACTTCACTGGACAGTCAGTAATGTTGCAAACACAGATGGGAATTTGTATTTGTCCCTACTATCAGAGAACTCTTGGTGGCTTCAGGTGACTAAGGAGTTGAATGTCTCTGATTGCCCAACCACAGAGGGGTAGAATGCCAACCTGATCAGCAGATACCCATCATAAGAGAACCTCTGGGTCCCAATACCCCAAATTTCTAGATCTTCCAGGTTTTGTAGAGGTAAATGCTTTAGATGTTTATCATTGAAGTTTCTGTATTGCAGAGTCACCTGCACTCCTGTATCCAGGAGGGCTTTTGTGTAGATGCTTTCTAGTTGGATTGACCTCTAGCTTGTCAGGTATCCTGCTTGAAGCAGTTGGAGTAGTAGGCCCAGCAGTTTATATTTGCACTTCTTTCTTAGTCCACTTTTGATTTTGCTGATGTCTCGAGTTTTAGGAGTTTGGTATGCATTGCTTCTCTGGAGCTGGACACCTGAAATCAAGAGCATGAATTAGATGGGCGCTTTGACCAGAGGCTTTGGACCTGTGTTGTTTTTCCTCACGTCTTTGACTTTGGAGCTGGCTATTGTAGGCGGGCACCCAGATGGCTCCCTCACCGGGGCCTCCTGAAGTTCCCTGCCAACTTTACAGATAACAGCTTCCAAAGCAACTCTAAGACTTCTTCTGCAACATCAGGTTGAATTCTTCCCCTTGGGTACTGTGCTCTGAGGTGTCCAATTTCTCCACAGCTGTAACATCTCTTTCCAGAGGGCGGTGTTGCATCACCTAACTTGACCTTCCCTGATGCCTTCCCTCCTGAGTCCAAGGCAAACACTTCCTGTTGCACATTGGTTAGGGATTTCTGCATTCCTGCTTGAGTCTGTACCACCTGTCCAACAGTCTTCTGAGCTTCAGAGATGATTTGCTGTAAGGTTGACTGTGATTAAGCCATCTGTGTCACAGATCTGTTTTACACTTGAACTGGTCTGAGCAGAGTATATAGAGGTGCTTTGCCCGTGTACCTTTGGAGTGTTAGAGTTCTAGAGTCTTGGCTCTGATCAAGGCTTCTTCTTCCTGAATTGTTTTCATCATTTTGTAATTGGTCAAGGGGTCACTATGGTCACTTGCCTGGATTTTTGCATTATCAGATCTAGAGGTTGCACCTCTTTTAAAACCTGGGCCAGTAGAGCTCTACTTGCAGCCTCGATTTCCATTCCACCCCTCAACCACATGCATGTGCCCCGAATATTAGTATTTAACCTGAAATTGTTGGCTAGGGAAGGCTCTATAGGTGATCAATGTTACAACAGTCAGTAATTGATAAACTCCTTGCTCTCAACCTTCTGCCAGCTATTTGGTGGGGGAAAAAACTTCTGTTGACATGCTTGAAATACAGTTCTTTTAAGGATTCTTCATGCAGCGGTACAGTGTTCCTAAATGACAGTCTCACTCTGTTAGCAGCGGTAGTGTAAAGCCAACCAGGGGCAGCTCACCAGTCCTGTGTGCACAGCAAACTCCAGTACAGATCCTTGGCAACCAGCATCTCCTCTGGTGATATCCTCAGCGCAGGTCTTCTCTCTGTGTAATCAGCTCCCAACCATCTAGGTTGCAGTCCCAGGGCCAAGGCAGATGTCCCTCTGCTTTTACTGCATGAGACCCGGTTAAAGTGTACTCTGCCTCAGTCTTCCCACAGCAAGAGACTGTCCTTCCTTATTCTGCTCTGGAAAACTACCTCTGGTCCTTCCCTTGTTATCCCCACTCCTGGGAATTTAAGTCCCTCCCCTATCTGCTACAATAACCAAGTCCCTTTGGTGAACTAAGTTTCCCACATTCCATCACGGTTATGCATCAGGGTCTTTCTGGTACTTCATGTCCTACATGCTTCCACTGGTGGATGGAAGTGGAACGGCACTGGCTAGATCAACATTGAGATCCTGTATAGACACACAGAGCAGCCTCAGCGTGGTGTCTCTGTATTAGTTTCTTCCTTGCCACCTAAGCACCCGGCTACATGTTAAAACATGAACTAAAAGTCTTGTGTTACAATTTAGTAGTTGTTGGATCCAATACTGTTTATTCTTTAACACGTGAGGATAGCATTTCTGCAATCATGGAATCCTAAGCTGTAAAACAGAATAAATTTGTACATGTCTGCTTATTCTGGAACATGCTCTAAGACAATTGTCTCCAAATCGTCTCCAAAACATGTTGATAGACTTCATCTGTATATAGGACAAATAAATATCTCTATGATTCTCTTCTTGATATCATAAAATTTGGTGCTATATATAGTGGAGAACACTACCAGATTACATTCCTCTCTCCTCCCCCTTTCTTAAATTCCCTTCTTCCATCCACATTCAATAATGGACTCTGTCTGTTCCTACTTTTAGCATATCTACAGTATTTGCCATCCTCAGATTTCTACCATCATAGCCACTCAGAAGAATGCATGCCACATAGCCTAGCTTGTCTTTGAAGCTCAACAATGCTCTAATAATTCCTACATAACTACATAAACAAATGGATTGTCCTTGTACAAGTGAACTGAACAGCTCTCACCTGGATGGCAGCTTTTGGTGGGAAGTATAGAATTTTTAGAAACTAGTTTCCTGTAAGATAGTATTTCAACTCCTTTCCCTTTTTTTAGTGTTTTCAAGGTTAAGTCCAGGAATGAACCTGATTGTGGTATTCCTCAAAAGTAAATCTAATATTGTATAGGTTATCATTAATATAACACATCATCCACCACCAACATCAGGTCAGCAATCAGGTATCTCACAAAAATGTACAGTGGGGCAAAAAAGTATTTAGTCAGCCACCAATTGTGCAAGTTCTCCCATTTAAAAAGATGAGAGAGACCTGTAATTGGAATCATAGGTAGACCTCAACTATGAGAGACAAAATGAGAAAAAAAATCCAGACAATCACATTGGCTGATTTAGAAATAATTTATTTGCAAATTATGGTGGAAAATAAGTATTTGGTCAATATCAAAAGTTCATCTCAATACTTTGTTATATATCCTTTGTTGGCAATGACAGAGGTCAAACGTTTCCTGTAAGTCTTCACAAGGTTGGCACACACTGTTGCTGGTATGTTGGCCAATTCCTCCATGCAGATCTCCTCTAGAGCAGTGATGTTTTGGGGCTGTCGCTGGGCAACACGGACTTTCAACTCCCTCCAAAGGTTTTCTATGGGGTTGAGATCCGGAGACTGGCTAGGCGACTCCAGGACCTTGAAATGCTTCTTATGAAGCCACTCCTTCGTTGCCCGGGCGGGTATGTTTGGGATCATTGTCATGTTGGAAGACCCAGCCACGTTTCATCTTCAATGCCCTTGCTGATGGAAGGAGGTTTGCACTCAAAATCTCACGATACATGGCCCCATTCATTCTGTCCTGTACATGGATCAGTCGTCCTGGTCCCTTTGTGGAGAAACAGCCCCAAAGCATGATGTTGCCACCCCCATCTTTACAGTAGGTATCGTGTTCTTTGGATACAACTCAGCATTCTCTCTCCAAACACGACGAGTTGTGTTTCTACCAAACAGTTCTATTTTGGTTTCATCTGACCATATGACATTCTCCCAATCCTTTTCTGGATCATCCAAATGCTCTCTAGCAAACTTCAGATGGGCCCGGACATGTACTGGCTTAAGCAGGGGGACACGTCAGGCACTGCAGGATCTGAGTCCTTGGCGTCGTAGTGTGTTACTGACGGTAGCCTTTGTTACATTGGTCCCAGCTCTCTGCAGGTCATTCACTAGGTCCCCCCATGAGGTCCTGGGATTTTTGCTCACCGTTCTTGTGATCATTTTGACCCCACGGGGTGAGATCTTGCGTGGAGCCCCAGATCGAGGGAGTTTATCACTGGTCTTGTATGTCTTCCATTTTCTAATTATTGCTCCCACAGTTGATTTGTTCACACCAAGCTGCTTGCCTGTTGCGGATTCAGTCTTCCCAGCCTGGTGCAGGTCTACAATTTTGTTTCTGGTGTCCTTCGACAGCTCTTTGGTCTTCACCATAGTGGAGTTTGGAGTGTGACTGTTTGAGGTTGTGGACAGGTGTCTTTTATACTGATAACAAGTTCAAACAGGTGCCATTGATACAGGTAATGAGTGCAGGACAGAGGAGCCTCTTAAAGAAGAAGGTACAGGTCTGTGAGAGCCAGAAATCTTGCTTGTTTGTAGGTGACCAAATACTTATTTTCCACCATAATTTGCAAATAAATTCTTTCCAAATCAGCCAATGTGATAGTCTGGATTTTTTTTCTGATTTTGTCTCTCATAGTTGAGGTCTACCTATGATGCCAATTACAGGCCTCTCTCATCTTTTTAAGTTGGAGAACGTGCACAATTGGTGACTGACTAAATACTTTTTTGCCCCACTGTATATGCCACCTAAAAAAGAGCTGCTATGTACAAAAATGTGGCACTCCTCCTACCAACCCTCATAAAGGTTGTCATACATGGGCACAAATTTTGCACCTATCAAAGCACCACATTTTTGTAAATAATATTGCCCATCAAGGAGAAATTTGTCAACATGCATCTTACTCCTTCAATGAAAAACTCTTGGAGCCTACTAAGATATCCACTGTACGTTTCTAAATGGATCACTACAATATGGGCAAGATTCAAAAGAGCTGTGTTCATCAATGAACTCAGCGAAAAGGATTTTATGGCAAGTAACAAAAAAATCCTGTTTTACGGAGCATTGAAGAATATAATAAAGATACATCACACATCAGCCACCAGTGACCTGTTGCCATTAGTATTCCTCCATCTTCCGTATAGTGTGTGTGCAACCTGGTCACAAAGGGCTGCAAATATTTATCAAATCACCTAAACTTTCATTTAGCGAAAGTATACTTGTGACAATAGGTCTCCCAACTATTTTGTTACTCCTTTTTTGTATCATGGGCAAGCAGTGGAAATTGGGAGTAATATAGGCTGAAGCCAATTTTTCCCCATGCTTCTTAATGTGGCACACCTACGGATTTGATCCCAAGCTGCACTGCCTGCATCCATAGACAACAACAATGCAGCTTGCCCCCACACCCTGCTTCCTCCTCACGGGATTTGTCTGAGAGCAGCAGGAACCAATGGCTCCCACTGCCACAGCAAAGCCTGTGAGAATGGGTAAAGCCGCTACAGAGCGGTACAGCACTGAATTCAGTGAGGACTCAGGTAGGTATAAGGGGAGGTTGAGGGGGCATACTACTACCTAAATATGTTTTACCTTAATGCAGGGAATGCAAATGTTTAGGCTTTAGAACCACTTTAAGTTGCTATGTTTCACAGATGGACTGATTTTCATTAGCCAATTATATTAAGTCCTTCGCAGTTAGTTTCTGAAACACATGTAGAGCTTTGCTGCTCTCCCAAACTGGATAAAAGTCAGAGCTGTATCAAATACTTAACCTTATTTGTTGTAGAATTTCTGCTTTATTTTTCTGAACTCTGCTCATCCATGGGAACAATTATAAACCTTGTAATCTGCAAGTTAAAGCTAAGTATTCTCTTTCCTCCATACAACAGTGCTGGGTGCCTAAACAGCAAATTATTATTATTATTATTACACAGGATCTATATAGCGCCAACAGTTTGTGCAGCGCTTTACAACATGAAGGCATACAGTACAGTTACAATACAATTCAATACAGGAAGAATCAGGGAGCACTGCTTGTTAGAGATTACAATCTAAAAGGGAGGATCAAGTGATACAAAAGGTAATAACTTTGGGGGATGAGCTGATGGAAAAAGTTGAGATACAGTTGTTAGGTGGAGGTGGGATAGGCTTCTCTGTAGATAAGGGTTTTCAAGGATTGACTAAAAGTGGACAGAGTAGGAGATAGTCTAACAGAATGTGGTGGTAGGGTGTTCCATAGGATAGGAAAGGATAGGGAGAGGTCCTGGAGGTGAACATGGGAGGAGGTGACAAGGAAGCTACAAAGCAGAATGGTTAGGGATACAAGTACCACAAACTCATTCACAAGGGGGGCAGCATCAGGGTGCCCCCTTATTTAAAGGGTTACCTGACGCTAATGAGGTCCCCTGCCCAGAATACACACTTGTCCCCATGAGCATCCCCGATGCCGAGGGGGACGTGACCTGGTAAGCTGCGGGGGGGGGGCTCATACGGCCCCGTTCCTGTCCTGCCAGGCCTGTGCTCGGATCAAGGGTCTGGTAGGAATTTAGGGGGGCCCCTTGCTTCCCCCTCCCATTTTTGGGAGGTGGGGTTCCCCTTAAAAGTCCTGCCAGGCACTCTAGGACAGGAAGTGTGTTACTGGTAGGATCTTCAGGTCAAAATAAAAGAACATAAATCCTGAAAAAAATGAATTCAGTCACCACATCTAAAGACTAGTAGGTTTGGCTGCAATATATGACATTATATTTTTTTGTTCTGAAATGGGTTGTGAGGCATATAATTCACTGTATGGAGAGTGATTGGAAGGATCTATGTAAGCTATGAGTTTCTGGAGTTGTAGCTTATACAGGACTATGGACTCACAGTGTGATAATACGAATTGGGCCAGCACTGCCACATGCTCCTCCAGGAAGTCCTGGGCATCTCCTTCAGTTTCCTGTGTTGAATGGAGCAGCAGGAGGTAAAAGAAAGGTAAATATGTAGCTAGGGATGGCAGGATTAAAGCAAACCAGTTTCTTTGCCCTGAATGGGACAAAGCACAGATGTACTTGTGTCCATTTACACCCGCCTACCTCTGGGTCCACCTACGTCTGTCAAAAAACAAATCAGAGAAGGACTGCATCCTTTTCTGTTTTTGTGGACTTGATCAGAGGTAACCTGATGTAAACAGGCAGTGAAGTCCATTTATACCTTCCATAGAGCTGACAGGAGTCTGCCGGGCAGAAACTGAATGGGCACAGATGTGACATCTGTCCTGTTTGGCTCTGATCAGCAGGGGATCTGCTCCCCTGCTGGTCAGAGTGGAAAGCTTTAGCCATAACTCTTTTACATGACTTATATTTTAGCCACATTCATCTTCTGTGTAAAAGAAAACAGAACTACACTGTATTGTCAAAAGTATTGGGACACCCCTCTAAATCATTGGATTCAGGTGTTCCAATCACCGCCATGGTGTAACATCAAGCGCCTAGACATGCAGACTGCTTCTACAAACATTTGTGAAATAATGGGTTGCTCTCAGGAGATCAGTGAATTCAAGCGTGGTAACCACCTGTGCATTAAGTCCATCCGTGAAATTCCCTTGCTACTAAATATTCCATGGTCAACTGTTAGTGGTATTATAACAAAGTGGAAGCAACTGGGAACAACAGCAATGTAAAATAAAAGAGCGGGGTCAGCGCATGCTGAGGCGCACAGTGTGCAGAAGTCACCAACTGTCTGCAAAGTCAATAGCTAAAGACCTCCAAACTTTGTGTGGCCTTCAGATTAGCACAACAACAGTGCATAGAGAGCTTCATGGAATGGGTTTCCATGGCCGAGCAACTGCATCCAAGCCTTACATCACCAAGTGCAATGCAAAGCGTCGGATGCAGTGCTGTAAAGTACGCCGCTACTAGACTCTAGAGCAGTAAAGACATGTTCTCTGGAGTGATGAATTACACTTCTGTGTCTGGCAATCTGATGGACATGTCTGGGTTTGGTGGTTGCCAGGAGAACGGTATTTGCCTGACTGCATTGTTCAAAGTGTAAAGTCTGGTGGAGGGTGGATTATGATATGGGGTTGTTTTTCACAGGTTGGGCTTGGCCCCTTAGTTCCAGTGAAGGAAACTCCTAAGATGTCAACATACCAAGACATTTTGGACAAGTTCATGTTTCCAACTTTGTGGGAACACTTTGGGGATGACCTCTTCTTTTTCCAACATAACTGCGCACCAGTGCATAAAGCAAGGTCCATAAAGACATGGATGAGCAAGTTTGGGGAGGAGGAATTTGACTGGCCTGCATGGAGTCAACCCGATAGAACACCTTTTGGATGAATTAGAGCGGAGACTGCGAGCCAGGCATTCTCATCCCACATCAGTGCCTGACCTCACAAATGCGTTTCTGGAAGAATGGTCAAACATTCCCATAGTCACACTCCTAAACCTTGTGGACAGCCTTCCCAGAAGAGTTGAAGATGTCATAGCTGGAAAGGGTGGGCCAACTTAATATTGAACCCTACGGACTAAGACTGGGATACCATTAAAGTTCATGTGTGTGTAAAGGCAGGCATAATGGATGGTGTTGATCTATCTATGCCCTCTCTCCTCAGATCCTGCATGCCAGCTGTATGTCTTTGGGCATGATGGTGACCCTCTTGGTGTGGATGGCACAGAAGTTGGTGTCCGACAAGATAAGCTTTAGAGGCTTCCTGCAGAGCCATGATGGCGGAGCTCTGGAATCACAGGTTGGTCTTGAAGTCCTGGGCAAGGTGCTGGAAGGGCAACTTGCAAATGAGCAGCTCGGTGGATTTCTGGTAGCATCATATCTCTTGGCGAGCTGCAGTGCCAGGCCTGTAGAGGTGAGGCTTCTCGACTCTTCTGGTGGCTGGGGCGCTCTTGCAGGTGGTTTTGGTGCCCAGCTGGAGCTTTCCCACCCATGGACTTGTGAGCTGTCTGCTTGCTGTGTTTATTTAAACATCCACTCCCTACCATTAAATAAAAATGCAAATACATATTGATTCAACTGATTTTTAACCCCATCATAATATTGCCTGTTGCACAAATCTGGACACAAGTAAATGTCTCTTATGTCACCATTACTGCTACCGAAAATTCATAATCTTTATTTTTTTTTTTCAAAAAACTGTATCTCAGTATACAGTATAAGGCTCAGTTATCATTTGCCATAACAAGTGCTGCTTTCAGCAATGGGAGCTAAAAAAAACCACATAGCTGAAAATAATCATTATGGTACATATCGTTATGGTACAAATTCACTAGTTTGGAGATTTCACTTACTGTAGATATTTATTCTGGCAATGACAGAAGTGCAAGGGTTACAATTACTGCCTTGGATGTCTACTCTGGAGTTCAGCAGCTGCACCTGTAGCATGACATCCCAGCTCTGTCATGCATATTAAACATTTCCCATACACCTGTGCATTTTTAAAAAACAATCACTGTGGATAATGTAGGGTTAAGCCCTGCAGAGTAAGCAAACGCGTGTATAAGTCATCACAAGGATGCTGCCCCCCTCCCTGAGCACCTACTATATAAAGTGAATGAGGGCAGAGAGGAGAGATCAACAAAGGCATCCCTCAGACTCACACATCTCTACAGAGCACACAGCACAGACATGACTGCGGTTCCTGCCATCAGAATCCTGCCCATTGGGTTCCTGGCTAACCTGCTGCTCTTCTCCTTCATCTCGCTCTCTGTTTGCGTGGAGTACACGGAGGAAACTGGCAAACTAGGCAAAATCAATGTGCTTCAGAGAGCAGGGAATCAGTGGGCAATTGGTGAGTGGAATCTTAATAATAGACACATGCAGACCTATTGACATGCAAGCTATTATTGTATTTAAGGATCAGTGTCAGACAAGGGAAAAGATGGAAAGACTGCTTAATCTATTACAAAGCCACTGTGTCAAGTAGGAGAAAGTGACATAAAAGGACTGGCTTGACACTTGACAAGGAGATTGCAACAATAGACATGTCACACATTCTGACAACAATGGTTTATTGTTGAGTCAAGTTACAGGATTATTGAATAGTCAGTCCTGTTTATTATATACACTTAATGACACTTAGTAAAATGAAATGCTGAATTTCCAAAAAAAGAAATTGGCACTCAGAAAAAAAAAATTGAAATGCTATTATTTGAATAAGCAGAATACTTATCTACATGTTGCTCAAAAACTTTATAACAACATGTTTGAATGGATAGGGCATAATAAAAGGTGTGTATAAATAACGGTCGTATAAAGTTTCTTTTTCTACGTTAAGGTGTTTGTAGTCCTAAGGTGTGCTTACAACAACACATTTGAGTACTGACTTTTTTTTGTTTGCACTAACACTTAAATTTTCAGGACACACTTTTGGGTATATTCCCTTCTTCTAAGGTCCAAGCAGTACTCAATGGTGTTGTTTCTACATTCTAACAATATGTTTGGATGATGCAAGGTAAGACCAGCCATTTTCATTGTATGTTGATTCTATAAAGTTCATTAAAGCACATGATCATACAGTATATATTGCTATTATATATAGAGAGAGGAAAACATTACTAGATAAGCATGGACTATATATATATATATATATATATATATATATATTCTAGGTATTTGACATTGTTGAGTTTCTAAAACTCTATGAATAGCTTTATGATAAATTTATATACTAATATGCTATACAAATCATTGTGGCCAGTAATTAAAAATGTTTTCAAAAGTCAAAGTTTTCCTGGAGCATAAGACTACACAGATTCTACTCCATACATACAGGAAAATGCATATCCTTCTACTGAGGTTACATTAAACACACATTAATATCTTGCTGAAATGCTGAACTTAAGATCTTGAGTTTAGATGATGTTATGAAACAAACCTGCTTGTGCAGCAGTTTCTACCACATGTTGTGCCTATTTAGAGCCATTTTCCAATGTTCCTTCCTGAGCAGAAAATAAATCCAGGAGGATTCCCACTAATTACAAAGCACGGAGATTAAGTAACACTTTATTAGCTGCACATTGCTGGCAGAACAAAAAGACAGTGGGAAATAAAAATACCATGTTCCAGAAGTGTTACCATGTTTTTGTTCTTCACACAAAAATATATTTATTTTCAGTTGTATTAACTTCAGCCCCAGGCTTTCTTAAACAGGGTTCTTTAAAGGAGCAAAGTCTGCCAATCATGTTTCCGCTGACACCAATGATTGTTTTAGCTATCTGTAAGAGGGGGATCCTTCCTACTGACTACAAATGTAAGGAACATGCTTCCCACTAACCACCACACCTATGTACAGTGAGTGGTAGATATAGTATGTATTTGCTTACGTTTCCGGAGACTAGGAAGCTATTTCAAGGATTCCTCCATGTTAAAAAGGTTGAGAGAGGCTGGATTATCATGTCTGCTAATATCTGAACAAGAGCCAGAAACGTAAATCTAAGCTATTTAATAACAAAATGGGATATATATATATATATATATATATATATATATATATATATATATTCAACTGTGCTCTAGTCACCTCTAAATGTGCAACCAGAAATGTTTAGTTTTTGGCTGAGGAGCTACCCTTTGTCCTTTCTTGGCTTCATGGGTTTTCCCAGTGACAAGTATTTTGTTTTAAACAAGAATCGGTGCAAGCTATTGATATGATTTCATGCTCCATCAGGTAGCCCTTTCTCACTTTCTTAAGTGATTGTTGACTTAAATAATGGATCTAACTCTGCACCTAGCCCTCCTTCTTCCTCATATTGAGCTTGAGTTGGCCATGATAGAGCAGGAATTCGGACAAGGACCACTTGTGCCAGATGTCAGTTAACATACCAGTACATCTTTGATATGTGATAGGAAAAGGGTACCTATACAAAGACATGAACAACATGCATATTTCATTAGTGTCTCAAAGGACAGTTAAACTCAGGACCATAACAATGCAAAGCAAGGTATTAACCGCTTAGTCAACATGATGCAGAATTTATTAGGCTCATGTATGCAGCGATCCACCTTAAAACAAACCAATTGCATATAAGTATTTCACCTCATTGCTGTTACACTAGAAATAACTTGTATCTATGCAATACAATTAGTGTAAATCATTACTATTTTGAATGTTTATTACACAAGTAATGTGAGGTTCTAATCTATGTAGCATATACTTATTTAAACATATTAGCTATGCCCAATGCACCCTACACAGCATTGTATGAAAGATCTGATAAACCGTCTGTAAATCAACATGGAAACACGTTTTGAATGGACTATAATGTTTAATATTTAGATGAAATTGTGTGTGATTTAGGAGATTTTATTTCTATCCACAAAGATATACTATGGCATGTTTGTTTACCCTGTGCCCTCGTACACAACATTGTCTTACATTTAGGGATTACTCAAAGGCCAAGTGCCAAGCAAAGCCATCCAACTTGTTTTCTTCAGTATTGCTATAAAACTGTAAGAACTGTCATCAGGAAGGACTTGCTAAGTATGAAGCATAATATCAATGGTTGCCATGGTCTAGATCAGGGTTTCTTAACTAAGGTTCATTCAGAGGTTTCTAGGAGTTCCATAAGCAATGAGCAATTTCTGCCTCTCAGACAAGTTCCCACTGACACCATTGATCTTTTTTCAGCTATCTGTAAGAGGGTAATTCTTCCCAATGTCCACAAGTGTAAGGAGCATTTTTCCCACTTATCATCACACCAATGTATCATGAGTTGTAGATATAGTAATTGTTAGCAGGGGTTCCCTGAGACCAAGTTATTTCAAGGGTTCCTTTGTTTTGAAATTGTTGAGAAAGGCTGGTCTAGATAAATATATATTGCAATTCAAAGCAAACCTGTGACAAACCCTAACCTACAAAACCACCACTTACTGTGTACTGTATACTGTGTACAGAGGTCACCTATAGGTGCCTGACTGTTCAACAATTTTTCTGCAACACGAGTCCAGGTACAGGAGTGCTTTGAGATGCAGCCAACACTGTACAACTGCTTCAGCCTTCTCACTTTTGATTAGTAAGTCTACCCAGATGGGCCAATAGCAATGCTTGGTAGGTGGGAAAAGGTAGGTAAAGCTGTTGACCATGGTAGTTGGCCATGTTTTTGGTTATCAGAGCACCCCAGTATTTGAGGCCAATGGGGCACTGTGCAGAAGATGTGACCAGATATTCTGGTACCCGAACGGTGCCTTCAGTATACAGTAGGAGGCAGTTTTTGGTATCACCACAAAGTGCTACATGCATCCAGATTCAGGGGTGCTTTAACATGCAGCCAGCACTGTCTAACCACTGCAGACCTCTAAGCCTCACTATTAGTTAAACAGACTACCCATCACTATGATAAAAAAAAGGTGCTTGGTAGGTGGAAGAAGACAGGCAGAACTGTCAACCTTGGGAGCTGGGCAAATGTTTGCATCTCAGAGGACCCCAGTATTTAAAGGTTAATGGGGCATCCTGTAGAAGATGTAGCCAGACATTCTTGTACCTGAAGGGTGCCTTCAGTGTATGTGTGAGGCAGTTTTGGTATCACTATAGGTTCACTTTAAAATACAGTGTTGTCCTAGCATAAAAAAATTGTTCTCCAAAATCAGCCTTTTACCAGTCAATCATTTAGTTTAATCCTGTCAGTGTAGAAAATGATGGTACAGGGTTTGTGCATGCACACAAGGCCTAACAAACGCCACTTATACAGGCATTCAGCTTTTTTTTTTTCTTAACCCTGTAAATGCTAAATTAGCCTATTTGGCCATGAAAACATGGGTGTTTTACAGGCATATTTGAAGAGGAGCGTTTACAGGCAGAAAAAAAAATGCACCAAAGGGCGTTCTGAGAAGAGCATAATGTAAAAATGCGTATAAATGTATACATATGCATGTAAATGTATTCCAATGGCAAGAATAAATTATAGAATGCATTACCCATCAACACAATATGCGCATAAATGTGCCTACATACATGCATAAACACACGTACATACACAAGTTTAGAGGCATTTTTTCTGCCAAGTTCTGGCAGAAAGAAATTGAGCATATTTGGAGCATAAATTTATATGACCATGTACCCATCTACAAGAGGCCACAAAGCAGCACTAACACCATATAGATGAATAGCTGTAGCATACTAAGGGGAAATGTGTGGTTCAAAATCTCAATAGGAGCAAAGGACAGCAATCTTTCACATCACAATCACTCTGCAAAGCTGCAATAAACATAAGATAACAGTCTGCCAAGCTGGTGTAATCTGAATATCACAAAAATAATTTTTGTAAGCAATCCACATGTGAACATTCTGAATTAAATTGTCTTGCCATGCATTGGACAGGAAGTGTGCAGGAACCACCATGATCAGTTTTATCTAGAAAAATAATAGCGATCAGCCCAGGAAATTAATTTCTGTTTCTCCAGTGTTGGTATTTTAGTGAAACATATTGTCAAATAATATTGCAAATAAAACCTATTTTATTCTTCCAGGCAGAGTAACTTACGGCAAAAGTTTTTTTTCTCTTCAGTAAAAAATGGAAAATATAATTTGGTATAGGGGTGGCCTCAATATTCTTTCTTTCAGGGTTATTTTACACATTTTAGAGTGTGATAACAGGTTGAGGTGTGTTTGAATGTATATGGTTTCATAATATACAGTTGGGTATTCAAATTCTGTATTCTACATCCATCAATAAGAGACAAAACTTTTTTTTTTACTTTTGGATAGCCTGTAAAATTGTGAAAGCCTCTGCCATGTTTTTACAGATGTTTGGGTTTAAGCTAACCACAAACATTACAATCTGACTGCCCAATATACTTTAGATTTACTGAAAACTTTGTACTGCCAGTGGTTGGCTGATTGGATCCAAATTGAGTGGACAGTTTAGGTAGGTTTTCATATTACATAGTTTGATAAATGTCAAGAAAGATTGTGCAAATATTGTACAGTCAGATTATAATATGTATGGTGAGCTTTACACTGGGGAATGATTGGGAAATCTGACAGCAATATTTTAGAGATTTATTTTTGTGTTTTCATATCCCATTCCCATCATTTTTTCATCTGATGTTACTTGGACAAGAGGTTAGTTAAGAATGCTACTTGAATACAACTTCTGACACAAAAATATATTCTTTGATAAAGTGCTGAAAGCAATGTAAAATGCATCCTAATTTTCAAAATTGCATAGCTGGTAAGGTTAAATAGACACCTGTCTATCCAATTCACCCTGAGCACTTGTGTGCGTGTGTATGTATGTCACTACCATTTTCAATGTTGTGTTCACTAAGAAAAACATCTAAAAGTTTTTTTATCTACATTCCCCGCTAATACCACCAACTGTGGAAGGAGTTTCACATCCATACCATCCAAACCACACCGTAAAGAACCCTTTATGCAGTTTAATATTGAACCACTTCTTGTCCAACTTTGTTGTATGGCCGTGCGTCTTATTTAGAGATAATAAGTTAAATAGTTTTTTTCCCAATGCTAGGGTCGCCATTTAAAAATTTGTACTATGTGATCATATCCCCTCTTCAGCATCTCTTCTCCAGGAAGAATAAATTTAATGCTTGTAGTCATTCCTCATAGGTCCTCCAGCCCCTTGTTAGCTTGCCCTTCTCTGGACTCTCTCCAGTTCCTGAGGATCAGTAACCAGAACTAGACAGCATAGTCAAGTCATGGTTGGACCAGGGAATTGTATTTCTGGTATGCCAGGTATTTTCTACTACTTACTAGTAGATTATGTAGACTTTGTAATGCTATGGAAGTACAACTCTTAAACCATAATATCTAGAAGGATAAATCACAAAGTTGATCCAGAATTATGGCTGACAATGTCATACAGACAAACACCAGACCCAGCACCCTCTCACATGCAGTAACACCAGACTAATACAACTTAACGAGGTGTGCAGTGCAATAGTAAAGTAGAGCTCTTATGAATTATTTACGTAGAAAATTGGAGATAAGAGATTAATGAGGTTATCCAATTTTTTTCAGTAGAGTTCTATAGAGTTTATGGTAGTCTCCATAAAAAGACATAATTTCTCAGGTTTGGATAGAGTGCAGACACAACCTACCTAAGAAGTCCTAAATCACAGAGAGTGTTAAAGACAAACTGAAATTATTATGGGTATATTTTTACTATACTACTGTACAGTATGCATACTAACAGCAACCCTATATAAATGGGTTTTAACAGTTTATTTGTTAATGGACACAAAAATGATCAATTTTAACCAGAGTCCAGTCATAATGAGGATACAGCAGTGTAACGCATACTGTATATTATTTGGCTACATTTGTCAGAAACTGCATCATGCAGCATAGACCAAACTATTATAAGCAACACTTAGGTCAAGTTATATTTCCTATTGCCAATCTCCATATGTAAACCTAACCCTAACACATCATCAAGTTTAAAAGGCAATGTGATAAAAGTTTTGACACCTCTTTGTTATGTGATTGTCACTAAAATACTGGTGTCAAAATCTGTGTGCCACAATTAAAATTATCTGCTATATGCTAGCATGTCCTATGAAATACTCAATTACTAGTGCAGAGCATGCTACTGTGATTTACTCCATTACTAGTACAGAGTATGCGCATGTACCTGTGAACTATTCTATTACAAGTAAAGAGCAGATGCTAATGTAAACTACTCCTTTTCTAGTACAGCATGCATGAGCATGCACATATGAACTAATCTATTTCTAGTACAGAGCAAATTCATTGTTCTTCTAAGAACCTGCTTGGACACTGGAGATTTCTCAAAGCACATCATATACTGATATCTCAAGTCCCAATAGAAGAGTTTAACAAGGCACTCCTCAACATCTTATAAATACAAAGACATAAGATATTTACATCAAACATTTCCAAGGAAAGGTATGCAATGGTATGTGTATATATGCATTGTTTATCTTGATCAGTGGTCTCCAAACTTTCTAAATAAAGGGCCAGTTTACTTCAGACTTTAGGCGGGCCGGACTGTGGTCATTGGGAGTAGAAAAAGTTCTAGCATCAGTGGGAGTAAACAATTTCCCATCTTTGATGTTAGTGAGAGGAATTGTGTCCCATTTTTGGTGTGTTTGAGAGGAATTGTGCCCCATCATTGGTGTCATTGGGCTCCATTGTGGGTGTTAATTGTGAGGACCTGTGCTTTAACTGTTTGTGTCATTGGGAGGGATTGTGCCCCATCATTGGTGTCATTGAGAGCAATATTGCCCATTTGCTGGTGTCAGAAGGGAAATTGTGCCCCGTCATTGGTGTCATTGAGAGGAATTGTGCGCCATTGTTGGTGTCAGTGCATGAAATAGTGCCCCAAAGGTTGGATAAAAGCAGGCAAAGGGCCACATCCAATCCCCAGCACAGTTTGGAGACCACTGATCTAGATTGAAGATTATAGTCTGACAATTTGATTTTATGTGACAGTACTGCCTAAAATCAAATACATAACTGTTGTTCACTGTGAAAATTAAGTTCATTTTTGAAGCACTCATCGAAGGTTTTTTTGTACCTTAATGTAGAGAAAGCATTAATGTAAAAAAAAAAAAAAAAAATTCTGTCTTTAGAACCACTTTAGTTTAGTGTTATTTGTATTTGTGTTTTTCTTTTTTGTGTATTTGATGATGTGTTTACTATTGCTTTAAATATGTTATAATACTATCTTTTTTTTCTGAGAAAAAAACATAAAATAGCTAATGAAGGGTTATTTTTTGGCACAAGAACAAACCCAGGATAGTTGAAAGGAGCTTCTGTAACCCTCAGGAACCATTTAAATTTCATTGCACTCCTAAAGTGAAACTAAACTGAAAATAAAATAAAATATGTAAAAATTAAGTGGTGATAGGTGGGCTTTTTTTAATGTATATGTGTCTTCTTGTCATAGATGTTTTTCTGTACACTGAGCAACGTATATACAGCTCAGTGTACAGTCTTGGCACGACTCTGTGCTAGGAAAAAGTACCTCCTTTGTGCATGGGTGGGAGTTATATCATCTGGGCCTGGCCAATGAAGAGGCTACAGACTTTGAATGCAGAAGACCGGGAGAAGGTGGAAGCACCAGCGACGGTGAGGAGCACGGACATTGCAATACAGGAGAGGATGACTTTGCCAGGTAAGTCTGTCATAATGTGCAAATATGCTGTGTATAATTGCACATTATCACAAAAAGATCTTGGGATCCCACATTTATGCATTTAGTCTTGCAGGTTAGTTCCATTTTAAAAACTACCAAAAACCATACTTCATCCTTTAACTCCAATGCCTTTTTCCAAAATTTAAAATTTTATCAAAATCTGTTCATTTTTGATGAAATTTTAGAGAACTTAGAAGACAGAATTTCGCTCATCCCAAGAAACCACTACTCATCTTCTTTAACTGCTAATGGTTAACAAGAGAAAGCATTCCTTAATGGGTATTCTCTCAAAAAAAAAAATAAATGGAGCAAGTCTGGTCATCTTATATAGTAAATCCTCAGCACTTAAAAGAATATATGACTTAAAATTATTTTTGCTCCCCACAGAGATAAACCTCAAAAAGGAAAACTATTTGGAGAAAACACCCTTATATGATAAGCCAAAACTAAATATTAATTGGACTTTGCAACTTTCAGTTTTGATTATTATTATAATCCTATATTTTTTAATTGAGGATAAATACTAATGATTAGACTCAGTAAAGCGTTACAAAACAGGAAATTTCTAACTGAGAAATAATAATCTGCCATCTTGGACTCTAGCAAATATGTCAACGTATGCTTGGCTTATTCATTTCTTCTGGAAATTTTCTTATGTTCAGTAACCTTTACATAGGGATCTAAAGGGAGAATCTATTACTTGCCTCAAAGTCACCCAATAATAAAGGAGGCTGCTAATCATTATAGTCCAGTTTTTAAACTGTACTGCAGCTGAACTTAAAAATACAACCATTCCCATATAGAGTTCTTTTATTTCATGGCTTTCAGCCTTCTCCAGCAGGTGGCACAACTGTCAATATCTTTAAAAAGCTCTAGAATCCAATAAAAACGGTGTGTGGCGGGCTGTCTGTGTTAACATATTGAAGGGTCAAAATTAAACATGGGATGTTCAATATTGCCAATATTTCCCTTTAATTATCAATAAAGAACTGCTGCATCTTGCCCACACCTCCAACCTACACTCAATGGCGAAATGTACTTAACTTTAAGTTAAGAAGGGAGGAGTTAACTTATAAACATAGCGGATACCCTAAAAAATAAAAAGCAACACATTTACTGTTATTTCCATAAGCTGATGTGGGGAGCTTCATAACTGTTTTGTCAATGGGGTAGGCAGATTACTATTGAACTTTACCTGTAGTGGGTGCACTGAATGAACTCACAAAGTAGAATATTGCTGGGCAATAAAAAGGTACTTTCTGCTGTGAGATAACTGTTTTGGTTTACAGAATCTTATATCTGAGCTATGCACAGTCTTAGAGTCATATGTTTTCTTTGTACTTTGAACTATATTTTATTTTATGTTAATTTTGAAGCCTAGTCTTTTTGAAGAACATTGTTTTTTGTAAAAGTTGTTATTGTAAACTGCAAAACAGTTTAATAAAAATTACCTTATTTAAAAAAAAAAAAGAACTGCAATTTTTGCAACCTCTCTCGTTCTGACAATTGACAGCTATATGTAGTTCAGGGATACTTGGTAAAGGGGTGTACAGTCCTAAGACCCTCATTTGAACCCACCTAAAACCAATATAAATAAGAAGATTACAAAACAGAATAAATCAAATGTAATCATTTTTAGCAGATATGTTATTAGCACTCACAGCACCATATATTACACTTTAAAATGAATTTCTAGCAGCATTACTTGAAGCAAATTAACGGTGTGAATTAACACCTGCAAAAGCTTAATTTGAACAGCAAAAAAACTTGCAGGATGTAAAAACCAACACAAGATATCAGTGTCTTGCAACTCAGCGACACACACTCTGAGACTGATGAGGATGAAGTATTATGGGTGGAACTGCATATGGGGGTGCGTAGTACAAAGGTAATCATTAGAGTGTGTTATAGGCCTCCCAGTGGTAATGAGAAGGTGGAGACTCAGCTCCTTGCACAGATCGAAAGGGCTGCAAGGGCTGGGACAGTGATAATAATGGGGGATTTTAACTACCCAGAAATTGACTGGAGTAATGGTACTGCAGGAACAGTTAAAGGGCAAAAATGTTTAAACCTACTACAGGACAATTTTATGGTACAGATCATAGAGGCCCCTACTAGGAATGATGCTCTGCTGGACCTGGTAATCTCAAACCATGCAGAGCTTATTACCAATGTCCATATAAAAGAACTTCTGGGTAGCAGTGACCATAACATGATTTAATTTATTGTTAGCTGTAAACAGCGAGCACATAAGGGAAAAATAAAAACGCTCAATTTTAAGAGAGCTAATTTTCCAAGGCTGAGAACTGCACTCCAAGACTTAGACTGGGAGGGAATATTGGCATCAATGAACACAACACAGAAATGGGAGTTTTTCAAAAAGACTGTATGTGAACACACTGCAAAATATATTCCCATGGGCAACAAGTTTAAAAGGCTAAAAATCCAACCTATGTAGCTTACGGCCAAAGTTAAAAAAGCTATAGATAATAAGAAAAGAGCTTTTATTAACTATAAAAATTAAGGAATGCTATCATCGTGTAAACATTACAAAGAATATAACAGAATATGCAAAAAGGAAATAAAGGCCACAAAAATTGAAAACGAATGACAGATTGCAAAAGATAGCAGGACCAACGCTAAAACATTCTTCATATATATTAATAGTAAAAAGGTCCAGTCCAAGCATGTAAGCCCTTCACAAAATAATCTAGAGTGGGTGACTGGGGACAAAGAGAAGGCAAATTTATTAAATACCTTCTTCAGCTCTGTGTATACAAAGGAGCATGGGGGAGCTCTTGTCCATAATGGTCATGGTATTGACACAGCTCCAGATAATCCACATTGGCTCACAATTGATATGATCCAAAAATATTTAGAAAGAATAAAGGTGAATAAAGCACCTGGACTGAATGGCATGGGTCCTTAAAGAATTGAGCTCTATCATTTCAAAGCCATTGTTTCTATTTTTTAGGGACTCTTTAATGACTGGCATAGTACCACTGGATTGGCGTATGGTCAATCTGATGCCAATATATAAAAAGGGGTCAACATCTTTACCCAGTAATTATAGACCTGTTAGTTTAACTTCTGTAGTTGAGAATATACTGGAGAGTTTAATAAAAGACCACATAGATGAATTCTTGCTAGAAAAAAATATTTTAAGCAGCAGACAGCATGGATTCATGAAAAACAGAAGTCAAACAAATCTGATTTATTTTTATGAGGAGGTGAGAAAAACCTTTTATGAGGAGGTGAGAAAAACCTCAACTACAGAGGGGTGGCGGTGGACATGGTATACTTGGAGTTTGCAAAAGAATTTGACACAGTTCCCCACACACGGCTAATGTGTAAGGTAAAATCTATGGGCTTGGAAAAATCTGTATGTAAATGGATAGAAAACTGGCTAAAAGATTGTATTCAAAAAGTAGTGGTTAATGATTCATACTCTGAATGGTCTAGGGTTGTCAGTGGTGTACCCCAAGGTTCAGTGTTGGGTCCCTTACTTTTTAATATATTTATAAACAATATAGGGTCTGGGATTAAAAATACAATTTCAGTCTTTGCAGATGACACCAAGCTGTGCAGTGGAATAACGTCCTGACAGGATGTCTTCAACTTACAAGCCGACCTCAATGCACTGTTTAATTGGGCAACTATGTGGCAAATGAGGTTTAATGTTGATAAATGTAAGGTTATGCACTTGGGGGCTAAGAATATGCATGCATCATACATATTAGGGGGGTACAACTGGGGGAATCAATGGTGGAGAAGTATCTGGGAGTTCTGGTAGATCACAAGCTTAATAATGGCATGCAATGCCAAGCTGAGGTTTCCAAAGCGAGCAAAATCCTCTCTTGTATTAAAAGAGGCATAGATTCCAGAGAGAAAGATATCATTTTAACCCTGAACAAATCATTAGTAAGACATCATCTGGAATATGCAGTTCAGTTTTGGGCACCAATTCACAAAAAGAACATTGGGGAACTGGAGAAAGTACAGAAAAGGACAACCAAACTGATAAGAAACATGGAGGAGCTCAGCTATGAGGAAAGATTAGAGGAACTAAATGTATTCTCTCTTGAGAAGAGATTAAGGGGGGATATGATCAACATGTATAAATACATCAGTGGTTCATATAGTGAACTCGGTGTAGAGCTATTCACCCTGAGGTCATCACAGAGGACAAGGTAGCACTCTTTACGTCTGGAGGAAAAGAAATTTAATCTCTAAAGGTTTCTTCACAGTGAGAGCTGTGAAAATGTGGAATAGACTCCCTCAAGAGTTGGTTATGGCCAGCTCAGTGGAATGCTTTAATAAAGACCTGGATTCTTCCTTAGATACACAGAATATAACTGGATACTAACATTTATAGATAAAGTTGATCCAGGGAATATCCGATTGCCTCTCGGTGGATCAGGAAGGAATTTTTTTCCCTGCAGGAGCAAATTGCATCACGCTTTGCTGGGTTTTTTGTCTTCCTCTGGATCAACTGTGGGTATAGGATTATAACTTTTTTTTTTTTTTTTTTTAATGGTTGAACTGGATGGACTTTTGTTTTTCAGCCAGACTAACGATGTAACTCTGGTAAAAGCTTTATGGATCTTATAGGCTGAACTGCAGGATGTTGTTTGAATGCTGCTAATTGGGGGACTACATTTCCCCAGAAGAGCTGGTGTATGCAGAGGCATATAATTGTGAAATTCCTGGAACACGAACTGGAACAGGAAGTGAGAGGGGAGAGAGCTGGAGAGAAGAAGCAGAGAGAGAGTTGTGCTGACTGCCAGAGAACCGGACCAGGCCGCAGAGCCAGAAAAAGGAGAGGCACACGAAGAAGTCTTTGACCACTAGCCTTGCCACCCTGTTCGGTGATACAGTCTGCCAGCAGGTGATCCGGAGTGCGGTGACGGACGTAACGAGAGAGAGACAGAGATAGACAGTCTGGACCTGCTGGAAGCCACCAATCGGGTGAGAGAGTCCCATACACCAGTTAAGCAAGAGAACACTGACATTCTCCTCATACCTGCTACTTTACCTGCACACAGTTGTGGACATTGCATTCAGTTAACACATGTTGTGGCCTAGTTCTCATAGCCACTACTGTTGAACACATTTGCAGCACAGCCCCATCATCAGAGCTGACCGCATTGCATGACGTCTGCAGGCCAGATCACATCAGTGCTCCCTTAACCACTGGCCTACCCTCATAAAGGAACTTTTACCACCACTGCCAATAGTTACTGCAGCCCAGAGTGGAGTTTTCCTCTGCCAACAAGCCTTATTATCAGTCTGCTAACTTATTTGCCTAAAGCTGCACTTTTCTCAGTTCATTAACCACTTGCCTACCGGGCACTTATACCCCCTTATTTACCAGGCCAATTTTCAGCTTTCAGCTCTGCCGCACTTTGATTGACATTTGCACGGTCATGCAACATTGTACCCATATGAAATTTTGATCATTTTTTTCTCACAAATAGAGCTTTCTTTTGGTGGTATTTAATCGCGACTGGGCGCTTTACTTTTTGCGCTATAAATAAAAAAGTGCAAAAAATTTGAAAAAAAAAGTTTCTTTGTTTCTATTATAAAATTTTTCAAACAGGCATTTTTTCTCCTTCACTGATATGCGTTGATGAGGCAGCACTGATGGGCACTGATAGGCGGCACTGATAGGCAGCACTAAAGGGCACTGATAGGCAGTACTAATGAGGTGGCACGGATAGGCGGCACTGATAGACAGCACTAATGAGGTGGCACGGATAGGCGGCACTGATAGACAGCACTAATGAGGTGTCACGGATAGGCGGCACTAATATGCAGCACTGATAGGCGGCACTGATAGGTGACACTGATGATGGGTACTGATAGACGGCACTGACTGGCATCACTGCTGGGCACTGACTGGCATCACTGACTGGCACAACCCCTGGGCACTGACTGGTGGCACTGACTGGCAGCACTGCTGGGCTGCACTGGTGGGTGGCACTGGTGGGCAGCACTGGTGTGTGGGCACAGGCGGGTGGCACTGGTGGGCACAGGTGGGTGAGCACAGGTGGGTGGCACTGCTGGGCACAGGTAGGTGGCACTTCTGGGCACAGGTGTGTGACACTGCAGAGTGGCACAGGTGGGTGCACTGCTGGGCACAGGTGGGTGATCTGCTGGGCACAGGTGGGCGGAGCTAGTGGGCGCATTGCTGGGCACAGGTGGGCGGAACTTGTGGGTGGCACTGCTGGGCACCGATCATCAGGGCACTGATCATCAGTGCCCTGATGATCGGTGCCGATCCCCGCTCTGACAACTGCCGGTTCTCGGCAGTACTTTCCTCACGATCTGACAGCGTGAGGAAAGTGCAGCCGAGAACCGGCACTTGCATTTCCCTCTGATCAGCGTGTCATTGGACACCGCTGATCATGTGGTAAAAGGCCGCTGTGATTGGCCTTTTATCACATCACGTGATCAGCTGTGTCCGTAGGACACAGCGATCACGGAGATCGCCGGGTGCGCGCCCCCTGGGGCGCGCAGGAGAGCGCGTTCTGGGGGGACGTCATATGACGTCCACTCAGAACTGGCCAGCCGCAGTGTAGCCGTCATTCGGCTATCTGCGGTCGGCAGGTAGTTAAAGGGGCAACACCCAAGTCAATTGCCACTTAAAGTGAAAGTACTTGTCCTTACTTCTTCTTCCCCTTGTGTTGATCCTGTGCACCAACTGGGCCCCAGCGAGTACGCAGAAGAGTCCTCCCTGCATTTAAAGGGACATTGACTACCCTGGTCAAAGAGCTCTTGTATATCAGATTTAAGCCTTGCCATCAGATTCTGAGGGCCCAAAGTGATCTAGTTCTCTTGTTGCTAGTTTTCATTGCTCACTGGGGTTGACACCACCTCAGGTTGAAGGTATTGGGTTAACTTATGAAAAGCAGGCCTGCTAACACTGATTGAGATTTTGCTCCATGTTTTGTTTTCTTTGCTTAGAGTTACTAAGACTGGTAATTGCCATTACATACACATATACAACAATATGCTTTTTGACCCAGCTTCCATCCAAGTTTAATATAAACATCCTATTAGTTCACCCCAATTTGTGTTTGAGTCTTTTTTCTGGTGATAATTTACTCTGGTCAGGAAAGTACTGTGTTGTCAGCAGGGGTTGGACTTTCAGAATAGGGTCAAGAGTGACAGGAAGCCCAAAAATAACTCGGCAACCCGTAAGGGGGTAGTGCAACATTTTGTTCAAACTGTTAGGTGTAAATAGCAATGGAGAATAAGAAAGGTGAATACGGAGAATACGGGTTGATTTACCAAAGGGCAAACAGGCTGTTCACTTTATAATTACCTTTAGCTTAATGAAAGAATACCCAATCATATGCAAGGAAAAAACAGTAGTTTTACACCGTGTTCCAAATTATTATGCAAATTCTATTTAAGTGTCACAAAGATTAAATATTTTGTTTTTCAGTTTAACTCATGGATGTCATTGTGTGTCAGGGCTCTTTTGATCACTGAAAACAATGTCGGACACCTGTGATAATTAGATTGGCCGGTGAGCCCAATTTAAGGAAAAACTACTAAAGGAGGGTGTTCCACATTATTAAGCAGAGCACCATTTTCAAGCAATATGGGGAAAAAAAAGGATCTCTCTGCTGCCGAAAAGAGTGAAATAGTTCAATGCCTTGGACTAGGTATGAAAACATTAGATATTTCATGAAAACTTAAGTGTGATCATCGCACTATTAAGAGATTTGTGGCTGATTCAGAGCACAGATGGGTCCATGCAGATAAAGGCACATTGAGGAAGATTTCTGCCAGATCCATGCTTTGGATCAAGAGAGCAGCTGCTAAAATACCATTACATAGCAGCAAACAGATATTTGAAGCTGCTGGTGCCTCTGGAGTCCCACGGACATCAAGGTGTAGAGTCCTCCAGAGTCTTGCAACTGTGCATAAACCTTCTATTCGGCCACCAATAACCAATGCTCACAAGCAGAAACAGCTGCATTGGGCAGAAAAATACATGAAGAATAATTTTCAAACAGTCCTGTTCACTGATGAGTGCCGTGCAACCCTGGATGGTCCAGATGGATAGAGTAGTGAATGGTTGGTGGACGGCCACCCTGTTCCAACAAGGCTGCGACGTCAGCAAGGCGGTGGTGGAATCATGTTTTGGGCCGGAATCATGGGAACAGAACTGGTCAGCCCCTTTAGGGGCCCCAAAGGTGTAAAGATGACCTCTGCAAAGTATGTGGAGTTTATGACTGACCACTTTCTTCCCTGGTACAGAAGGAAGAACTATGCTTTCCATAATAAAATCATCTTCAAGCATGACAATGCACCATCTCATGCTGCAAATAATACCTCTGCATCAATAGCTGTTATGAGGATAAAAGGAGAGAAAGTCATGGTATGGCCTCCATCCTCCCCTGACCTCAATCCTATTGAGAACCTTTGGAGCATCCTCAAGCAAAAGATCTATGAGGGTGGGAGGCAGTTTACATCCAAACAGCAGCTCTGGGAGGCTATTCTGACATCTTGCAAACAAATTCAAGCAGAAACTGTCCAAAAATTCACAAGTTCAATGGATGCAAGACTTGTGAAGCTGCTATCAAATAAGGGGTCCTATGTTAAAATGTAACGTGACCTGTTAAAATGTTTAAAAAGTTAAAATGTTGTTAAAAGTTTGATTGAAATAGCTTTTGATTTCAGTAAATATGCTGCAAACACAACAAATGACAATTTTCAGTTTTTTACAACCTATAAAGTGTTTTGAAACTTACTGTGCGTAATCATTTGGAACAGTGCATTGGAAGTGTTTTATGTTTAAAAAAAATACTATCATTAGGAGGTTTGTTCAATAAAATTTGAGTTGTACTCTTAATAGTTGATAACATGAGAATTATGCTGACTGTTATTTACATCAATTATTTAGGTAAATGAGAAAAATATAATTTGATTATTAATTTGGAACACGGTGTACTTGTGCATGACTGGATGATGAAAGTCAGCAGAGCTTCAGCTCATTCACTAAGCTTAGGGAAAATTTCCTTGCAAACTGAACAACTTATTTGCCATTAGTAAATCAACCCCTATAGCTCAAGTACAACTCACATCTACATCTCTAGATTCCTACATCGGTAAGCACAGTGTGCCAGATATCCTGGTTATAGATGCATATGTTTGCTTCTACGAGAGGTCTTCAAAACTTTTCTGCACTTTATATATATATATATATATATATACAATAGAGTTTTTAAAAAGTGCGGAAACATTTTGAAGAACCCTTGTACCTTCATAGGCATGTATGCTTATATGACAGTTTGTTGAAAAAAATCTTTGAGTGATTGTATTATACAGTATCTGCATAAGGGCTCATGTACACTGCAGCTCCTAAATTGATGTTCAGGAGCTGTTCAGCATTTTTTTCAGCAGCCCTGAACTCTCCCTAATGTTTTCCTATGTGTCCATGTACACATAGTCGTTTACAGTCGTTTACAGGCAGTTGAGTTTATAGTCTTTTTTTTTAACGCACCAAACTTGCGTTCAGGAGTAGATTTTACCGGCGTTTCAAACGCCAAATGCTTGTAAACGTGTGTAAATGCTTGTAAACACGGTTAACCGCGTCTATGAGCATTTGCGTTTAGAAGCGTTTTTGAACTGTTTCATGTCCAGATGCTGTCCAGAGCCTTTTTTCATCATCAGAAATGTATGCAAAGTGTTTTCCATGTATTCAAATGGACCGGTACACCAGCACAGTCAGTTCCAGGTTTCGCATGAAGGAAAAAATGGTAGAACGCGCTGCATTATGCTCATGATGGGATCCATAGTGAATACAACCAGAAGAGACAGGTTATCCCAACACATAGTGCTCTCTCTGCTTCTGCTCTCTCTATTCCTCTCAAAATGTCTGAAATAGTTAATTTTTTACTATTTTTCAGGGCATTCTGGGCATTTGGGAAGGTCTCCTGAGGTTATGTTTTAAAAACGCTTCTAAACGCAAACGCACATAAACGCGGTATGCAAACATGGCTAAACTGACGTTTTTTAAGCTACATTTTCCAGCAGTCAGTTTCCATCGTTCAGAGGAGTTTTCCAAACGCCCCGTGTACATGAGCCCTAAATCTCCATTCTCTATGACCTGTTCAAAACAGTATTACTATAGGACTATCTAACTAGTTTAACAATTTCTGAAGAGTGTGATTTATAACGGATACACAGACAGCAATCCCTAGATCATGACATATTCATGTCAATATTAAAATAAGATCTTTAATCATTTTTTTTTTTCATTAGAATGTTCCAGCAAGTTGAATAGCTGCATAGATCTATCTAGAATGATAAGTACATGGCATTCACTAAAAAACATCAATAATGTAAATGATTTACAGGAGAAAAAGAAAAGCATGCCCATGTGACCAGTAACCTATGTAAGTAAATAAAAAAATGATACTTGTCAAGGACAAGTTGCATAGCTTTAAAAAAAACAAAATCTGTGTCCTTTTCAGTGTGCTAATGTTTCTTCCTGTACTGTTTCCCAGTGAATATTATTACCTTTATATTTTTATTAATTCACTGATACAAACTCTAATAACACAGGTCTGTGACTAAAAAGCTGTTTGATTTATTTTCAATGTATTGTGGTGTGCTGAAAACAAATAAAGTATTGAAAAAACTTCTAGACGTCATGATTTGCCACAAAATGCAAAATTGTCTTCAAATTTATCAAATTTCTTTTTAATTTTTGGTATTTTTTTTTTATATTATGGGTTTTTAACCAAATTTAAAGTCCAAATTACTATTAATTCACATAAGTGCATTTAAGATATAAAATGCCAAAAAAACCTTAAAGGGGTTGTCCGAGTTATGTAAAAACAAATATAGCACTGTAAATCTGATGGTCAGCAATATATACATAAGCTAAGCACGTTTTAGGGAAAAAAAATTCTATTTCCTCATTTCCCTAGTTCTCCTCTGGCCCTTTGTTGTTATTTGTAGGTAAACAATCTCTGCCCCTCCCCCCCTGCAAAGGGGGTGAATACAAGTGCTGCTCTGAGTGACATGTCTGACTACTGGGATACTCAGCAGCACGCTGTATGTGTAAGCCTCAGCCCTGAGTCTGTGCTTTTAATGGTAGAAGGGGTTAATCTTTCCTGAAGAATCCAGTGGGTGGGATACCAAATGCCCTTGTTTTCTGTGTCTATGGGACAGTCCAGACCTACAAAATCACTGGACCAAGAAGAGTTGGCAGCCGAGGGTGCTAACAGTCGATGAAAAAAATGTCCTCCGAGAAACTTTGGTACCTTCCCATAAAGCTCTTCTACCACCTCTCCACATAAAATTAGGATTGATGAAGCAATTCATAAAATCACTTCCAAGAGATGGAGAATGCTTCAAATACTTGGTCACCAAGTTTCCAGGCCTGTCGGAGGCAAAATTGAAGGAAGGTGTGTTCGTCGGACCAGATATTAGAAGGCTTATAGTTGATCAAGAGTTTGTCAATACCATGATGGATCCTCAAAAAAGAAGAGTGGATTGCATTTAAAGAAGTCGTACAGAAATTTTTAGGCAATAACAAAGATCCTCACTACAAAAAGATCGTCGGACGAATGCTGAAAGCATTTCAAGTTTTAGGTTGCCTGATGAGTTTGAAAGCGCATATCCTCCAGTCCCACCTTGACTACTTTCCTGAAAATTTGGGAGCTGTGAGTGAGGAACAAGGTGAACGATTCCACCAAGACATTAAAGAGATGGAAAGGAGATACCAGGGAAAATGGAGCATTACAATGATGGCAGACTACTGTTGGATGCTTCAGAGAGACATTCCAGATGCTACTCACAAGTGTAAATGCACCAAGAGGAGCCTCACAGGGAAGAACAATCGAGTTTAGTGTGTGTAGGTGAGCTCATTTCAGTTCAAAAAAGGATTTTCATGAAAAAATTGTAATAAAACTTTAATTTTATAAGTCTATTTCCATTTATTTTGAGGTATTGCCTTATTTAACATAGTTACCTAAATTGTCAGGAAACGTGATGTCCTATGACAAAATGGAGGTCATTTTTGGATTCAGCACACCAAAAAACATAAAGATTACGTGGAATAACCAAAACAGCTCTTGAAAAAAATTTTTTTGCAGACCTGTGTAATCTGTGAAAGATCAATGCTATTTTATAAGCATAATCTCCTTGAAGGCTCTCAAGTATCCAACCTCAATTAGTTTTCTGTGTTATTTACTGCTAGAAAGGCTTTCTCACTTGCCAAGGGGAGGTGATAGAGAGAGAAAGCCCTTGGGGGGGGAGCTTGGTGGATTTTTAAATTACACGCAAAATCCCCTCAAGGATTAAACTTGAGATGGG
Organism: Staurois parvus; assembly: GCF_062004578.1. Taxonomy (NCBI): domain Eukaryota; kingdom Metazoa; phylum Chordata; class Amphibia; order Anura; family Ranidae; genus Staurois; species Staurois parvus. The sequence goes on from NW_028318628.1 coordinate 1,113,637, forward strand.
ATCTAGACTTACATTTGAACTAAGTTTTCACTCCCCTTGATTCCTTTTCTGTCTCTCACCCCTCTCTTAGCACACATCTATTTAATCATACATTTGTCTTTATTTTGTATTTTATTTATTTGTAAGTATATTTTGTTGTGCGGAGTCTATCTGGGGTAGTATTAGAGGTTTATACATGGGCTGCTTTGTAACTGCATCCGTTGTTATATCTTGTTTGCAACTATTTCTGCTAATTGAATTAATTGGTGGTTGGATCTTTTGTTATCTTTACCACTATATATTCCAAATGTCTTTTTTTATGGTTATGATTAAAGCCATGTAGATTGAAACGCGTCAACTAATTGTATTTTGCATACTATGCACTGTTATTTTTTTGTGAAGTCAAGATTTCACAATCAACATCAGTTGTGCGGATCAACTATATGGATTAAATCGGTAGTAAACTCTCCAAAATAAAAAGTTTTCCCCTGCAAGGCAATGTCATAATGTGCTAGAATGCATCGCATACTAGCACATTATGTGAAACCTACCTTAACCACTTGCCCTCCAGAGGATTTATCCACCTTCCTGACCAGGCCATTTTTTGCATTACGGTGCAGCGTTACTTTAACGTAAAATTGCGCTGTCATGCAGCACCACACCCTGATGAAATTTCTGTCCTTTTTTCCCATGAATTGAGCTTTCTTTCGGTGGTATTTGATCGCCTGTGTGCTTTTAATTTTTTCTGCTATAAGCAAAAAAGACAGAGAAAAAAAAAATATTTTGGACTTTTTGCTATTAAATATGTCTAGTATAAAAATGTAAAAAATCTAATTTTGTCATAAATTTATGCCAAAATGTATTCTTTGCAAAAAAAACCTCCAATACATGTACAGTAAATTAATTGGTTTACGTGAAAGTTATAGCATTTACAAATGACGGTATAGATACTGGGATTTTTTTTTATTCCTACTGTTAATGGCGGTGATCAGTGATTTTTAGTGGGACTGCGGGACTGTGGCTGGCATTTTGACACTGGGGGGGAAATAACATCCCCAGTGACACCAATACAGTGATCAATGCTAAAAAACAACACTGACACTGAACTAATGACACTGGGCAGGAAGGGGTTAACATGTGGGGTGATCAAAGGTTTAACTGTGTGTAGGGAGTGTTTTACTAGGGGGCGAGGGGTGTGTGCTTCACTGTAAGCACACTGATCGGGATGGCTGTGCTGTGCACAGCCATCCCAAGCAGTGTGCCCGAGCTGACAGGGAGGAAGACTGTTTGAAAACCGGCAGGTAATCAGTGGCTGGGGCCTGGTGATTGACATCCACGGCCACGAATGGCGGAGCGGTTAGGGCGCGTGCCGGGCTCACACGCGACCCTTGTCCAGAAATGCAAAATCACGTATACAGTCATGGCCGAAATTGTTGGCACCCTTGATATTTCTCCAGGAAATCATGTATTTCTCACGAAACGTATTGCATTAACACATGTTTTGCTATACACATGTTTATTCCCTTTGTGTGTATTGGGACAAAACAAAAAAAGGGAGGAAAGAAAGCAAATTCGACATAATGTCACACAAACCTCCAAAAATGGGCTGGACAAAAGTATTGGCACCCTTTCACAACTGCGGATAAATAAGAATGTTACAAGCATGTGATGCTCCTGTAAACTCACCTGGGGCAAGTAACAGGTGTGGGCAATATAGAAATCACACCTGAAAGCAGATAAAAAGGAGAGACGTTCACTTAACCTTTGCATTGTGTGTCTGTCTGTGCCACACTAAGCATGGACAACAGAAAGAGGAGACGAGAACTGTCTGAGGACCTGAGAACCAAAATTGTGGCAAAATATCAACAATCTCAAGGTTACAAGTCCATCTCCAGAGAACTAGATTTGCCTTTGTCCACAGTGCGCAACATTATCAAGAAGTTTGCAACCCATGGCACTGTAGCTAATCTCCCTGGTCGTGGACGGATGAGGAAAATTGATGAAAGATTGCAACGCAGAATAGTCCGGATGGTGGATAAGCAGCCCCAAACATGTTCCAAAGACATTCAAGCTGTCCTGCAGGCTCAGGGAGCATCAGTGTCAGCGCGAACTATCCGTCGACATTTAAATGAAATGAAACGCTATGGCAGGAGACCCAGGAGGACCCCACTGCTGACACAGAGACATAAAAAAGCAAGACTACAGTTTGCCAAAATGTACTTGAGTAAGCCAAAAGCCTTCTGGGAAAACGTCTTGTGGACAGATGAGACCAAGATAGAGCTTTTCGGTAAAGCACATCATTCTACTGTTTACCGAAAACGGAATGAGGCCTACAAAGAACAAAACACAGTACCTACGGTAAAATATGGTGGAGGTTCAATGATGTTTTGGGGTTGTTTTGCTGCCTCTGGCACTGGGTGCCTTGACTGTGTGCAAGGCATCATGAAATCTGAGGATTACCAAAGGATTTTGGGTCGCACTGTAGGGCCCAGTGTCAGAAAGCTGGGTTTGCGTCCAAGATCCTGGGTCTTCCAGCAGGACAATGACCCCAAACATACGTCAAAAAGCACTCAGAAATGGATGGCAAAGAAGCGCTGGAGAGTTCTGAAGTGGCCAGCAATGAGCCCAGATCTAAATCCCATTGAACACCTGTGGAGAGATCTTAAAATTGCTGTTGGGAAAAGGTGTCCTTCCAATAAGAGAGACCTGGAGCTGTTTGCAAAGGAAGAGTGGTCCAAAATTCCGGGTGAGAGGTGTCAGAAGCTTATTGATGGTTATAGGAAGCGACTGATTTCAGTTATGTTTTCCAAAGGGTGTGCAACCAAATATTAAGTTAAGGGTGCCAATACTTTTGTCCAGCCCATTTTTGGGGTTTTGTGTGACATTATGTCATATTTGCTTTTCTGCCTCTGTTTTATATTTGTTCCAATACATACAAAGGGAATAAACATGTGTATAGCAAAACATGTGTTAATGCAATACCTTTTTTGTGTGAAATACTTGATTTTCAGGAAAAATATCAAGGGTGCCAACAATTTCGGCCATGACTGTATATATATGTGATTTTGTGCACTTATGCCGCCGTGTAGCAGTATATCTGCTATATGGTGACGGGTAAGTGGTTAAAACAAAGTCCTCCAGCAGCATGCTGTCACCGCTGACAGGGCTTTTATCTTCACCTGCTCCTTTTTATGGGTTAGCGGGCACCGGCAGCTTGAATGGCAAAGCTGCAATGACGTCACTTCCGCGCACGGGAGTCACTTTTATGGCACACAGCTCTAAAGAAACAGCACAGGCATGCCGTTCCTTTGGAGTGCGTGCATCGGTAAATATCTCCTAAACAGTGCACATTTAGGAGATATTTACAGTACCTACATGTAAGCCTTATTATAGGCTTACCTGTAGGTACAAGTAAAAAAACAAAGTTTACAACCACTTTAAGTGCTTTCAGAGGAGGGATTGAAGATCGCGCACCCATGAGCTTCATTTTATGGTTTAATGGGAAGTAACACCGTTTTCTTTCCATATGATGTTATTTGCTGCAGATTTGTGGAAGAGGAACAGTAAGCATTGCATATTAAAGATGTATTATTCATAGCCAAATGTTTTTCTTTATTTGGACCTAATACACAACAGGCTATCCCCACTTTAGTCGATCCTGAATACGGCGGCTAGACTCATCCACCTTACCAACCGCTCCGTTTCCGCCACCCCCCTCTGCCAATCCCTCCACTGGCTTCCAATTGCCCAATGGATCAAATTAAAACTGCTAACACTGATGTACAAAGCTGTCCATAATTCTGCCCCAAACTACATCACCGACCTAATATCCAAATACCACCCAAGACGCACCCTCCGCTCCTCACAAGTCCTCCTTCTCTCTAGTTCCCTGATCTCCTCCTCCCATGCCCGCCTCCAGGACTTTTCCAGGGCATCACCCATCCTCTGGAACTCCCTACCCCAATCCATCAGACTATCACCCACTCTCCTCTCCTTTAGGCGCACCCTAAAAACCCATCTCTTCAGGGAAGCTTACCCCTCCCTCTGCTAACTGCCGAACTCCTCCACTCTTCCTACCACTCCATCCCCCACAGCTTTTCCTCCCGTACCACTATTCCCTCCCTCCTAGATTGTAAGCTCCAAGGGGCAGGGCCCTCGAACCCCTCGTGTATCGCACTGTATTGTTATTGTACTGTCTCATGTATTGTCTCCCATTGTAATGTACAGCGCTGAGCGAACTGTTGGCGCTATATAAATGCTGTATAATAATAATAATACACGTAACAATGCAGTATAACGTTTTCAGGAGTCAGCACAGGAGATGAATAGATACATTTATTACAGGTACATATATAGCACTGTCATTTTATGCGCACATATATATATATTTATTTTGTAATTCATATCAGTCCCTAACCCTCAAGGAGCATACAATCTAAGGTCCCTAACTCACATTCATACATACGCATACTAGGGCCAATCTAGACAGGATCCAATTAACCCACCTGCATGTCTTTGGATAGTGGGAGGAAACCCATGTTGCCACAGGGAGAACATGCACACTTCAGGCAGATGGTGTCATGGTTGGGATTTGAACCAATGACCCTAGTGCTGCCAGGTAGAAGTGCTAACCATATAGCCACCATGCTGCCCATAAATGTAGCTACACAAAGAAACTGGGACCAAACAATGTATAATGCAGTACATTTATTATCCATAAGCAAAAAGACATGCACACACCAGCAAATAGCAAACTCAAACAAGTGACCCAAAACCAAAAGCCTAAGTAACAGAAACCTATATACAATATGGGAAGCAAGGGTAACAGGAGCAATGCAAGAAAAAGAGGGATTCAGGACTGGGTACAGGAACAAGGTGAGAAGCAGTAAGGTAACAGGATGCAAGGATAGTTCAAAAGCAGACTGGATCTGGCAGCAAGCAAAACACTGACACAAGGTGTGTTACTAGAGTTAAGTTTAAGTACCCTCCCAGCTGGTCCCAGGTGGAGCTGATTTGCAGGAACCTGCTGGCCGCTGGGAGACACCCACTGGTGGACACCAGAACTGCAGCTTTTCACCCAGGAAAGCACAGTGCCACCAGCAGGTGAGCCAGGTCCTGACACAAGCACACATAGATCATTCATTAGACTTGCTTATCTTTGTAGAATGCAGAGCAGTGGTATCCAAACTATGGCCTGGGGGCCAGAAATGGCCCTTTACTTGCTTTTATCTGGCCCATGGGGAACTATTTTATCCACGATACCAATAATGGGGCATAATTCGCCCCAGTGACACCAATCAATGGGCACAATTCCTTCCAATGACACCAATGATGGGACACAGTTCATCCCACTGACGCCAAAGATAGGGCATTGTTTTTTCCTACTGACATCAGGACCTTTTCTACTCCCAGTGGTCACAGTTCAGTCCCCCTTAAAGTCTGAAGGACAGTAATTCAGCCCTTTGTTTTCCAGAATGAAAGAAAGTTGCACCACTGCTTCTGACCAGGCCATGCAGTAGGATCACCCTTCTCTGTAGCTATTTTAATGTGGACTTTCACCCCCCACATCATCCAAAGCTCTGCGCATAGCCACCCCCCGCAATATGAATCGACACTTTTTTTGGCTCTTTATTTTTCATTTATGTTTTTTTACACTAAAATACTGGCCCCATCTACCCGCCGCCATTCTCAGCTAGGCAATAATGATGTGCCCCAGCTTCCTTAGTCTCCTGGGCTTCTAAATCACATATCCCCGGAGGCTGGTGGCACGGGACCCGGGTTGCTGCACCTGATTAGCGAATTGCAGCAGGACAACTCTGGATCCACTGGGTAGGTGAGTATCTGAATCTACGACAATGCTGCATGACAAGTAAGTGGAGCTAAAAACAAGCAATGTCTAGAGTTCCTGTTTAACCACAGCACGAGCCATGCTACTCATACAGGTATGTCTCTCATACATCTATGAGTAGCACAGCTCGCACTATGGATTGCTAGTAGCAGCAGGGCAGCTACCATACATGATTAAGTGTTGTATTCCTTGTGCAAGGCTGTGCACCTTTGAATGTGAGTGAGCATTTGGATGTTTTTAGAGAAATTTTAAATAAATTGAGGGTTTCACACCATGCAACATTTTCTTTTCTTTGGTTATATCTGAACCTAAGGGGGAATTGCTGATGGAGGAGAGGGAGCTGCTATTCCAGGATCCCCTTTCCTTAACGGGGAAAAGCGATATATGACGTATATTGTGAAAATAGGGTCATGGTGATCTGGTGAGTGTTCTGTGTCAAAGGTGTTGGTACTTGGATGTGTTCTGTCTATATAGAAGAACACAATGAAGTTTTTTTGAAGCATGGAGTACTATTTGATGTGATGGACACTTTATGAACACTGCTGCAATGTTGAACACATATTGAGGATTAAGAGCATGTTTTCAGTGATACACGTATCATTGCTTGTATTATTTTTGGTGTATTTTTCTCATTAATTACTGGTTTATCTAGTGCGGCTATAATTGCATAAATAATATATTCACACACTATTAAGTTGGGATAGCTGCAGCTTGAAATAATTATTTATTATTTATGTTATATCTTTATGTTTGACTCTATTTTTATATATTCCTGGTGGTGCAGGTTTAGTGAATTTTTAATAAAGGATCCCTCCAGATATGCTTTGTGAGCTCATTGTGGTTCAGTACAGGAAAGAAATGGGCTGAGGGTGGGGCAGAGGGCAGGAGGGTATTTGTCCTTACAGCGATGCAGTTGGCAGTCTTCACCATCCAGGCAATGGTTGCCAGGTCTGCCATGGTGCAGTAATCATGCATAATGGGGCACTGTATGCTATGTTCACACATGTGCAGGTTTCAAAAAGCCACGATTGCCTGTGTTAAGCAGATTACATTTTGCCTGCAATATGAGTGCTCTTTCAGTTAGGGAATCAACTGAGATAAATAGGATGGCACACCCTGAGCACTGAGAGTTTGGGTCTGCCCTATATGAGCTGTGGTAAACAAATAAGTAGCACGGCACAATATAAGGGTAAGCTACAATCCTATCTCCATTTATCTCCGTAAATGTGTTTTATTTGGATTTAATGTAACGGACCAACACAGAGTGACACATAATTGTGAAGTGGAAGGAAAATGATAACCGGTTTTCAAATTTTTTTTACAAATAAATATCGGAAAAGTGTGGCATGTATTTGTATTCAGCCCCCTGTACTCTGATACCCCTAACTAAAATCTAATGGAAGCAGGGGCAGACTGACAACTCATGGGGCCCCTGGGCAATAGGGGATCATGGGGCCTCTGTGTCCTTGCCCAAACTCAAAAAAGCCTATGAAAAAGGTACCAGGGGCATCTCATGGGGCCCCCTACTGACCCCGGGCCCTCGGGCAGTGCCCAAGTTTCCAAATTGTCAGTCCGCCCTTGAGTGGAAGCAACTAGTGGAAGCAATTGCCTTCAGAAGTCACCTACTTAGTAAATAGAGTCCACCTGTGTGTAATTTAATCTCAGTATAAATACAGCTGTTCTGTGAAGCCCTCAGAGGTTTGTTAGAGAACATTAGTGAACAAACAACTTTATGAAGGCCAAGGAACACACCAGACAGGTCAGGGATAAAGTTGTGGAGAAGTTTAAAGCAGGGTTAGGTTATAAAAAAATATCCCAAGCTTTGAACATCTCACAGAGCACTGTTCGATCCATCATCCGAAAATGGAAAGAGTATGGCACATCTGCAAACCTACCAAGACATGGCCATCCACCTAAACTGAAAGGCCCGTTCATGAGGGAGCATTAATCAGAGAAGCAGCCAAGAGGCCCATGGTAACTCTGAGGGAGTTGCAGAGATCCACAGCTAAGGTGGGAAAATCTTTCCACAGGACAACCAGGACTTTCCACAGGACTCCACAAATCTGGCATTTATAGAAGAGTGGCAAGAAGAAAGCCATTGTTGAAAGAAAGCCATACGAAATCCCGTTTTCAGTTTGCGAGAAGCCATGTGGAGGACACAGCAAACATGTGGAAGAAGGTGCTCTGGTCAGATGAGACCAAAATTGAACTTTTTGGCCTAAAACAAATGCTATTTGTGGTGGAAAACTAACACTGTACATCACCTTGAACACACAATCCCCACCGTGAAACATGGTGGTGGCAGCATCATGTTGTGTGGAAGCTTTTCTTCAGCAGGGACAGGGAAGCTAATCAGAGTTGATGGGAAGATGCATGGAGCCAAATACAAGGCAATCTTAGAAGTAAACTTATTAGAGTCTGCAAAAGACTTGAGACTGGGGTGGAGGTTCACCTTTCAACAACAACCCTAAACATACAGCCTGAGTTGCAATGAAATAGTTTAGATCAAAGCATATTAATGTGTTAGAATGGCCCAGTCAAAGTCCAGACCTGAATTCCAATTGAGAATCTGTGGCAAGACTTGAGAGACGCTCTCTATCCAATCTGACAGAGCTTGAGCTATTTTGCAAAGAAGAATGGGCACAAATGTCACTCTGTAGATGGCAGAGGCATACTCAAAAAGACTTACAGCTGTAATTGCAGTGAAATGTGGTTCTACAAAGTATTGACTCTGGGGGGATGAATACAAATGCACGCCACACTTTTCAGATATTTCTTTGTAAAAAATTTTGAAAACCATTTATCATTTCCCTTCCACTTCACAATTATGTGCCACTTTGTGTTGGTCTATCACATAAAATCCCAATAAAATACATTTACGTTTTTGGTTGTAACATAACAAAATGTGGAAAATTTCAAGGGGTATGAATACTTTTTCAAGGCACTCTATATAATGTAAAGGAAGTATGCCAAAACAGCAGCATAATAAAAGATAAAAATATTGAAAAAAATGTTAAAACAAAGTCCATAATTAGTCCATTAATGTCCAATAAAATTCCAAGGAAATCTGCAGTCAGTAGGCAGCTACACCAAAGACATGGGAATCACTCTCTGAAATACAATAAAAAAGCACAAGGGTTTTCCATTTCTATGGCAAGACAGAGCTTTACTGTATTTGGGAATTAAGGTTTCTGCCTCCTATTCATTGTTATATGAAGTTAATTATCCTCCTTCCTTTCGACTCCTAGAAGACCTCCTTTTAGGATGGACTATGCTCAGGAAAATACAGTTGTGTCCAAAATTATTCAACCCCCAATGCTGTAAAGGGGTTTAGGGACTATAGTGTACATTTGGAATTGTATTCAGAATCAAATCCTACAAGGACGTTGTAACTACCCAAATGCAACTAAAATGACATCAATTGTTTATGTAATACAGTAGTAAATGGTTCTTATGTGGTTTCTTCATTGCCACAATTATTCAACCCCTTAAAGACTACCACTCTGAAGAACAGAGGTTCATACAGGTGCTTTCCATCAGGTATTGAAAACACCTGTGGATGTCACCGAGCAGCAATCAAGCATAATAAGCACCAATTAGGCAGCTTTAAAATGACTGTGATACTCAGCTCCTTCTAGACATTTACTGGTGTGGTTACAAACATGGTGAAGGCAAGAGAATGGTCCAGGAAGACAAGAGAAGAGGTGATTTCTCTTCACAGGAAGGGCAATGGCTATAAGAAGATTGCAAAGATGTTAAACATACCAAGAGACACCTTAGGAAGCATCATTCGCAAATTCAAGGCAAAGGGCACTGTTGAAACGCTACCTGGTCGTGGCAGAAAGAAGATGCTGACTTCGACTGCTGTGCGCTACCTGAAGCGTAGAGTGGAGAGAAGTCCCCGTGTGACTGCTGAGGAACTGAGAAAAGATTTGTCAGATGTGGGTACAGAAGTTTCAGCCCAGACAATAAGACGCACACTGCGTAATGAAGGCCTCCGTGCCAGAACTCCCAGGCGTACCCCCTTGCTGTCTCCAAAGAATAAGAAGAGTCGACTGCAGTATGCCAAAAGCCATGTGGACAAACCACAAAAGTTGTGGGATAGTGTTCTGTGGACTGATGAAACAAAATTAGAACTGTTTGGGCCCATGGATCAACGCTATGTTTGGAGGAGGAAGAACAAGGCCTATGATGAAAAGAACACCTTGCCTACTGTGAAGCATGGTGGAGGGTCAATCATGCTTTGGGGCTGTTTTGCTTCTGCAGGTACAGGGAAGCTTCAGCGTGTGCAAGGTACCATGAATTCTCTTCAGTACCAGGAGATATTGGATGGAAACGTGATGCAGTCCGTCACACACCTGAGGCTTGGGAGACGTTGGACCTTTCAACAGGACAATGATCCCAAGCATACCTCCAAGTCCACTAGAGCATGGTTGCAGAGGAAAGGCTGGAACATTTTGGAGTGGCCATCGCAGTCACCAGACTTAAATCCGATTGAGAACCTCTGGTGGGACTTAAAGAAAGCAGTTGCAGTGCGCAAGCCTAAGAATGTGACTGAACTGGAGGCCTTTGCCCATGAAGAATGGGCGAAGATACCCGTAGATCGCTGCAAGACACTTGTGTCAAGCTATGCTTCACGTTTAAAAGCTGTTATAACTGTAAAAGGATGCTGTACTAAGTACTAAGATTGAATGTCACTTGGGGGTTGAATAAAACTGATAATGCTGTGAGCACAGAAAAGACATTTGTGGTTATTTCATTATAACTGTTATGTTATATTTGTCTGACCTACAAGTGCCTCTTTAATGTAAATGTAAGCAAGATGACTGAATGATCAAAAGCAATGTCAAACTGGCCAAAACACTCAATTTCAGTGGGGGTTGAATAATTTTGGACACAACTGTATATGCAGTCAAAATGTCATTGCTGCCCAAACTGCTTTACCTGTTTCGCAGTCCCCCTTTGCAAATTTGATATAGTACACTTCCATTCTAATGTTCTTAAGTTTATTTTGGGCCCCAAGGGCCAAAGGTTGGCACGCACTACCCTGTATACACCTAGAATAAAACGAGGCTTGATGTTCCTGATTTTTGGGTTTACTATAAGGCAGCGCAGTTAATGCAACTACCAGTGGTCTACTCACAGTGTGAATGACCCGACTGGGTATATATGGAGAGACAGACCATACCATTCTACACTACTGAATTTTTACTATGGCGTCCTCCCAAGGTTAGACCCCCCATAATGGCACTTAGGCTATCTCACTCTTTCACACTTTGTGATCTCACGTGAACCAACCCTACGCAGGTGTCTGATTTTACACTCCTGATTTTTCTCTCCAGGTGTAAACATCAGAGCTTTTAAATGGTGGACTGACAAGGGCCTATACAGCATAGGGCACTTTTTTATACATAGAGGCCCTTTCACACTTTCCCATTGCACTGCACATTTAGAGATGCCACTTTCTGAACAGTTGAGGTTTGCTGAAACAGCTCACTTTATAAGGGCCATCTGATTCTCAGCTTACGCCCCATTCATAACAGACTATGAAAATTGGTGTACCAAGGACTAGGGCTCTAGAGGTACTTTCGCCATAGCATATGCATTCCTGATCACCTCTCCCCAGAAACACCGGTACATGCTGGCTTGGGAGAGAGACCTTGACTGTGAACTGAAGCTGGAGACCTGACATTCCAGGCTTCAGACCTCATACATAGGCATACTGAATGTCTCTCTGATAAAGGCTGGTATTAAAGTCTTGACAAGATGGTATTTGGTCTCTGCTTGCCTGGCCAGAATGTATCCAATGCCATCAGTGGAGTGTTTTAGAGGGTGTTCTTTGCGTGGCACCATGCTCCACATGTGATGGGTGTGCCCTAGGATCAGAGGCTAGTAGAACAGGGTCTTTTCCATAATCCACAATTTAACAGGAACTTCAATTGCACAGCAGCCCCACAAAACACTACTCAATGATTCCCTGCCTGCATTGCCATGCCCTATGTGGCACTTGGTTTATTTTATCCTTTTGGCAACCAAGATCACCATTCGTTGCCTGAAAATGAGATACATGAAAAAGTTGCTAGAGTAATTAATGATAAACAAGTCCTATTTGAACAAACTTGGGAATCATGGGCAGCTTATGTGAAGGAATCTTTGTCTTCCATTCAACTGTAAGCGTAAAACATCTCTGCCACCTGAGATCCCTAGGTCTCCTTCTCTCTTGGTTCTTTTTCTTCCTCCATCCTTACCTCTTCTCCTGTCCTTTTGGAGATTTTTTTCCTTTTTCTTTTCCTGGCTTCTTTAGATTTATTGTTATACATATCCTACCGTCAGCCTTCTGCACATGCAGAGTGCCATTTGACATGTGAACCATAATAAATTATCATATGTGGTTCATTATTACACCTTGGTTCTTTGGGTACCCCTGATATCTTAATGCTGTACTCGGGGATCATGGGCTACTATGTTTGTACCCTACTGCTCTATTTGTACCTGGTACTGTAATATCCCCATCATATGGCTGACTCTGTTACCTTCTTTGATTTTCTGATTTTGTGTAAAACTAATAAAAACGTTGAACATTAAAAAAAGCACAAGGGGGCGCTAAGTGCAGCATAAGTTTACACCTTTATTAAAAAGTCAAGCGATAAATTACATGGACTTGTATGCAATGCGCTTGTCAGTAATAGTATGCTTGTCACAGGGAACAATTCACCCATGGAGACACTGCAGCAGCTGCAGCTAGCGTGTGATGAGATGGTAGCGTGTAGTAAATCTCCCCCAAACTGTCTGTGTTGTCAACCTAGCACAAGAAGTATTTTACTGGCTGGATCACCAGACGAAAATAACAGAAAAAGATCCTAAAAAAGAAAACTAATGCAGCCACCACATCCAAGGATTGCTACCGCTATATTCAGTTAAACCTACTGAGACCCAACAGACAGAATGGCAGCTTGCTGACTGGGAAGAAATCCACAGGCAGTGTCAACACAACAAGAAAATTTGAAGTGAAATTCATTGTAGTTTATGCCAGACTTGCAAGATCTTTTTATCAAGCGATTTGATAAAATTTGCTGATTCTTAAAGGCCATCCCCTGCTGTGGCATCACTTACGGTTCCGCGATTCACGGTGGCCCAGCATAATTCCTGGTTGGTTAGTGAGCAATCATTCCCACCTCACACTACACGCTGGCTGCAGCTGCCGAAGTGTCTCCCTGGGTGGATTGTTCCCTGTGACAAGCATACTATTACTAACAAGTGCAAGTCCACTTGGTTTTTTTAATAAAGGTGAAAACTTATGCTGCACTCAGATTGGCGACCCTGTGTGCTATGTGGATTGTGACATGGGTGGGATCCTTGCAAACTAATCACATTTATTTTCATTTCTGGTGCACATATAGCAAGATTGCAAGTATATTTCATTTATTACTCAGCTGGTTGTATTGTCTGACCATACGTGAAGCTGATATGGTTAAGTAATTCTAGGGTAGACATGCTAATCATTTTTATGCGGAAACCCAGGTGCCATGTATTGTCCCCCTATTGTACAGCGCTGAGCAAACCCTTTGGCACTATATAAACGCGATGTAATAATAATAATAATAATAATACCAGTGTCCACGTTTTTTGAAAGCACAACAGTACAGTTTTAAAAGCTAAAGTCACATCTACTAATCTGAAAATAAATTGTTCTAGAATCTGCTGACAGTCTTAGGATACATATATGTCTTTAGGAAATTGCTCCAATCATTATTACTATATGAGCAGTAAGTATATTCTGCTAGTCGCTTTATATCAGTATTAAAGAATGCACAAAGCACTGACCATCCATGACTGATAAAGAAAAATGTAATATATATTGTATAACCTTATAACCATCAGATAAAAACAGGAAATGATTAAGCACAAACATGAATTTAGTGACAAGCGGGAGAGAACACATCTGATTACTAATAAAAGACATCAAACTATCATCACTACTAAATAAAGATTGGTAAATACCTTAAAGGGTTAGTCCTCCCAAAATAAACTACTCAATTGATGAGATCTCACTACCATAAGCTCCCTGCTGTGTTTCCCTTTTTGACCCTTTTTGTCATGGGTTCTCACCCATCTTGTGTTGTTCTGTTCCACCTTATGCATGAACAATAATGGCCTGGAGCAGTACTGAAGACCCCAGAACTCACCACTAGAGTCATTGAGAAAGTCAAAGGATTATAGTGATAATAGTAGTACACTAAACTGTCCTATTGATGTTTATTATCATAGCTCTCATACAGCATCTGTCTGCCACCAAAGAAATTACATTGCCACCTGATCCAACATAAAATGGTACATTTTCATGGCCAGGTACAAAAGGATAGATCCTTTCTACAGGCAAAATATCCTATTCACTGAATTTCTTATATCTTTTTTTTTTGTCAGGACACTTTATGGGTAAGAAGAGCCTACAGGATACGTACAGATTAAGAGAACAAGATATGGAAGAGGCAGCCATCTTTCCACCACGTTCTATGGAAAGCATGAGAGCCACTCTACTACAAGAGCAGCGCAGAGCACTGTCACCCAGCCAGATGCAAGGAGCACAGGTACCTACAGGAATATGTGCTTACACAAAGCAACAACCACCTAGAAAAATGGCAGCAAGTCAGTTAAACTCCTGGGATATTGATCTGGTCAGTTAAGTAGCAGAGGAGGTTGTAAATCAGTTTCAGCGGCTTTGGTGTTATCGAAATTAACAGGTGTACTAGATGGGCAACCATGAGATGACCTCCAAAACAGGAATGATTTTACAGGTGGAGGTCACTGACATTTTTTTCCCTACTCAACTTTTCTGGCTGTTTTTCAGTAGTTTTGCATTTGGCCAAGGTCAGTATCACTACTGGTAGCATGAGGCGATACCTGGACTCTACAGAGGCTGCACAGGCAGTCCAACTCCTCCAGGATGGCACATCAATACATGCCATTGCCAGAAGGTTTGCTGTGTCTCCCAGCACAGTCTCAAGAGCATGGAGGAAATTCCAGGAGACAGGCAGTCACTCTAGGAGAGCTGGACAGGGCCGTAGAAGGTCATTAACCCATCAGCAGGACCGCTATCTGCTCCTTTGTGCAAGGAGGAACAGGCTGAGCACTGCCAGAGCCCTACAAAATTACCTCCAGCAGGCCACTGGTGTGAATGTTTCTGACCAAAAAATCAGAAACAGAATTCCTGAGGGTGGCCTGAGGGCCCAATGTCTTCTAGTGGGCCCTGTGCTCATTACTCGGCACCATAGAGTTCGATTGGCATTTGCCATTGAACACCAGAATCAGCAGGTCCACCACTGGTGCCCTGTGCTTTTCACAGATGAGAGAAGGTTCACCCTGAGCACATGTAACAGACGTGAAAGGGTCTGGAGAAGCCATGGAGAACATTATGCTGTCTGTAGCATCGTTCAACATGACCTTTTTGGTGGTGGGTCAGTGATGGTCTGGGGAGACATATCAATGGAGGGACACACAGACCTCTACAGGCTAGACAATGGCACTCTGACTGTCATTAGGTATCGGGATGAAATCCTTGGACCCATTGTCAGACCCTACGCTGGTGCAGTGGGTCCTGGGTTCCTCCTGGTGCACGACAATGCTTGGCCTTATTTGGCGAGTGTATGCAGGCAGTTCCTGGAGGATGAAGGAATTGATACCATTGAATGGCCCCCACGCTCGCCTGACCTAAATCCAATAGAACACCTCTGGGATATCATGTTTCAGTCCAACTGACACCTCCACGGTGCACCTCAGACTGTCCAGAAGCTCAGTCATGCCCTGGTCCAGATCTGGGAGGAAATACCCCAGGACACCATCTGCCGTCTCATTAGAGGTTTGCCCCGACGTTGTCAGGCATGCATACAAGCATGTCGGGGTCATACAAACTACTGAGTACCTGTCAGGGCTCCCAGGTATGACCAGAGGTGTGTGACTGAAGC
Organism: Staurois parvus; assembly: GCF_062004578.1. Taxonomy (NCBI): domain Eukaryota; kingdom Metazoa; phylum Chordata; class Amphibia; order Anura; family Ranidae; genus Staurois; species Staurois parvus. The sequence continues at coordinate 1,129,426 of NW_028318628.1, forward strand.
AGGGAAACGCAGACCTCAGATATGTTATAAACAATATAATTTATTAACACTAACAGTACAAACATAAACGCAGGGCAATACTAAACATAATACAGTGCAAACAAACCAAACCAAACCACCCACAGATAACAGTATATACAAGCAAGCGTCGTCAGGCAGGCCGGGTCAATATCAATTGGGCAGGTAGGTACAGGGGGAGCAAGCGGAGAATAGTCGGGGTCACAGGCCAGGTTCAGCAGGTAGCAAGCAGCATAGTACAGAGGGTCAGACAGAGGAATGGTCAGGGTCACAAGCCAGGATCAGAGCAGGAGAAGTCAGCAAAGGAACAGAAACAGGATGCAGGACAGATACAGGGCCCAGGACAAACACAACACCAAGGCAGAGTCTGCAAGTCTGGCCATCCCTTAAATACCCCAGTATCATCAGTTCCAGGTGTTAGCTGGCTGAAAGGTTGAGTCTCTGATTGCTGTGAGCACCCGCTGGCCAGCCCTGGTACTGCAGATCAAAAGGCAGGTGAGTCCCACCATTGCTGGCCAGTCCATTCCTAACAGTACCATTTTGAGTTGCTGCAATGAAGTTTCAGCAAAATGGACTAGCCTGCTGCATCATTTTTTTCTGCTTTTAAATGCTGAGCTTAAAATATGCCTCTAAACATCCTAATGTGCATGGACACATAGGATACACTGAGCTGCTTCTCCAGGCAAAACACAAAACTCCTGCAGCATGTTTTAAGCCCAATGTGCATGGACCCTAAAGAGTAGCATTAGTAGTAAGAGTAGTTTCTGTTGCTACAAGGTTCCTAAACCTTAAGGCCCTGTTTAGACCGTGATTCCAAATTGTACTGCAATCCTGACAAAATGCAGTATGTGTGTTTGTGTGCCATTCATTTTTAATGGCGCCTAAAACGGTGCGGTTTTGTCGTGATTGCTGCTTGAAGCTTGTCGTGCAAAAAGGTACAGGAGCTTCTTTTGGGCAACAAGCTTCATTCAGTGCAGTTTGCCAAAACCGCACTGTGTTTTAGGTGTCATTACAAAATGAATGGAGCACAAATGTGCATAATGTATTTTGCCAGGATTGCACTGCAGTTTGGAACAGCGGGCAGAATCACGGCAACTCCGTCCGCGATCCAAAATCACTAGATGTGAACGGGGTCTCAAAGTGGTTTCCCTAAAAGATACAATGGGGAAGACCTCTTGTTGGTGGGACTTTAACGGCACAATTCTCTTATACGATAAACTGAACAAATCAAACTCCTTCCTCATTGGCTGAAAGAGCAGCGAGAATCACTGGTTTCTGCTGCTGTCAATCACAGCCAGTGAGCTAATGAGGAGAGAGGGGGTGATGCCGAGCCATGGCTCTGTGTGTGTGAATGGACATGCAGAGCAGCAGCTTGGGAGTGAGCCTGCTCGGGTGCCCCAATAGCAATCTGTTTGCTCTGGAGAGCACTTGGCAGGAGGGGAGGGGGACAGGAGTGTTGGTGAGGACCCGAGAAGAGGAGAATCGGGGCTGCTCTGTGCAAAACCATTGCACAGAGCAGATAAGTATGACATGTATGTTATTTAAAAAAAAAAACCTGCCTTTATTATCACCTTAAGGAGTTCTACCGTCACAGCATACACTTTCATTTTATAACATCAGCAAGGTAATACCAATGCAAATAATAGTTACTGTATATTTGGCAATCCAATATACTGTAAGCTTAGTTGAAAAATCTCCTTTCATGTTGTGAGTTCTGCCTGTCTTCTAGTCATTGCTTTCCACAACGTCCCGGATCCCATGCATGTTTTGCACACCCACCATTTGCTCATTTATTTGGTTTACTTTCAATTTCTAAGGACTACATATCCCAGGGTACCTTGCTTCTTGCAAGCACTGATTCTTGTCCTGACTTTACCTCCTGAGACTCTTCCTCCTAGCACCTCTGTAGCTCAGAAGGCTGGCTCTGTGAAATGTGTGATACAGCAGTCCAGTAAGATGTGAATCTCAATAAAACATCTCTCACAAAAAGAGGTGGAGCACTTCAGGTTTTGGTTAATAACAAGAGGCTATAGTCACATGTTACTTTTGCCATGTAAACAACTGTGATAAAACAATGTCCAGAATCAACAATAAGGTTATCATTAATCATAAAGTGAAAATAGTGCCAATATTAGTGATGAACTAGTTAGCACTACTACTTCCTGTAATGACTTCGCTTTCTCCTCTCTAAGCAGCCGCACGCATTGCTGTAGGAAGGTCTTTCTACAGCAATGCGTGCGGCCGCTTAGAGAGAAGAAAGCAAAGTCACTACAGGAAGGGGCGGGCATTTACTGAAGCTGAGTCGGCCATTTTTAATAAGAGGTGTGAGGTGCTGCATTCCACTGATGACCCAGAGGAGAATCCTTACCAGGGTATAGAGGTCCAGCTGGCCTATTGAGATATGTATGTTCTCAAATGCACGACATTATTGCGCATCTGGTGAGTGCGTAATTTTATTATTTGTATCTCACCAGAAGAGTTTTAGAGGATCACCTTCATCTGAGACTTCACGCTTATTTGATAATACAAAGACTTTGTCACTTTATTAGCACTTCCGATCACTTTAATGGATGAATACTTACACTATGTCACTTTATACATTTGTTTGTGCTAACTAGTTCAATACTAATATTGGCACTATTTTCACTTTATGATTAATGATAACCTTATCGTTGATTCTGGACATTGTTTTATCACAGTTATTTACATAGCACTTTATTTTACTCAGAGATTTACAGTATTTAGTGCTGCACCTTATTTTTTCTTCTTGTCTCAGAAGGTTGTTTTGGTGTTACAGCAGCTCACCAATAGCGCTCACTTTTGTGCATTTTATCATTACCTTTGCCATGTTTGTATCGTTATAATGATCACTGAACTCTTATTTTCCAGCGGATACTTAAGAAGATTCTGGAGCAGTATTTTAACATGTCCCGGAAGTAAAGAAGATATTTATTTTCCTGTACATATAAAATAAATCAAAATAAAAAAATATATATATATTTGTGCCTGAGATACCAAATTTGTTTCAGACATTCCAAAGGTTATTGTTTACAAATAAAAAAGAAAATACTAATGAAAATGGGCGTGTTTTCATTCATAAAACGAGGTTCATTTGTTTCTTGTTCAAGTAATGGCTGTCATCCTAGTACTATTAGATATTTTTCTGCCATTTTATACAGTGTTCTCAGAAAACCTGTGAATAAAGGACATTCTTTGCACAGAAAAAGCTTAATATTACTCTTTCTCTATTGACACCAAACGTCATAGACTAATGAACCTTTGAGAATTGCTTTACATATGAAAACAAAAGCTTGTAAGTAGATTGAAAAAATCCTTTATAGAGGGGTAAAACCAAATGTCTAAAGTAAAGAACCAGAGGAACATCTTCAACATGCAGCTAAAGCCTAGTACACGAGATCAGAAAATCAGGTGAAAAATACTGCTTTTGAAGCGATAATACGATAATCTAAACATTAGTACACAGCTTTTGTCTGAAATTATTTGAAAGGCCAAACAAAAAATGTGTTTTCAAATGATACTAAATAGTACGATTTTCATTTAATCAATACAGTATTTGTCCAAGACAATTCGGAAAAGCAAGACCATGCATGCTCAGAAACAAAAGAATACATTACAACATATTACATCACTTTCAAAGTTGTATTCAGTTGTACAAGAATTTTCGTAACTTTAGTAACCTTTTAATTTTTTTATGTGCTTTTGATGCTTTGGTGATGGTTCAGTGATGCTTCTGTGATGCTTTAATGAAGGTTGGCAAATGCCCTGTGAGTGTGTTGATTTTCTATTTGTTTTAAGGGGGACCAGTAGAACCTCAGCTCACTAGTACCCCCAATCAGCAAATTCACTGCTCAGTAGTACCCCTGTTCAGCAGATCCCCAGCTCATTAGTACCCTCATTCAGCAGATCCCAGTTTATTGGTAACCTCAATCAGCAGATCTCCTGCTCATTAGTAACCCCTAGCTCTGCTGATGTCCTAGGCAGAAGTATCCCCAAGTCAGTAGTCCTCCTCCACTCTGCTGATGCCCCACTCATTAGTGTTCCAAGCTCTACTGATTTCCACTATGGTTATCCCCCGCTCATTATTAACCCCCACTCTGTAGTACTACCATCTCTTTCCACTTTTCTGATCCCACTCCCAGTTCTACTGATCCCCCACTCAGTAATACCCACAGTTCTGCTGATCCTCCTCCTCTCGCTGGACCCTAAGCTCTATTGATTCTCCTGCCCTTTCTGTTCCCTAAGTTCTACTTATCCTCTTCCTCTCTCTGGTCCTTCAGCTCTGCTGATCTCCACCTCCTATCCAGTGCCCCCAGCTCTGTTGTGACTCTCCTCTCTCCAGCGCCCCCAGTTTTATTATGACCCTCTTCTCTCTAGTGTCCACAGCTCTGGTGTGATCCTCCTCTCTCCAGTGCCCCCACCTCTGATGTGATCTTGCTCTCTCCTGTGCCCCCAGCTCTGGTGTGATCCTCCTCTCTCCAGTGCCCCCAGCTCTGGTGTGATCCTCCTCTCTCCAGTGCTCCCAGTTCAGTTGTGATCCTCCTCTTTCCAGTGCACCGGGTTTCTGTTGTGATCATCCTCTATCCAGTGCCCCCAGCTCTGTTATGATCCTCCTCTTTCTCTGGTACCTACGGGTCCCGGCCGGTGATTACTCGCCACCACCCGGTGATCGCTAAGTATTAGCGGGGTAAACAATACAGTTCTCCCCCCTGTCAGCTTCTGCACACTGCTTTGTATGGCTCTGCAGTAGGCTGGTAGATTGGCATGTACATGTACCCAAAGACTGGGTTAAATTATAACAATCCTTCTGTCGAACCTCGTTGGACACATTACCCTGGATTTCCTTTAGCCATACCCAACAGGAGGCGGTGAACCACTCCTCATATGGCTGATGCTAAAGCGTTTCCAATCCAAATGTAAATCTGCAGATTCCACTGACATCTATGCTCTTCAACCCCGACTTTCCCCCGGGTTCTTATCTTGATTTTCCTTCACACTGTGATTTTCAAGAACAACCTACAGTGGGTAATTTTTGTTATAAGGAGACTTTTGCGCAGCAGCAAGTCTTGTCTTCACTGACCTCTTGATCGCAATTTCCCACCAGGCCATACTTTCAGATAAGACACTTCCTGAGCCACCCAACCTATATGACAGCCTGTGGCAGACCTCACACACCAATTGTGAAACTATGTTATCAAAAGAATCTCAATGGCACCTTATGTCGGGAGCATCCTTTTTTCTTTCATACGCTGTCTGACATAAGTACTAGCACTTGGATCACTGAGCTAGAACAGCCCCTTATGGACCAAGATTGGGACCCAGCTTGTACCACAATATACATATACATAAATTCTCCTTTAATGTGGAACAATGTTACCAAATTTACTCCAGATAGTATCAAGTCCACACTCTGCTACATAACATTTTTCTGCAATCGTCAGATCACTGCTAGCATTGCGGAGTGGAAATGAATGGACATTCCTAGATGTGTAGTGGAGTTGTGTGGAGTTTTATATCCTAACCAATTCTCAATGGATCTATCTACCCAAGTATCCATGTGTACCTAGGAAAGCATTACATATGTAGAAGTTTTTGATTTTCACATCTACTGCCTCCCATCAAATAAAAATGCATTATATAAATATATTGATTCAGCTAATTCTTGACACCATCATAATTTTGCCTGTTGCACAAATGTGAACCGAGTAAATGGGTGGAGCAGCACAGTGGCTAAATGGTTAGCACTTATGCCTGGCAGCACTAGGGTCATTGGTTTGAATCCTAACCATGGCACTACTTGCCTGCAGTTGGCATGTTCTCCCTGTGGCTGTGTAGGTTTCCTCTCACACTCCAAAGACATGCTGGTAGGTTAATTGGCTACTATAAATTGGCCCTAGTATGTGTATGAATGGGAGTTAGGGACCTTAGATTGTAAGCCCCTTTAGGGTTAGGGACTGGTGTGAATGTACAATATGTATATATATGTAAAGTGCTGTGTAAATTCACAGCACTATATAAGTACCTGTAATAAATAGTATGTACTTTCTTATGTTTACATTACTGATTAAAAAATCTTTATGTCAACTTTGTTTTTTTTTTTACAAAAAGCTGAATCTCCATAATTTAGGCTCAGTTTTCATGGCATCCTAGCTCTATCATGCATATTACATTTTTCCCATACAGCTGAGCATTTTTATCCACAGTCACTGCAGATGATGTAGAGTTAAGCTCTGCAGAATAAGAAAACGGATGTGTAAATCATCACAAGGATGCTGTTTCCCTCCCAGAGCACCTACTTTATAAAGGGCAGAGAGGAGAGATCAACAAAGGCATCCCCCAGACTCACACATCTCTACAGAGCACACAGCACAGACATGACTGCAGTTCCTGCTATCAGAATCCTGCCCATTGGGATCCTGGCTACCTGCTGCTCTTCTCCTTCATCTCGCTCTCTGGTTGCACGGAGTTCATGGAGGAAACTGGGAAACTAGGCAAAACTGATGTGTTTCGGAGATATCCTCATTGGGCAGTTGGTGAGTCCTAATAGTAAATATATGCAGACCTATTGACATGCAAGCTATTATTGTGTTAAGTTTCAGACATGGAAACAGATCGCAAAGCAAAGACTGATTAATCTGATACAAAGTCACTCAGTCAGGTAGGAGAAAGTGACATAAAAGGACTGACATGACACTTGACAAGAAGATTGCAGCAATAAGCATGTCACACAATCTATGGCTTGTTGTTGAGTCAAGTTAAAGTATTATTGATTAGTCAGTTGTGTTAATGATCGGTTAATGATAGTGATTTTTCAAAGATGCCCAATAGTAAAATGAAAATTAAATTGTAGTTGAATTTTCCCAAAAAGAAATTGGCACTCTAAAAAAAAAATTCTCATGGAAATGCTATTATTTATATACTGTATGTACAATACACAGTGGCTAAATGGTTAGCACTTCCGCCTGGCAGTATTAGGGTCGTTGGTTTGTAATCCCAACCACGGCACCACCTGCCTGGAGTTTGCTTGTTCTCCCTGTGCCTGCGTGTGCTGCGTAATACCTTTCTGTTACAACATGTTTGAATGGATAGGGCATCATAAAAGGAATATATAAATAACTGTTAAATAAAGTTTATTTTTCTACATTAAGGTGTTTTCAGCTGTATACAGGCAGTTCCTGGGTTACGAACAAGATAGGTTCTGTAGGTTTGTTCTTAAAGCGATACTAAACGTTAATTTTTTTTTTCTTTGTAAAAAAAAAAAACGTTATACTTACCTGCTGTGTGCAGTGGTTTTGCACAGAGCAGCCTGGATCCTCCTCTTCTTGGGTCCCCTGTCGGAACTCCTGGCTCCTCCTTTCTGTCGGGTGCCCCTACAGCAAACAGCTTGCTATGGGGGCACTCGATCAGGCATGTTCCAAATCCACTGCTCTATGTGTCCACTCACACACAAAGTCATGACTTGGCCCTGCCCTCTCTCTCTCCTCATTGGTTGACTGGCTGTAATTGACATAAGGCAGAGACCCTGGATAGCCGAGGCTGTCGTGCACATCACTGGATCGTGATGGGTAAGTTATGAGGGGGCAGAAGGATTTTTACTTTCATGCATAGAATGCATGAATGTAAAAATGTACAAAACCTTGGCCCTTTACAACCACATTAAGTTGAATTTGTATGTCAGTTGGAACAGGTACATATTTTAGGTGTAACTCCAGCCACAAAATAATTTTTACGTTTTGAATAGCATAGGGAAGGGTGAACTGGCCATGCAGTGATGTGGGATTGCTGAGAGGTCACACTGCCTCCATTCTCAACCACTTGCCCTCCTGAGGATCCCCCCCCCTTCTTGAACAGGCCATTTTTTGCATTACGGTGCTGCGTTACTGTAACTGACATTTGTGTGTTCATGCAATGCTGCAGCCAAATTAAATTTATTTCTTTTTTTTCCTGACGAATTGAGCTTTCTTGCAGTGGTAATTGATTGCCTGTGAGTTTTTTATTTTTTGTGCTATAAGCAAGAAAAGACCGACAATTTTGAGAAAAAAACAATATTTTGGACTTTTTGCTATTAAACATGTCCAGTAAAAAAATTGTAAAAATCTAATTTAGGCCAAAATGTATTCTGCTACATATCTGTGCTAAAAGCAAATCCCAATACGTGTAAATTAATGGATTTACATGAAAATTATAGTGTTTACAAATGCCAGTATAGATAATGGGATTTGTTTTTCTACTAGTAATGGCGGCGATCAGCAACATTTAGTGGGACTGTGGCGAACATTCTGACACTGGAGGGGAACTAACTTGGTGTTACTGACATCTCCAGTGACACCAATACAGTGATTAGAGCTACAAAACAAGCACTGACACTGTACTAATGGCACTGGGCAGGAAGGGGTTAATGTGAGGGGCAATCAAAGGGTTAACTGTGTGCTGTGTGTGTTTTACTAGGGGGTGGGGGGGTGTTCTTCACTGTATGCACACTGATCTGGATGGCTGTACTGTGCACAGCCATCCCGAGCAGTGTGCTTGAGCTGACAGGAAGGAAGATTGTTTGTAAACAAAACAATCTTCCTCCCTGTCGGAGATGCTCAATAATCACCAGGTGCCGGCGGGTAATTACTGGCCAGGACACGATGATTGACACCCGCGTTCGTGAATGGCGGCACGCGTAGGGCACTACTATGCTATACAGATCTGTGTGGCCTAAAATTAAAAAATGCTTTTAAGAAAAAGTTTTCCTGCAGCATAAAAATACACAGATTCTAGTATTTCTAGTATTGCAAACTTACAAGAAAAATGCAGATCTTCCTACTGAAGTTACATTATACATACAGTGCACTATCATGTCTTGTTGAAATGCTGTACTTATGATCTTGTGTTTAGATTATTTTTTGAAACAAGTCAGCTTCTGGCACATTTCATATCTGTTTGGAGCCATTCTCCTATGTTACTTCTTGAGCAGAAGACAAATCCTGGAGGACTCCCATTAATTACAAAGCAGAGAGATTAAAGAGGTTGTAAAGGCAAGACATTTTTACCTTAATGCATTTTCTGCATTAAGGTAACAAATGTCCCAGTAATTGTATTGTCCCTTTGTCATTGGCTGCTGCTGCTGTCAGTCAAATTCTGTGGGGAGGGAGCCATGCTGTGTGTGTCTATGGACGCACACCACACGGCTTGGGAGCAAGCCTACATGTGTGTTCCTATAGCAAGCAGCTTGCTATGGGGGCAAACATAGAAGAGGAGGAGCCGAGAGCACTGGCGGGGGCCCCCAGACAATACCATTGCACAGAGTAGGTAAGCATACCATGATAAATTAATATAAAATGAGGAAGGAGGTTACAAATATTCTAGGTATCCGCCACACTGTAAATATGTGTGGTCCAGTAACCAAACATAACTAGCATAAATTGGTACCACTTCTTTAAGGAGCAGGTCAATATATATATGCCCGTTCTCTCAAGAAGTCCATTAACGGCTGATACTATTGATCGGCCCGATGGATTTTCTGGGTCCTTATGAATCTTGGGAATTATATAGAAGGTTGGATAATTGAACTCTTCCACTTTAAGGAATTCCAATTCTTTTTTTGTGAGTAGATTGGTGTCTTTTGCCAGAATCAACATAGAATTCATTTTTTTTTACCAGTATGGGAAGTGGATTTTCAGATATTTTACAATATGTATTTATATTCTCTAATTGGCGTTTAACTTCCCTAACATAATTCTCTTCTTTCAGGGTTACCACGTTTCCTCCCTTATTACTCCTATTGATTATAATATTCTTTGCCTCTCTTAATTCTTTAAGGGCTTTCCTTTCATACTTACAAAGATTATCTCAAATCTTTATCTTGGTGAGGTGATGGATATCGGTGTTTAATTATCTTTTGTTAAATGATTGGCAATTCTACATATTTATATTCTAAAGTATGAATAAAATTAATTTTAATATCTGTAAAATACCATGGTTTACCGCATGGTCCTTTTTGTAACCGCTTTGGTGGACATCTTGTTCACTTTTCTTCAAGTTGCTAGGTAAGTATACAATGTTGATTATTTTAATGACAAAAATGTTATCCTGTACAACTGCTTTAAGTAACACATTTAAAACTTCATATTGCTGGCAGAAAGAAAAATGACAATGGGAAATGAAAATACCATGTTCCAGCACTGTTACAGTGTTTTTGTTCTTCACACAAAAAATTGCAAATTATTTTGGTTGTATTAACTTCAGCCTTGCCCAAACTTTCTTAAACAGGGATCCTCTGGGTTTCTTAAGCAAGGAGACATTTCTGCTTCTCAGACAAATTCCAGCTGACAACAATGATCTTTTTAGCTATCAATAAGAGGGGGATCCTTCCTAATGACCACAAATGTAGGGAGCATTCCTCCCACTGACCATCACACTAATGTATTGTGAGCGGTAGATATAGTAAATATTAGCGGAGGTTCTCTCAGACCAGAAAATTATTTCAAGAATTCCTCCATTTTAGAAAGGTTGAGAAAGGTTGGTCTAGCCCTGACATCTAGCCCTTTGGCTGTCCCTATCCAGCCCTTGATGCCTCCACTGTCAGAATGTCTCTCTAAGCCTGTCAGCTTCCTTTACTGAGGATTCCTTTACTGACAGATGTCCATGTGGAGAGCTGCAAGTACTAGAAGGAGAGAGCCTGAGTGGCTCATCAATACAGCTGGGAGGCTCAGTTCTGGTGAGAGAGCATTGCCTAGGAGATGTTGCAAAGCTTTCCTACCACCCTGCCCAGGCCAAGTTCTTCTTGTGCCAGTGCCTGCATGCTGCAAATCCCAGATGCTATGCACTCCAGGTCAGGATCTGCAGAAATCTCTACTTTACTAATCTCATGTTCCCTCCTTTTAGTCACAGTGTTTTTTTCTCCTTCCTAGTCACAGTGCTAAATTAGACTAAACCTGGTAATCCACAAAATCATCAGTAATTAGTGGAATTAAAAAACAGAGATGATAATCAATACTGTGATAAAGCCTCTGTAAACTGTAGGCTATGTCAGGAATGGACTCACCACTGGTGGTGTTGTGGCTCACTTGCTCTGTGGGCTGCAGTACCAGCTCCTACCAGAGGGTGCTTTCAGCAGCCAGGGTCTCACTCCTGCAATCAAGCCATCACCTGAGGCTGATTGCAGGAGGTCTATTTAAGCAGGACCAGGCCTGCAATCAGTGCCTTGGTGTTTGTTTCCCACGAGCCCCTGTATCTGGTATCCTGTGTTCCTGCATATCTGCCTATCTGATTTGTTGCTGACCCTGCTTTGATCTTGACCTCTGCTGACTTCTCCTGCCCTGATCCCTGGCCTGTCTGACTTCTCTTTGGATACCCTCATTGGATCTGATCTCCTGTTACTGACCTGGCGAGTGACCCAACTATTCTGTGCCTGCTGCCTTGTACCGCTCTGTCCCCACCGTTACCGACCCGGCCTATCTGACCACGCTTCTGCTCAGCCATTCATCCATCCGTCCTGCACGGACTTATCCGCCTCTTTACGTCAGACTCTCCTCCAGAATATATCTCTGGCGGATCCCTCTACCACGGGTGGGTGTACTCAGGTGCCGCGACCTGGTCTCTGTCTGCTCCATCCCCACCATCAGGGGCCCTGGTGAACAAGCAGACTGGAACTTAGACTCCGCACTCTGGGGAATCCTATTCCGTGGGTTGCTAGAGGTATGGCAGGCGGTGCATTACAGACCCATACGGCCTGCCTGACCATTCCACCTCTCCAGTCCTGACCACACCTGTGTTCCCACACATTTCTGGTCATACCTGGATCCCTAACAGGCTATTTCCACGTTAGAGTGCACTCTATATGAATGGCAGCTCCCTAAAGAGCTTGCTCTGGACAATAGGCAAGGTTCCTGTGAAACAGCTATCTACATGAACAGACCTAGCTCTTCAGCTGGCTAGTGTTGGGGCCAAGTCTTTACAGTGGTGCACATGAGTACAGTCCTAGTAAAGTCTGCATGCAGTAAATAATACTGCTAGTTAGTTGGCAAGTTCCTAAATGCTCAGTCTGTGCTAGCTGCAACAGTTTAATGGCAGCAGTGTCCTCTTACCAGTCCTAATAATACAGCAACAGGGGTCTCGGTGTTCAGATGTCAGCTCACTTCTAGCCTGCAGCAACTCCATCCTCAGCACATGATCGAAGGTTTGTAGCAGGTTCATAAGTACACAGGAGAAGCACACCTCAGTCAGTCTCCTTGAAACAAAAAGAAAGTTCTTCAGAATTCAGCCTGAGAAAATACAACTCTGTCTCTCCCCTTATGCTAGGCTCGCATTGGGAATTGCAGTCCAATGGTCCATAGACAGCTATAGTATAATTTCTTTCCTGAACTGGATTTCCCTTGATTCAATACTGACAATCATCAAGTCTCTTGAACTCCTTCTGCTTGTCATCTCCCCCTGGTGGATGGAGGCAAGGTAGTGTTAACACATTTAGCTGAGGTCCATTGGGAGCACAGCAATCATTGCAGCACAGTATCCTAAATCACTATCTGTCTCTAGCCAAGCACTTGGCTACAACTACCTCAAAGGGCAATCACATGCAAAACCATAACAAACCAAACCAAAGTATTAACTACTCAGTCAACATGGTATAGGATTTATTAGGCTCATGTATGCAGTGATCCACCTTAAAACAAACCAATTGCAACAAATATTTCACCTGATTGCTGTTACATTAGAAATAACTTGTATCTATGCAATACAATTAGTGTTGTCATTACTATTTTGAATGTTTAATACACAAGCAATTTGAGGTTCGAATTTCTGTAGCATATTATCTAAACATATCAGCTACCCATAATACACCTTACACAGCATTTTATGAAAGACCCACTAAACCATTTGTAAATCTACATTGAAATATGTTTTGAATGTATTCTAATGTTTAATACTTAGATGAAATTGAGGGATACTAAGGGGATTTTATTTCTGTCCCAAAGATATACTGTGGCATATTTGTTTACCTTATGCCCATGTACACAACATTGTCTTAAGCCGGCCATAAACAGTTTGAATATTGGCTGGTTCAGCAGGAACTGGCAGAGATTCGAACCATGTATGGGCAGGTTGAATGTACCCAAGTTGAATGATCGATAAACTTGGGTACAACCAGCTTGCCAGATTGTACATGAGATTACTGCTAGCGACCATTATAGAAGCTAGCAAAAATCATTCTGTTCTCCCTGCAGGGACAGCTCCTCCCACCAGGAGAAGACAAAGCTCCATGGGAAGGATTCCCCTGTCAACACTGTCTGTCTTGATGGGGGAATCAAGCAATTTTCTTTCATATTCACTCTGTCTATGGCCAGCCTTAAATTTATAATTTGATCAATTCAATTGATCAAAGGCCAAGTGCCAAGCAAAGCCAACCAACCTTTGGTTAGTAAGTCTATCCATCATCATGATGGACCAATAGCAATGCTTGTTAGGTGGACGTAGGTAGGCAGAGCTGTTAACCATGGTAGTTGGACAAGTTTCTGCATATCAGAGCACCCCAGTATTTGAGGCTAATGGGTCACTCTGCAGAAGATGTGACCAGCTGCTCTGGCAGCTGAAGGGTGCCTACAGTATATTGTAAGGAGCAGTTTTGGTATCACCACAAAGAGCTACATGCGTCCACATACAGGGGTGCTTTAACATGCAGCCAGCACTGTCCAACCAATAGCAATACTTGTTAGGTGGATATGGGTAGGCAGAGCTGTTGACCATGGTAGTTGGTCAAGCTTCTGCATATCAAAGCACCCCAGTATTTGAGGTTAATAGAGCATTCTGCAGCAGATGTGACCAGACACACTGGTACCTTGATGATGCCTTCAGTGTACGTGTGAGGCAGTTTTGATATCACCACAGGTTCACTTTAAAGACAATGTTGCCCTAGCATAAATTAAAAAAATTACTTAGTTTAACCCTGTCAGTGTAGACAATGATGATACAAACACTGATACCATACAGATAAAAAGCTGTAGCATTAAAAGGGTAAATGTGTAGTTCAAACTCTCAAAAGGGACAGAGAATGGCTTTATGTAAGCAATCAGTGTGTGAACATTCAGATTCAAAATGTCTTGCCATGCATTGGACAGGGAGTGTGCAGGAACCACTATGATCAGATTAATCTGGAAAAAATAATAGTGATCAGCCCAGGAAATTAATTTCTGTTTCTCCAGGGTTGGTATTTTAGTAAAACTGTTGGAATATATTGTTCATATACTGTATTTTTGTGCAACAACTACACTAACAGTATTCAGTAGATATATATATATATATGCCAGTAGATGGCAGTGTTTATAAGTTTGTAGCTGCATCTATGATAAAACTCTATGTCTTTTCTCTAAATAAAAGTTCCTGTTTCCTATTTGCAGAGAATCAGCAGATAAACAGATGTGGACTATGCACTGTCTGTTCTGTAGGGCTATATACATAATCTCTAACAGAAACATATTGTCAAATATCACTGCAAATAAAACCCATTTATTCTGCCAGGCAAAGCTACCTATAGCAAAGGTTTGTTTTTTTGAGTGAAAATGTAAAATACAATTTAGTATACGTGTGGCCTCAATGTTCTTCCATGTATGGTCAGTTTACACATTTGAGAGTGATAACAGTTTGAGGTGTGTATAAATGTACAAGGTTCTGTAATATACAGCTAGGAAATCAAACACTGTATCACATACTGTATCCATCCATCCATCCATCAATAACAGACATTTTTTTAAGTTTAGGATAGTGCGGGAAATTGTGAGAACCTCTGTTTTGGTTTAAGCTTACCACAAACATTATAATATGACTTAATAATCTACTTTAGATCTACTGAAAACATTATAGTGTCAGTGTCTGACTGATTGGATTCAAATTACGTGGATAGTTTAGGTAAATCTTAATATTACATAGTTTGGTAAATCTCAAAGGAGATTAGGCAAAGATTGTACACTCAGATTGTAATGTGTATGGTGAGCTTTACACTGGGGAATCATGGGGAAATCTCTCCAATGGAGATAGAGACAGTAAAAAGAACACTTTTTTTTGTACAGTTGGGGAAAGTTTAGAACATATTTTAAGGTTGTATTTTTGTGTCTTCATATCTGATAGACCCACTTCCCATAATTTCTTTTTCTTGTGTTACATGGACTCTTTAAACTGGTTTTATTGGCTCAAATGCAGCCAGTTAGGAGGGTTCGGGGCAGAGCCATTGACACACTGAGAATGGCTTGTGAGCGGCCCACAAGAGTGCCCACATAGCAAGAGGCTTGCTATGGTGAGCACTCAGCTGGAAGAGGATCAAGGTGTGCCAATGGGGGACCCCAGAAGAGAAGGATTGGGGCTGCTCTGTGCAAAACCAATGCACGAAGCAGGTAAGTATGACATGTATGTTATTTTATAAAAATACGGGTTTACAATCACTATAAGAGGTTAGTGGAAATATTTCCTGTGGAGTAAAACACAACAATCAAAACCTAGAGAAAATGTTTGGCTGCATTGGGGCTCTAATTTTGTATCTTCCAAAATCACTATACTATTCCAGCTTTGCAACACTGGACATTACTGCATACATAGCAAATGACTGTCACATGAATACAATAACTGCCACGTAAATTCACAATGACCCCACCACTTTATCATATGTATCTGACAAACAGTATGTGCTTTAAAGCATGGACTATACTTTATATTTTCTAAGGCCTGTACAGATAACAAATCCAGGTACTTAAAGTATGCATATTAAAAGCAACCCTATGAAGGGTCTTCAAAAAGTTTCCGCACTTTTATATATATAATAGAATTTAAAGAATTGTGGAAACTTTTTGAAGAACCCTCCTATAAGAATGGGTTTTAATAGTTTATTTGCCAATGGTCACAAAAATGATCAACTACAAAGAGTCCTATCATAACGAGGAAATCGCAGTGTAGTAAATATGTGTTTCAACATAAGAGAAAAAAATGGCTTGTCCTAAGATGGTTTGGCTGAATTTATCAAACACTGAATCCCGCAGCACAAAACTGACTATTACTAGCAATACTTGGGCAAAGCTATCCAATCCAATTTAGTGACTTCTCTGCCAGAAACCCCCTTGCTGGAAGAGATTAAAAGCATGGGCCAAGTGGAGCCAGCCAAACACAGACACTGGATGTTCTTCTGCAACAAGTGTGGCACCAAAATACTTTTGTCGAAATCTGTGTGCCACAATGAAAATTATCTGCTATTATGCTAGCGTGTAGCTAACATTAAGGTAGAAATAAGCATATCTGAGAATACTATTTCATTACTAGTACAGAGCATGCTTATATGAAATACTCTGTTACTAGTGCAGAGCATGCTCATGTGAACTAATCTATTCCTAGTACAGAGCAAATTTATAATACGACAATTCTGCCTAAAATCAAATAAATAACTTCTTCACAGTGAATAATATCCATATACAGTATAGCTATACATGTAATAATATTCTAAATTTTATATATATATATATATATATTCTTTTTTTTATTTACATACTTTTGAAAGATGTATCAGATTTTTTTATCATACAAATAGGGAATGTAATGGTCAGTACATTACTGGTTCCAATATCTAACTGCTAAAGAATAAGAGGGGACCTGGGGTGCTCAGTTCACTCTTCCATTTTCTTTCTTCAGAACGAACTTCTTTTGGTAATCCATGGGGATTAGTGTTGTGATTTTGTCAATATTGATTTTTTTTGAAACAATGTATTTTTCATAGTATTATAGAAAAGAGTACAAAGAGTTATAAGGTAAGAAGATCCCAAGGAGAACAACAGCAGTGTAGGTTAGATGGCCCACGACTTACCGTACTAAGAACCATAAATAAGTACAGTTACACTCCTTAGGCAAGCCATAGATGATGCGATTTTCTTTCCTGCAACCACAGGTTGCAGGAAAGCAAATCACTCGATTCCCTCCCACAGTGGTATTTTGTTCTGATGGCAGGGAGATTGATTACTGCTGGCGGCTATAGCCACAGGCAGTAATTGCATGCAAAAAAAATCCGACAGGCTGGTTGCACTGAAGTCGATCAATGGTTTAAAAATGGTGGGAAACATTGTTTAGTAGATAATATACATGAATATGGTATTATCTGAAGCAGGAGTCTTGGAGCTAATGAAGTAAGTCAATATCTAAAATGCTCAGTTGTAAGTGATAGAAGGTAAATTCACAAGATTTAGCTTGATATTAACAGAGAAGCAAAATAGTGGGAGCACCATGAGGTTAATGCTGAGGGTGGGGGAGCAAAATAAAGCAGGAGGAAGGAAAACAAAATAAGGAAGTAGTTGCATAGAGAAGGTACATAAAAAGAGAGACAAGGACCGGGGAGCCAGGGGGGTTGGAGGGTAAGGAAAGTAGAGGAATAGGACTCAGTGGCAAGGTGTGATTTGCTGTTACATGTTTAAGTAAGGGGTCAAAGGGAGTACCTAGAGAACATAGGTGTCAAAATCGACTGTCTATGAAATGTTACCAGGGTAGCCAGGTATCCATAAATTGAGGGTGTCGATCATGCAGCTGTGCTGACAATTATTCCATTCTTGTAAGCCTATTTAACTTGTCTATCTGTTCTGGTATGGAGGGTGGGATGTGGGATATTCAATGCCAGGTAGGGAGTACAGACACATGGACAGCAGATTTATTTGGGGTGTTTGAGGTACTGAATCCAAGGTGGACACCTTATATATTTTAAAGACATTATCCCAGAAAGGTCGTAGGACAGGGCAGTCCCACCAGATGTGACCCATGGTGTATGAGAAAGAAAGCGCCAATGTAGAAGAGAAAGACAGTGATACCATCTTGAAATGACTTTATAGTTACACTCTTGAGCTACACTCACAATAGAAAGTTTGTGCATTAATACGTATATAGAATTTGTGGACTTGTCTATTTGAAAATATTTTTTTAGGGTGTTTTTTTGGTGATTGAGGGGAACTTATGGTAGTTTAGTTTGTTTCATTTAGTGTTCTTTGTATTTTTTTTTTCCTTTGTTTTGTATTTGATTATTTTTGTACTACTGATTTGACTGTGTTATATAAAAAAATTTTCTTGTTGAGGAAAAAAACATAAAATAATTTGGCTAATGAAGGGTAATTTTTTGGCACAAGAACTGGTTCATGATACCCTTAAAGGGGAACTGAAATTGAATTGTAAAAAAGTGATGACAGGTGGGCTTTTTTTATGAATGTGTACGTCTCTTGCATCATGTCTTGTTTTTCTGTACAATTAGCTCATTGTACAGTCTTGGCACAGGTCTGTGCTGGGAAATAGGCAAACCAATCAAGAGGTTACAGCCTTCTAATCCAGAAGAAGATCAGGAGAAAATGGAATCACTGACAATAGAGGGGAGAACAGACATCACAGCGCAGGAAAGGGTAAAACTGCAATAATGTACAAATGTGCTGTGCATTATGACAAAAAGCTCCTGGGGGTCAAAATTTTTGCATCTGGTCTGGCAGTTTAGTACCATTTTTTAAACCACTAAAAACCTACCTTCGCTTAACTACAATGTATTTTACCAAAATTGTAAAATTTTATCTAAATCTTTTGATTTTTGATGAAGTTTCAGATAAATTAAAAGCCAGACTTTCGTTCATTCCTAGAAACCACTACTCATCTTCTATAACTGCTAATGCTTAAAAAGAGATATGGTTTTCCTTAATAGTATTCTATTAAAAAAAAAAAAAAAAAAAAAACGAATCTCAGATGTGATGGCTGATTTGTTTTCTTTTTTAATTATTTCTTTCACTTATTTTCATCTGGTGATTCTGCCAGTAAGTCTGTTGTTTTTCAACAGAACAAGCTCTCCTGCAAATTTAGCATAGGGTTGAGACAAACCATTTACTACTGATAGGGGTGCTTAGAATGATCAGCATTTATTTATTCATGTAAAACCTTTATCTCAAAAGAAAGAGAATCTGTTCTGTAACTGCAGTGTGAGCTAGAGTTTGGTTTCAATTTGTTTGTGAATTTAAATCTGCTAGTACATTTAACACTCCCCTCCCCCCAGATTGAGAAAGCTGCTGAACAAAGGTGCTACTGTGCTCCTTCATCCAGAGTGAGGGTACTCTAATACAGGATGTCTGTTACTGGCCAGATCACCAACTGAGGGCTGTCTGTGTACGTGGAAAGGTCCAAAAATAAACATGGGATGTTCAATATTACTGCTAATCCCCTTTAATGATCAATAAAGAACTGCAATTTTTGCATGCTCTCTCCTACTGACAATTGATAGCTCTGTGTGGTTTAGAAATTCTTGGTATAAAGGTTTACAGGCCTAAGACCTACACTTGCACCCAACCAAAACCAAGGAAAATAAGATTACAAAACAAAGTTAATCAAATGTGTCATTTTTGGTAGACATGTAATTAGCACTCACAGCACCATATATGCTGAAAAATGAATTTCAAGCAGATTGTGAATTAGCACCTATTTAACCACTTGTCTACAGGGCACTAATACCCTCTTCCTGCCCAGGCCAATGTTCAGCTTTCAGCGCTGTCGCACTTTAAATGACAATTGCGCGGCCATGCAACACTGTTTCTGCCTGCGCTGGAAATCGCACCCGCACTAGGAATCTCAGTGCCCCTGTGGACTACGATTTACATAGTAGTGCAGGGACTTCTTTCCTACGGGGCACGGCAACCCATTCAACTGAATGGACTCTCATGCACGTGCAAACCATGGCCCGCACATCTGCACAGATGTGAATCCAGCCTTACAGCTGATAAAAAGACAACAATCTCTAGACCATGACACAATCATATCAATATTAAAATACCTTTAACAATATTCTTGCAATTTTTTCCATATCATTAGAATGTTCATGACAAGCTGAAAATCTGCTTTTATTTATTACAATGATGAGTACATGGCATTCGCTAAAAAGCATCAATAATTTAAATGATTTAAAAGAGAAAAAGAAAAGCATGCCCATGTGGCCAGTAACCTTTGTGAGACATATCTTACCCAATGGAGACCCACATTTGCATCACATCCATAATTTAAAAAAAATTGACACTTGTCAAGAACAAGTTACATAGCTTTAAAAAAAAAGTCTGTGTCATGTGCTAATATTTCTTCCTGTGCTCCCAGTACAGACTATAACCTTTATTTTTGTATTCTTTTCCTGGTACAAACTCTAAGGATCTGTGAAAGATCAATGCTCTTTTACAAGTATAATGTTCTTGAAGGCTCTCAAGTATCCAACCTCAATTAATTTTCCTATGTTATTTTCTTTATCTTTGTGTAATAAGGATAGTAAGTAATGCATATTAAATATGCATTATTCATAACTAAAAGATTTTTTACCTGAACCTAACACATGTAACAATGTGGTATCACATCTGTGCACATAAATCAGATCACTCATTAGACTTCATATTTTTCAAATAGTGTTTGTGTCATTTAAAAAAAAAAAATTCCAGGATGAAAGAAAGTTGCAGCTCAGCTTTTGACCAGGCCATGTAATAGGATTTCCGGTACTTTTCTCTGTAGCCTTAAGCAACTGTTGTTCTGCCATTGTTTACATTCTTTAATGGATGTAAACAGCTACTAGGTGGTCATTGTGATCCAATTGCTCCAATACTTTCTAGGCACTGATCCAGAATCAGAAGATCAGACCTTTCATCAGTATTTGCTGCATGTTTCTTTCAAGTTAGCCAGGTCAGTAACATTTTTGGAAGGTGATCAGCAATAGCCTCTCACTATAGGTTGCTAGAGATTTAGTAGCTGACCAACAATACCAGGCTTTACTCATAGGTGGCACCAAGATGAACGTCCAGTGCCTTGAAAACGTATTCATACCCCTTGAAATTTTCCACATTTTGTCATGTTACAACTAAAAACGTAAATGTATTTTATTGGGATTTTATGTGATAGACCAACACAAAGTGACACATACTGTAATTGTGAAGTGGAAGGAAAATGGTAAATAGTTTTTTACATTTTTTTTACAAATAAATATCTGAAAAGTGTGGCACGCATTTGTATTCAGCCCCCTTTACTCTGATACTCCTAACTAAAATCCATGGAACCAATTGCCTTCAGAAGTCACCTAATTAGGAAATAGTCCACCTGTGCGTAATTTATTCTCAGTATAAATAAAGCTGCACTGTGAAGCCCTCAGAGGTTTGTTAGAGAACATTAGTGAACAATCAGCATCATGAAGGCCAA
Organism: Staurois parvus; assembly: GCF_062004578.1. Taxonomy (NCBI): domain Eukaryota; kingdom Metazoa; phylum Chordata; class Amphibia; order Anura; family Ranidae; genus Staurois; species Staurois parvus. The sequence continues at coordinate 1,150,654 of NW_028318628.1, forward strand.
GGAACACACCAGACAGGTCAGGGATGAAGTTATGGAGAAGTTTAAAGCAGGGTTAGGTTGTAAAAAAAATCCCAAGCTTTGAACATCTCATGAAGCACTGTTCAATCCTTCATCTGAAAACGGAAAAAGTATAGCACAACTGCAAACCTACCAAGACATGGCCATTCACCTAAACAGACAGGCCAGGAAAGGAGAGCATTAATTAGAGAAGCAGCCAAGAGGCCCATGGTAACTCTGGAGAAGCTGCAGATATGCACAGCTCAGGTGGGAGAATCTGTCCACAGGACAACTATTAATTGTGCACTCCACAAATCTGGCCTTTATGGAAGAGTGACAAGAAGAAAACCATTGTTGAAAGAAAGCCATAAGAAGTCCTGTTTGCAGTTTCCAAGAAGCCATGTGGTAGACACAGCAAACATGTGGAAGAAGGTGCTCTGGTTAGATGAGACCAAAATTGAACTTTTTGGCCTAAAAGCAAAATGCTAGGTGTGGCAGAAAACTAACACTGCACATCACCCTGAACACACCATCCCCACCGTGAAACATGGGGAAGCTTTTCTTCAACAAGGACAGGGAAGCTGAGTTGATGGGAGGATGGATGGAGCCAAATACAGGGAAGTTTTAGAAGAAAACCTGTTAAGAGTCTGCAAAAGACTTGAGACTGGGGCAAAGGTTCACCTACCAGCAGGACAACGACCCTAAACATACAGCCAGAGCTACAATGGAATGGTTTATATCAAAGCATATTCAAGTGTTAGAATGGCCCAGTCAAACTCCAGACCTAAATCCAATCGAGAATCTGTGGCAAGACTTGCAAATTGCTGTTCAGAAGCTCTCCATCCAATCTAACAGAGCTTGAGCTAATTTTTAAAGAAGAATGAGAAAAAATGTCACTCTCTAGATGTGCAAACCTGGTAGCGACATACCCAAAAAAGACTTGCAGCTGTAATTGCAGTAAAAGGTGCTTCTACAAAGTATTGACTCAGGGGGGCTGAATACAAATGCATGCCACACTTTTCAGATATTTCTTTGTAAAAAATTTTGAAAACCATTTATCATTTTCCTTCCACTTCACAATTATGTGCCACTTTGTGTTGGTCTATCACATAAAATCCCAATAAAATACATTTATGTTTTTTGTTGTAACATGACAAAATGTGGAATATGTCAAGGGTTATGAATACTTTTTCAAGGCACTGAAAAGTGTATGTAAATTCTAACAATGAATGTTTTTCATTTGCTACCTTGTGGCCCATCTCCTCTCAGTGTTATGGAGCTGAACAAAGGCGGAGTCCTAGCCCACTTCCTGTGCCAGGACAACAAAGCCACTCCTCCATATATATAGTACAGTGAGTGAGCAATGATACCCTAGTAAGAAGAAAACTATATCAGCCACCATATCTCTGGACTGGTAAACTGCAAACTGGGAATACTGTTTGTGGGATGAAAAGTCTTTAAGGCCCAATACAATATGCTATAATGCATGTGTTATTTGTCGTAATGAACATTACTTTCAGCTATATTATTGTTTTCTTGAAATCATAGTTAAGGCAAATAACCGAGGCCTACTAAACCGAGCCTTTTCTATTAAAATCAAACACGTATAGAGGCTGCATTGGGGGGAGTGCAGGGGGGCATTTGTCCTTACAATTAATAAAGTTTCCGTTGGCAGTCTTTGTCACTCAAGCAATGGTTCCCAGTCCTCTCCTGGTGCAGTAAACATGCATAATGGGCCACTGTAATGCTATGTTCACACATGTGCAGGGCTCAAAAGAATATCCAGTGCATGTGGTAAGCAGATTACATTACTACTCTATTATGAGTGCTCTTAGGGAACCAACTGAGATTAATAGGTTGGGAAATCCTGTGCATTGAGCACTAGGGTCTATACGAACCATTATATTTGATTTATTTATTACATTTATTTTCCTTTCTGGCACCCATATGGCGAGATTGCACTTACCGTATATTTTGTTTAGCACTCAGTTACCAGTGTTCAGCTCAACATTCCAGGTCAAAAAAATGAATGTCACATCTACGAATTTGATAATGATATATTACAGAATGTACATTGTTCTAGAGTCTGCTGAAAGCACAACAGTTCAGTTTAAAAAGCTAACATCACATCTACTAATCTGAAATAATTGTGCTAGAATCTGCTGACAGTCTTAGGATCTATATATGTCTTTAGCAAATTGCTTTACTCAATATTAGTCTATGAGCTGCAAGTATATTATGCTATTCACTTTATATGAGAATTAAAGAATACAAAAAAGCACTGATTATTATATCTATTATAATATCTATTATATTCTATATGAAACAACCAGCAGAGAAGGCCATGTACCACAATAAGCTTACCCTACAAACAACCAGAAATTTCATTTTATTACAAATAAAGTAATAGATACTGTATAACCTTGTAACCATCAGATAAAAAACAGGAAATTATTTAGCACAAAGATGGATTTAGTGACAAGCAGCCCAGAGCACAACATATTAGTAACACACATCATCAAAGTATCATCACTACTAAACATAGATTAGTAAATACCTTTAAAGAGTTAGTCCTTCCAAAAGTGATATTTCAATTATAAGTGGAGGCCGCGCTAAGTGACCCTTAGGATCTCTCTTGACTACTCAGCTGATGCGATCTCCCTACCATAAGCTCCTTGCTATGTTTCTTCCCCTTATTTTAGTTTTGGGTGTTCTCACCCATCTTGAGTTGTTCTGTTCCCCTTTATGCGTGAACAATAATGGCCTGGAGCAGTACTGAAGACCTGAGTACTCACCACAAGAGTCATTGAGATAGTCAAAGCATTATAGTTATAATAGTAACACGCTAAACTGTCCTATTGATTTTTCTTATCGTAGCTCTCATAAAGTAGGCATCTGTCTGCCACCAAAGAAATTACATTGCCACCTGATCCATCATAGAATGGTACATTTTCATGGCCTGGTACAAAAGGATGGGTGCAGACAAATGCTCGGTAACAGCCGGTAACATTGTCAACATGAAAGTCCCTTCAACCAGAGCAAATAATCTTTGCCAAATGCGTAGTCCTTTTTAAGGTGTACCAAATAGTCCTTTCTACAGGCAAGATGCACTTATACATGTTCACTGACTATCTTATACCTTTTTTGTCAGGACACTTTATGGGTAAGAACAGCCTGCAGGTAACATGAATTAAAAAAAAGATATGGAGAACACTTTACTACAAGAGTAGTGCAGAGCATTGTCACCCAGCGCAACAAGCACAGGTGACCACAGGAATATGTACTTATACAAAGCAACAAACACCTAGAAAAATGGCAGCAATAAAAGCATGTTAAAAAAAAATATTATCTATCTATCTATTTATCTATCTACACGGCACTCTGTGTTTGAAGTAAATGCCCAGGTGCTCACCCACAAAGAAATCCATATAAATCCAAAACTGGTTTAGAGGCACTCATGGGTCACGAGCAGGAAGTTTAAAAAACTGCAGTGTTTGTATTGTAAATATTTCAATGAAGCTCAATCCATATTTCTCAAGGATTTATATATTACAGTATATGTGTACATATATATAAAGTTGCAAGAAAAAGTATGTGAACCCCTTGGGATTATGTGGTGTCAGGAATGGACTTGCCAATAGTGGTGGGACTCACCTGCCTTGTGGGCTGCAGAACCAGGGCTGGCCAGCGGGTGCTCTCAACAACCAGAGGTTCACTTCGGCAATTAGCCATCACCTGGGGCTGATTGCAGGTGTATTTAAGGGATGGCCAGACCTGCAGTCTGTGCCTTGGTGTGTGTTTTTCCATGGGCCCCTGTATCTTGTAACCTGCATTCCTGTTCCTGCCTGACTTGTTGCTGACCCTGCCTGATCCTGACCTCTGCTGACTTCTCCTGTTTTGATCCCTGGCTTGTGACCCTGACCATTCTCTCCGCCTGCTCCTCCTGTACCTACCTGCCCGATAGTTATCGACCCGGCCTGCCTAACTACGTTGTGCTCTACATGTGTATGTACCTGGGTATCTGTATCAGTTTAAGTTTGTTTCACCTTGTTGTATGTATTTGTGTTAGCTTGGGGTTTGGTGCACTGTGTTTATGTTTGTATTGTTAGTCTTTAATAAAGCGTCTTATTTATACCCTATCTGAAGCTTGCGTTTCCCTGTGTCAGTCCACACTCTTCTGGTCACACCTGCATCTCTGACACGTGGAGTTTTGCATGAATTGGGCATAAAATGTGCTCTGAACGTCATCTAAATCACAACAATAGAAGAACACAGTCTGCTGAACATAATACTACACAAACATTAGATGTTGCCATGGTTTAATTGCACATAACATGTAAACATTCACAGTGCAGGGAGGAAAACGTATGTGAGGCCCTTGCTTAATGACTTCTCCCAGAGCTAATTGGAGCTAGGAGTGAGCCAACCTTGACTCCAATCAGTGTGATGATATTGGATGTGTTAAAAAACACACACCTGTTTTGGGTTTACTGGTTTCAAGAAGCACTGTCTGATGTGAACCATGCCTCGCAGAAAAGAGCTCTCAGAAGACCTATGATCAAGAATTGTTGACTTGCATGAACCTGGAAAGGGTTACAAAAGTATCTCCAAAAGCCTTGATGTTCATGTGTCCACGGTAAGACAGACCGTCTACAAATGGAGAAAGTTTAGCACTCTTGCTACTCTCCCTAGGTGTGGTCGTCCTGTAAAAATGACTGCAAGAGCACAGCGAAGAATGCTGCATGAGGTAAAGAAGAATCCCAGAGTGTCAGCTAAAGACCTACAGAAATCTCTGGCACATGCTAACATTTTTGTTGACACATCTACAATAAGGAAAACATTAAACAAGAATGGAGTACATGGGAGGACACCACGGGGAAAGCCATTGCTGTCCAAAAAGAATATTGCAGCATGTTTGAAGTTTGCAAAAGAGCACCTGGATGTTCCACAGCACTACTGGCAAAATATACTGTGGACAGATGAAACCAAGATTGAGTTGTTTGGGAAGAACACACAACACTATGTGTGGAGAAAAAAAGGCACAGCACACCAACATCAAAACCATATCCCCACTGTAAAACATGGCGGAGGGAGCATCATGGTTTGGGGCTGCTTTGCTGCCTCAGGGCCTGGACGGATTGTTGTCATTGATGGGAAAATGAATTCCAGAGTTTATCAAGACAGTTTGCAGGAAAACGTACGACCATCTGTCCGCCAACTGAAGCTTCGCAGAGGATGGGTGATGCAACAGGACAATGACCCAAAGCATACAAGTAATTCAACAAAACAATGGCTGCAACAGCACAGAATATGCCTTCTGGAGTGGCCCAGTCAAAGTCCTGACCTCAACCCAATTGAAATGCTGTGGCATGACCTTAAAACAGCGATTCACACCAGACATCCCAAGAATATTGCTAAACTGAAACAGTTTTGTGAAGAGGAGTGGTCCAAAATTACTCCAGATCGTTGTGCAGGTCTGATCTGCAACTACAGGAAATGTTTGGTTGAGGTTATTGCTGCCAAAGGAGGGTCAACCAGTTATTAAGTCCAAAGGTTCACATACTTTTTCCTCCCTGCACTGTGAATGTTTACATGTTATGTGCAATTAAACCATGGTAACTTCTAATGTTTGTGTAGTATTATGTTCAGCAGACTGTGTTCTTCTATTGTTGTGACTTAGATGAAGTTCAGAGCACATTTTATGTCCAATTCATGCAAAACTCCACGTAATCCCAAGGGGTTCACATACTTTTTCTTGCAACTGTATATAAATATATATATATATATATATATATATATATACAGTAATAGCTCTGTTTAAGAATTTAATTCGTTCTGCAGGACTTTTTGTATAGTAAAAAATTTGTAAACCGAAACGCTGTTTCCCAAAGGAATGCATTGAAAACCAATTAATCCATTCCGAAGGTCAGAAAAAAGTAAACGCTACTAAAATACCGCATGAATTTTTATTTATTATGGTGCTGGTGTTTAAATGTAATTAACGCTTTTTTTTCCTTCACTATAGCTCAGAAATTCAGCTGTCACTTTCCCCCCAGCTAAAAGAGAGAAAGTTTTCTTTTAGTTTATTTCCCTCAGTTAAAAGAAACAAAGTTTCCTTTAACTCCGGCGAAAGTGACAGCTAATCCTGTGAGCTATAGTGAAGAGAAAAAAAAGCCGGCAATTGCATTTAAAAGTCGTCACCGACATACACTTCGTATTGCGAAAACAATTTGTAAAAATTCGTAAACCAAGGCATTATTTTAAATGTATTTTTATTTGTAAACCGAAAATTACGTTAACCGAGGCACTCGTAAACCGAGGTTCCACTGTGTATATATATATATATATATATATATATATATATATATATATATATATAAACAGAGCTCAGCATAACTGAGTACACCCCTTTTGAAAAGTAAGATTTAATCAAAATCTCAATGTACGCAAGAACAATTTCTAAAATTCTGACAAAACTGAGTTTTCTAGAACATTTGTTTAGCTCATTACATGAAAGTAAGGTTAATAATATAATTTAGATTACAAAATCTTCAGTTTACTCAAATTGATGCAAAAATGAATACACCGCACAACAAAAACTACTACATCTAGTATTTTGTATGAGCTTCATGATTTGTAAGGACATATTGCAACATTTATCTTTTTCCATTCTTCTGGAACAAACTCTTTTAAGCCTGGATGCTGGATGGAGAGTGATGCTCAACTTGAGTCTTCAGAATTCCCCATAGGTGTTCAGTTGGGTTCAGATCGAAGACATGCTTGGCTACTGAAACACTTTCACCCTGTTCTTCTTCAGAAATGCAACAGTGGCCTTAGATGTGTGTTTTGGATCATTGTCATGCTGGAAAATTACACGACGATCAAGGGCACGGAGTGATGGTAGCATTTTCTCTTTCAAATTAGAGCAGTACATCTATGAATTCATGATACCATCAATAAAATGCAGCTCCCAGACACCAACAGCACTCATGCAGCTCCACAGAAGGACACTGCCACCCGTGTTTCATTGTAGGCACCATGTATTTTTGTTTGTACTCCTCACCTTTGCGACGCCATACAGTTTTGAAGTCATCAGTTCCAAAAACATTTATCTTGCTCTCATCACTCCAGAGTACAGAGTCCCAGTAGTCTTCTTATTTTTTAGCATGGGCCCTGGCAAATTCTAGGTGGGCTTTTTTGTGCATGGGCTTTAGGAGAGGCTTCCTTTGTGGATGACACCCATGCATGTCATTCCTCTGCAGTGCACGCCGTATTGTGTCACAGGAAATAATCATCCCAGTTTGGCTTTCTACTTCTTTAGCTAACTTCAATGAACTTGCATGGCGATTTTCTTCAACCCTTCTCATCAGAAGATGCTTCTGTTGAGGTGTTAACTTTAGTGGACGGCCTGGACATCTCTGTGGGATGGTTGCAGTTCCATCTTGTTAAATTTTTGTATCACTTTTGCTATAGTATTCTGTCTGATAAGTAAAGCTTTGCTGATCTTCTTGTAGCCTTCACCTTTCTTGTGTAAAGAAATTATTTTCTTTCTCAGGCTTCGTGACATTTCTCTTCCATGTGGTGCCATTTCTGACAGCATGATATTGGAAGGGGTTTTCATTGTTAGGTAATGCCCTTTTATAATCAACTGTCTGCTGGACACCTGTTTAACCACTTGCCCTCCAGAAGATTTACCCCGATTCATGACCAGGCCATTTTTTGCTGTTTGGCACTGTGCTATTCCAACTGGTAATTGCCCGATCGTGCAAAGCTGTACCCAAATGAAATGTATGTCCTTTTTTTTTTAAAAAAAAATAGAGCTTTCTTATGGTGGTATTTGATCACCTCTGTGGTTTTTCTTTTTGAACTATAAAGAAAAAAAGACCGAAAATATCCAATAAACTCAAAGTTAGCCATAAATTTAGACCAAAATGTATTCTGCTACATGTCTTTGGTAAAAAAAAATCTCAATACATGTATATTAATTGGTTTGTGTGAAAGTTACAGTGCCTACAAACTATGGTATTTATATTGGAATTTACATAGCTTTTACTTTTCTGACTGCCTATGACATTTCTTGAGATACTAAAATGCCAGGGCAGTACAACCCCCCCCCCCCCAAATGACCCCTTTTTGGAAAATAGTCACCCCAAGGATTTTGCAAACAGGCATGTTGAGTCCATGGAACATTATATTTTTTGCCACACATTTTTTGAAAATGACATTATTTTTTTTTTACATGAAGTTGTCACTTTAATGATATATTGCTCATGCATGCCCATAGTATATGTGGAATAACACCCCAAAATACATTCTTCTATGTCTCCCGAGTATGGGGATACCACAGGTGAGAGACGTTTTGGCAGCCTAGCTACATAAAGGCCCCCAAAATCCAATGACCACCTCCAGGCTTTCACAGGGCATATTTCCTCATATCACTTCCCCACTACCTATCACAGTTTTGGAGGCTCTAAAATGCCAGGATAATGCAAACACCCCCCTCCTCAAATGAACCATTTTTGGAAAGTAGACACCCCAAGGAATTTGATAAGAGGCATGGTGAGTCTTTTACAGATATCATTTTTGTCACAGGGTTTTGAAAAAGGAAAAAAAGAAAAGAAAAAATTTTTTTTTTCGTTTTCTTTCTTCGTTTTCCAAAAACATGTGGCAATAAATGAGATCTGCAAAATACTCACCATGCCTCTTAGCAAATACCTTGGAGTTTCTACTTTCCAAAAAAGGGTTCCTTTGGAGGGGGAGGCTTCTACTATCCTGTCATTTCAGAGCCATCATTCGAAACTTATGCCACACATCACCCACTCTTGAAGACCAAGCCTTTTCTGACACATTTTGTTCACATGAAAAAAATGTTTTTTTGCTAGAAAATTACTTTGAACTCCCAAACATTATATATTTTTTAAAGCAGAGGCCCTAGTGAATAAAACGGTGGGTGTTTAAAATTTTTTCGTCATACAGTATTTGCGCAGCGATTTTTCAAATGCAAATCTTTTGGGAAAAATACACTTTTTTAGAATTTTAATGCACAAAAACACAATATATTTGATAAAATATAAAAGATGAATGCGGCCCCCGCTGGGCCTGCAGCCTTGTTGTGCCCTGCATGCTGTGACCAGTTAGGTTCCTGGGCTACTTACACCTGTCCTGGAGGACCCTGGAGCCAGTATACAGGGAACTCTGTGGCGCATAGACTCCCTGGCTCTGTCGGCCCTGTGGTGGAAGTTGGAGCCAGCTTCTGGATCCTTGGCCTTGTTAAGAGTGCCTACCGCAACTTATGTCCACTCTGCATCTCAATGGCTTAACTATCATTTTTACAATATAAAGATCATGCTGATGAGCCTGACCGCATCCATGTAACTATAACCATACACCTGCTTAGGGCGTTATAGGTCTCCTGGGCTTATTATCTTCCTTGGCTATCTAATTTTCAGTTGATCACCCCCAAGAGACTTCCTGTATGCCGTCCACAAAGAAAAAAAGTAGGGGAAAAGCTCAAAAGTAATTTACGACATACCTACTTAAAACACACGAGATTTGCAGCATGTCTCAAGATAATACAGAACGAGCATCCCCGTCAGGTCCCACACAGGATACCGTAGTTCATCCATTAACTCAGGACAATGAGCAACTTACAAAGGGTGACTTGGAATCTTGCTTGGAAACTATGTACACTAAACTAGTTGCTAAATTCCAATCAGAACTCCACAAGAGCACAAATGTTCTATCCCAGGAAATAGCGGCATTGGGCTCCAGAACCGACCGCTTAGAAACCAAACATGATGAACTCAGCCGGGCTTATGGTGAGCTTTCCAGAGATCACGATCATTTACAAACGGCCTTTGCACAATTGCAGGCACGGATTGAGGATCTTGACAATCGTAACCGCAGGAATAATTTGCGAGTCAGAGGAGTCCCGGAGTCTGTGAATGACCTTTCACAAGCCATAACCAAGCTATTCAAGTCACTCCTTCCGGACTACGACCCCAGGTCCTTTGCTTGTGACTGCATTCATAGAGCCTTGTGCCCAAAACCTCCTAATGATAAACCGCCTCGCGACATTGTCCTTTGTATGAAAGATTTCCTGATCAAAGAAAATATACTCAGGGCTGCCCACAATACCCCAACGATCACTTTTGAAGGTTCAACTTTGCAAATATTACCAGATGTCTCTCCGGCTACAATGGAGAGACGCAGAAAAATGAAGGAAATCACATCCACCCTTTTTTCAGCTTGTATCCGCTACAAATGGGGCTTCCCCTTCAAGCTGATAGTCCCACACAATGGCAGCACATACATAGCTACATCTCTCCCTGAGGGACAGGATATTCTGGCCAAATTAGGCCTGGTGGATGCTCCTTCACCTCGACGCCCTCCCTCCACTCCTCAGGTATCTCCAATATGGCATACTCCATCTCCATGAAGAGAATGGAGGAGAGTCAGACAAGAACCAGGATGAAAGGATTCTGTGCATTTATATGTCATTCACTCTTTGGATGGGTTTTTGATCAATGCTGCGATCTCTTCATACTCTTATATGTATATTATGTTTGGTCTCCTTTTTATTTATATGGACGAGCAAAAGTTTAGCATCAGGCCCTTATTTAACGCCCGAACGCTGGTGCTGTGGGACTCTTGGACACGTGACCCCACCCTGCTGCCTGACATGGCCGGAGATGTCACCGCCCAGTTGCGTGGTGGCCACTCCGCCTCCCGTGTATTACAGGGGCAGAGTTTGGGCCTGATTGGCCCTTTGATGTTTATTTTTTCTGTCTTTTCAGGAAAGGCAGATGGCCTACCTGATCCATGGTTGATAACTATTTCTTTAGTTGTAGGGGCTCTTAAAGCTCCAATTCTATTGCTTTATGTTTCTATTTTTGTGACAATTTAGGTACATGATGTTGCTTATACGCCAATTTGTGGACATCCCAACTGCCATACTGTGACTTGGATGCTCCATAAATTGCGGCTGGCGGATTTTATCTTATCTGATGTGGATCCGGATACTCCACTGACTAGACAAATTATATTGGATACTTGTCGGATGAATACTATAATGATGATTGATGTGACTCTTAATTGCCATAGTAATCCAGTGTATTTCAAATAATGTCCAGGGTTTCAACTCACCAAATAAGTGTAAGACTCCACGAAGAAAATGCATGCTGAAGCTCATTTAAAATTTGCTGCATGACATTTAGACAAGCCTGTGAAATACTGGGAGAATATAGTCTGGTCAGATGAGACCAAAATTGAACTCTTTGGATGCCATAATACACACCATGTTTGGAGGTCAAATGGCTCTGCACATTACCCCAAAAACACCATACCAACAGTGAAGTTTGAAGGTGGGAACATCATGGTGTGGGGCTGTTTTTTAGTATACGGTACTGGCAAACTACATGTTATTGAAGGAAGGGTAAATAGAAAGATGTACCAAGACATTCTTGATAAAAATCTGCTGCCACCTACCAGGATGATCAAGATGAAACGAGGGTGGACATTTCAGCAAGACAATGATCCCAAACACAAAGCCAAGAAAACTCTCAAATGGTTTCAAAGAAAGAAAATAAAGCTACTAGAATAGTCCATCCAATCACCTGACTTTAATCCAATAGAAAATCTATAGAAAGAACTAAAGATCAGAGTTCATAGAAGAGGCCCACGGAACCTTCAAGATTCGAAGACTGTGTGAAAGAATGGGCCAAAATCACACCTGAGTAATGCATGCGACTAGTTTCTCCATACACAACGCATCTTGAAGCTGTCATTATCAACAAAGGATTTTGTACAAATTATTAAATAGATTTCAGTTATCGAGTTTAATACTTTTTCCCTGTGTCTTTCCATCTTATTACACATATCTTAATTTCTGAACTTATTTGTTTCGGTTTCTTTGTATGTATGGATTGCATGGGTTGTTAGCGACATGTGGTGAACATTTCTTGTCAATAGCACCTTTAGAAATACCTAGAAAAATGGCATTTAATATGTTTAATGTGTTTAATACTTATTTTACCCACTGTATACACAGTATATATTTGTGAAGTTTTTTTTGCTATTGTGTCTGGACCCAAGAGAGGTATACAGAGTGGCCATGTCACTGACACTTTGTCTGCCGATGCAGTTCGCAGTGACCTCACAATGAATCCTTTGAGATCATGTACACAGGGATCCCTCCAGCGCAGACACAGTGCACAGACATGGGAAGAATCAATTGTTTTAATAAGGCCTGTTCCCACTAATGTGCTGACTTGCTGATCCAAACAGACTATTTAAAAAACACAGCATATCTTGGATGGTGAAGTTAATGATTGCATTCTAACCCTATGTATGTACCTATTTATTAAGAATAAAATATAGAAATTTTTTTTTTCATGCTTTCTGCGTGCTGTTTTTTTTAAACAAGTTTGCTACCTATTTTCTGCCAAATTCTAATTATATTAAAATGGTGAACTGAATTTTGACATATTGTGAAACTTGTTTGAAAAATGACATGCTTTTGAAAATATGGCTAGGGTCTTACCTGGCTGCAGGAATCCATGAAAGGTAACACTCTAATGATGGCCATACACACTTCTAAATGACTGATCTCCCAATAAGAATAATCGATCTATAGTCACCTAACCATTGGATCAATATGGCAAACACAGGAAAGTGCATTTCAATTGATAATTGGCAGATACAATCTTAGGTTATCAATCACATCTCTGTTTTCACTATACAATTTCAAAATCTAATTGATCAAATTACAATTGAATTCATGAACAAAGCATCTTAGTGCTGCTGATCGATGCCACACAATTGGTAATTTATCACTCTGATCAATCGACTCAATTTGATTGAATTCAATCTAAATCAATAGTTATGCCTATTTGATTGTTTGCTGATATGATGTTTTTGTTCACACAATGATTGGATAATACAGATGGGCAAAGAGATATCTACCTGACTTCACATGAGTACCAGGACCTGCTACAATCCTTGCATGATGTTGCTGGACTGTGCATTCTGCACACTTTCCATAGAAAAGTGAAGGATTGGCACCTACTCACTGTAAGAACTTACAAATCTGCTCTCTTGCATTTCAAAAACAGCTAGATAATTGCAAGAGATGCTTGAAATCAGAGTATTTTGTGTAATTATTGGGACAGATATTGTTTATTCATTACCCAATAGGAAAAGATTGTCTATTTATTTCAGGCTTAAACAAGGGATTTGAGAATATATCTTCTAGACGCAATGGGACAGAATCAAATTTACATTTAGAATGGAAACTTTTCCAAACTACAAGTTAATGCAAAGTCAGGGGACAGTAGTTTTTTCTGTGCTTAAAGTATAAGTTTATCTTTCATAACATGTTACACCTGTATTCAGGGTGTAACATGTTATGAAATTACAGTCCCCCACTCTCCCCCATTTTGACAACTAGCAGGGATCTTCTCCCGTTAGCTGTCAACATTTTTAAAAAACGTGCCCGCCTGGCTGCATCACTCATTCACCGTGTTCTGTGAATGAGAAACTACAGGTCCCACAGCCTTAGGGGGTTTCGGCTTGTAGTTCTCAATGAACCACCACGGTGCTGTTCATTGATTCTTCCTGTCAGTATCAACTTGCTCGTACAAACAAGGTATGAGCAAACAGGTACACTGGCAGGTCTGCAGGAGACCTGCATGGCATCAGAGATCTGCTGATTGCTGGTGCAATGCTTTACAGGCTCCCAAAACAAAAAATAATAAATGCACATTTTTTTACCTTCAAAAAATGTGCATATATTATTTTTTGTTGAAAGGTGAACTTATTTTTTTAAAGAGCATCTTTGGTCATTAAAAATAAATAAATACAAGTCATCAGCTTCAAATAATGTAGCTACTGACTTTTATTAAACAGACACTTATCAGTCCAAGGATGCAGTGCTGTCCTCTCCTGAGCTGGTCTTCAGGTCCCCAACTATGACATGTTGATTGTGGGAAACCAGTTGTGACTAGCTTCACCGCCAGTTCCCCATTGCACAGGTGTGAGCCACACTTTGCCCTGTGAATGGTCCTGCACCCTCCTGGGACCTGCAACATGGCCCTGGTGGCTGCAGGTGATAAGTTGGAAATCAAACATTCACTGGGATCGCAATCCAAGCCAAAGTGAGAGTGGGTACCTATCAAAACTAGGTACCTGCACCCCCCCCCCCAAAAAAAATACATTTTGGCATTAGTGGCAGAAGAGGGGTGAGGAGTAGGAACAGCAGAACATCTGATTTTTTTGTGGCCTAAATGGCAGGAAAAGGTAAAATTAGCATACAGCTTCAGCTATCTGTATTTCTGGAGTCATAGTCTTGGCATAAAGTTATCACTGAAACTAATCACTGGGTATGCATTTTTTCAACATATGGTCAGCTTGAACTGCTCAAGTTTGTGACAAGTTTAAAAGGATAACTAAAAAGAACAAATGTTTCAGCTTATCAGGCCTTAGATGTGGTGGCTACATTACTTTTCATTTTTTCAGGCTAATATAGTTTTCAGCAAGTACAGAAAATAGCTGAAGCTAAACTGAATTGAAAGCAAAGTCAATGTTATCTTTCTTCTGTAAACTACTAATTCCCCCCGTCCCCATGAATTGTAAATGAAAAAAGGCAGACATGTTTGTAGTCCAGCCTGGGTGGCAATAATGATTTCCTTTTTAGATACAGTGCAGGAGTGGGCGTAGCCACCCAGGAACATGAAGTGTGTACCAGGTGCAAATAAAAAAGGAAGCCTAAAAAATAAAACTAATACAGCCACCTCATTCAAGGTAAGATGCAAGATATTTATAATTTTTGTTTTTGGGTGAAGTTACACTTGTCTGCCTTCTCTCCTCCTCTTTAAGTTTGGCACTTGTTATTTTTGGAGGGGAGTAGGTATCTGGCTTTGACAGGTGCCCACTCCCACTTCTGGTTAGATCGCTGTAGTGATCCGAGTTGAAGTTTGTCCTTCCCCCACAGCCTTCTGGGACATGTCATAGGTCCCAGAAGGCTGCGGGACCATACACAAAGCACAATATAGCTTGTGCATGCACAGCAGGTAGCTGGCTATAAAGCTGCAACAAGTCACAGCTAGCTTCCCACAGTCAACATGGGGGCGAAAGGGATCTGAAGATGGCTGAAGAGATGGCTCGGGTGAGAAAAACACTGGATCCCTGGATAGGTAAGTGTCCTATTATTAAAAGTCAGCATTTACAGCATTTCTGTTTGCTGGTCATTTTTAATTTTCTGTTGCTAGGCTTAAGAACTACTTTAAGGACAATCTGTTATTTAAAAAAATATTTGGTATAGCCTGAGTTGATGTATGCCAGTGGTGCTCAACGTTTTGAAGAGCTAGGACCATTTAAGTTATTTGGTAACTGGGCCACAGTGAACTATATGGGGTACTGCCACCCAAACAGCAAATGTAAATGAGCCCTTACTGTTCAGAGCCCCCTATAAGGCTGCTTTCATACTGATGCTCTGCAGTTCACCTGCACCGCAAATGCAGCGCAGTGCACCTGCAGCTTTCCTGCGGGTTAGCTGCATTTTGCCATAGACTTCTAATATATCTTGCAAGTGTGGTACACTTTCTGAAAGCGCACCACAACTCCTGCATTCATGAGTTTTGGTGCGCTTTTAGAAAGGGCACCAAACCTGCAGGATATAATAAAAGTCTATGGCTCAGAGCAGCTAACCCGCAGGAAAGTGCAGGTGCACTGCACTGCACCTGCAGATCAGTGTGAAAGCAGCCTAATAACCCTAACAACTCCTGCATTCATGAGTTTTGGTGCGCTTTTACAAAGGGCACCAAACCTGCAGGATATAATAAAAGTCCATGGCTCAGTGCAGCTAACCCGCAGGAAAGTTAAGGTGCACTGCACTGCACTTGCGGATCAGTGTGAAAGCAGCCTAATAACCCTTTTAATAAGTGCTAATATCCCCATTGTAAAAGTGCAGTGTATGTGATACGTAATACACTGTCCTTTTTATTATCCGGCTTCTGCTGGCATTGTTCTCCAGGCTGATAGAAAGGCCCACGGTGAAGTACACTTGGTATCACTCCGTCTGGTACAGGAGCTGGTGCTACAGAAGAAGCATCGGCTTATGCGGCTCCTGCTTCCTTCCTGGTCACCTGCTTCCTCTGCTGCTGGCATCGGCTCCATGCACTCTGATGCTCTGGGATGGCAGGTTGGCAACCCATTGATCTTGACCTGGACTTGCCAACCCACCATTCCAGAGCACAAAAATGTGCTTCCCTGGTTTGAGGTCGAGAGTCACATCAGAGAGCTCCGAGGGCCACAGGTTGAGCACCCCTGACGTATGCTTTATAGTTTAATAATATTGCTGAATAATAATAATGATAATTACACAAATTAACAAAAATTTCAACTGTAACCTACTGTACTAAGTGTCATGTGACGTCATAACTGGATGGTTAAAGCCACAAGTTAAGACCTTGCCTCTATTTCTTGCCCCTATCCACTTTTTGGCACCCTTTCACCTCTTTTTAAAACATCACATGACACCATGGGGTCTATTCGAATCTTTGGTGGTGGGTGGGTCTTTAAGTGGTTGTAAACCTCAGACATGAACAGATTATATCCTTCTATATTGTGTACTCACCTGAATCTAAAGCCCCAAGTGTGGTTCCTCTCTTATGGATCTTTCTTCTGTCTGTTCTAGAACTCCAAGCTGACACATCAGCCTCCCAGGAGATGGCCCATACCCTCTCCAACGTATAGCAGGTGACTCAAAGACCCAGCTCTGTGGTTTTGCTATGAGTCTATGTAGAGGGGTGTGCATCCATTCCTTGCAATAAGCCATCAGATTTCACAGAGCTCTGTGTTCTAGCTCTGCAGTGTGTGTAACGTCAAACTCCTGCCCTCTGTTTCCTGAGAAAAATCCTTTGATCTGTGATTTAGAATGATATACACCATATTGCCAAAAGTATTGGGATGCACATGAACTTTAATGGCATTCCATTCTTAATCCATAGGGTTCAATATTGAGTTGGTCCACCCTTTGCAGCTATAACAGCTTCAACTCTTCTGGGAAGGCTGTCCACAAGGTTTAGGAGTGTGTCTATGGGAATGTTTGACCGTTCTTCTAGAAGCACATTTGTGAGCTCAGGCAATGATGTCGGACAAGAAGGCCTGGCACTGTTGTTGTTTTAATCTGAAGGCCACATGATGTTTGGAGGTTTTAGCTATTGACTCTGCCGACAGTTGGCGACTTCTGCGCACTGTGCGCTTCAGCATGTGCTTATCCTGCTCTGTCATTTTCCGTGGCCTACCACTTCGTGCCTGAGTTGCTGTTGTTCCCAGTTGCTTCCACTTTTTTACAACATCACTAATAGTTGACCGTGGAATATTTAGTAGCAAGGAAATTTCACAGATGGACTTATTGCACAGGTGGCAACCTATCACGGTACCACGCTTGAATTCACTTATCTCCTGAGAGCGACCCATTCTTTCACAAATGTTTGTAAAAGTAGTCTGCATGCCTAAGTGCTTGATTTTATACACCTGCAGCCAGGGAGGTGATTGGAACACCTGAATCCAGTGATTTGAAGGGGTGTCCCAATACTTTTGGCAATATAGTGTATATGGGAATTTGTTTCATCTCTGTATATCATCTGAGGTTAGTTACTTCACTGGGTATATGTAAGGGTTTACAACTACTTTAACGTCGCAGACAATGGTATTGTAATGACATAGCACCATTCTCTGAATCATTCACCTGGTGACTAAATAACATGCCCCCAGAGGATAGGACAAGCCCTGTGCTCACAGAAAGTGGATTGAAAGATGCTTTGCAACATTTACCCCAGAAGATGACTGACACTGGACCAAAGAGGAGGATGTGTGATGCAGTACTGAAGTGTAGAAAGAGTTAGTACTGCTTGGAATTTTTGTTTTCAGTTCAATGATCTGAAAACAAAAGAACATTACTGTATTGCTGCTTTCTATATCATTTAACAGGTCATTAATAAAAAACTGAAATGAGCCATGTCTATGTGGTCCATGACAATGAATTTAGCCCTCTTAACTTCAGGTCTAACATAGAATGGTGACCTGTGAATACAAACTAAAGGAAATCAATATTTTCATAATATAGTACTTTGTACACATTCAGTTCCATTGCCAAATACACTGTTTTGTGCAATTTGAATTAGCTGATTGCGATATTTCTTGCCTCTAGTACTCCCTTGTCACAAGCGTGCATATAATAAGGAAATCTTATGCACAGGTGTCTAATCAATGCAACACATTAATGTCTTAGATTACATGAGCGCTTGCCTTGTCAGTAAAAATACAACTGAGAATCTAGAAAATTAATGCTGAAAAACAAAGTGTCAAAGGAAAGTGTATTTTCAGTGATCACTTATTTTCAGTTATTATTGCAATGCCTACATTTTTAGATTTTTATATGACTGACCTTCTGCATACTTGTTTTTCTACATGTTTGATATTGTAATAGATATTTCTAGATCAGCCATTAGAGCGCAGGTAGATTATCAGCTGCGTAAAGCAGATTCTGTTGTAGATTCATGCAAGATCCATTTATTTAAGCAAATGAAAGCAGCATGCTTTCAGATTCCATGTGAGCTCCTTAACAGGTGCATTTGACTTGCAGTTAACTTCATTATAAACATATTCTGCAGTTACATAACTCCCAATATTTTGAAACAACAGGTAAAAGGGCTTTAAGAACTCATACAGCAGCTTGAAGCCTCCTACAGTTGAAACTGGCATCAAATGAGACCTGGATATTCTCCTGGTAAAATTAAACCAACATGTGGGCAGAAGACCAGGTAACAGTTTAGAACTCTGATAAACAGAGGTCTGATGCTGAAAAGTCAATGAAACACTAACTGCTCAGGTAGAGTATGTCCAGATAGTTTAAAGACGAACCTTGTCCTAGTGGTTATAAGCCTAGAAGATGAGCCTTTGAGGGCCTACAAACAAGAGTGAGGAGTAAGCAGCCTCTGATGAAAAAAAAAATCTAAAGTCAAGATTTGTCCCTTGATGGTCCTCAATCTCAGCACTGATCCAGACCAGACTTGACAGACAGGATTTTTACCATGGAGTACATCCTCGGAAGGAATCCCTCTGTTAGACCAAGGAAAATATTTTACCAATAGGGATGGTAGACTATACAAAAGGTCGGTTCCCCAGCCTTGATAGCATAGGGAAGACCAAACCTGTCATTCAAGACTTGAGTTGCAGTAGCCAGGCCAACAAGCCAGTGACCAAGAATCAGGGTGTGAAACCAGTACAAGATGCAGAATATCTTGATGATTTGTGTGGTCAGAAAGGAGTCTCCACAGAAGTCTGGTAAAATCCGAGCACCAAGTTCTCATAGGCTAGTTTGGTGCAAAGGGAATATGACCCAATCCTGTAGAGCAGTTGAAGAAAGAGTATCAGAGGTGGAAAGGCTTAGACTAGGTGTGATTGATCCCAAGGATTCACCAGAGCATTCAATGGATCTGGAGACAATCCTGCTCCTCTACTGTTGAGCTGACAGAACCTAAGTCATGCATAAAAAGCAGCATATGTGTGCACACAGAGTCAGTCTAGTGTGTAACTCTTTATTAAAACGTGTTGCAAATTTTTATAATGTAACATGAACAGATATGTGCAGCATAGTGTGATACAGATAGGTACTAGAAGGTGTATCAGTTGACATTCTGTGTAATTAATTAAAACAAATAACATACATACTCCCAAAATACTCCCAAAAGAAGATGAACATTCCACAGAGGTGGGCAAGAGTATATTTCGCAAGAAAATCCATAACATAGTTTACTGGATGACCTTGCATACAAGAGATCCAGCACTGGAAGGATAACTAACTTGCCCTGAGGTCTGAAATATTATTCAAGAGACAGGCTCCCCAGCCTGATAAGCTGCTGCCAGTTGAGAGCACCTTCCCAGCCATTGGGAGGAAATATTTTTCCAAGTCCAGCACTGAATGGCAGCACAAGCCTGGTCCTACCAGACAAGACCTTGCTCCACAATGCCAGAATGGTAACTAGCAACAGTCTGGAGTGAAGATGAGAATATAAGACTTAAAGATAACCCCCTTAGACCCAAGATTCCCACACAGAATGCAGGGTTGGTTAAGTAATAGACGGCAGAGTTCGAACATGGTAGCAGAAACCCTGGAGCTTTTCTAGGGTCAGGCTCAGATACTGCACCTGACAAGACAATTACAGCGCTGAGTTCTAGGTATTCAGAATTTTAAAGGATCTCAGTAGGGTCTGTACAGTCAAAAGCATGTTAGCTAATCAATAAAAGTTACTATTTAAAAAATGCAGGTTAGCTGCTGTAGCCTGAAGCAATTATTTCTTCAGAAGAGGGTTGTCCAATACCCCACTGTCAAAGCAGAGCATGAACAGGGGCTAGAGCCTTAGCAAGACAAGAGATGCAGAGGACAGGCCTAAAGAAGAACAACATTTAGAAAAAAACTGTGTCTCCAGCAGGTCCAGACTAGCCATAGGGCACATTGGGCATTTGCACGGTGTGCTGGGGCAGCCGTGCCCAACCCCTGGCTGTGGACCGGTACCGGTCCATGGCCTGTTGATGACCGGGCCACACAGCAGGAGGTAAGTGGCGACTGCGGTCCGCCTATCAATGCCCATCATTGTTGCATATCAGTGGAGCATCATCAGTGCCGCCTATCAGTGCTGCTTATCAGTGCCCATCAGTGCTGCCTATCCATGCCATCTAATCAGTCCCGCCTAGCAGTGCCCATCAGTGCCACCTATCAGTGCTGCCTATCAGTGCAGCCTCATCAATGCACATAAGTGAAGGAGAAAAATTACCTGTTTGCAAAATGTTATAATAGAAACAAAGAAAAACTTTTTTTTCTTCAAATTTTTTTATTTTTTTTGTTTATAGAGTTGCGATTAAAGACCACCAAAAGAAAGCTCTATTTGTGTGAAAAAAATGATAAAGATTTCATATGGCTACAGTGTTGCATGACCGCGCAATTGTCATTCAAAGTGTGAGAGTGTTGACAGCTGAAAACTGGCCTGGGCAGGAAGGGGGTATAAGTGCCCAGTAGGCAAGTGGTTAAAAATGCCCAGAAAGCGTGGCAAAAGCATGGTAAAAATGCCTATGCATTTTTGCTGTGTTTTTGCAGTGCGGGAAGGGTTTGTGGCCATTTGTGACTAGGTCACCATAGGCTTCTGTATAAATAGTATGCAAGTGAGGTTTTACCAACAAGGGATTCTCACAGACCATTGCAGAGCAGGAAGAGTTCATTTCTATTTGGCAAGTAGCTCACATAGGGTGAAATAGATCTTCACCCAGGATAAATAGTTAACCCATCTAACACCAGTCTGTGTCTTATTTTCATGGCATGCAAACTGGAAAAGTTTGATGTAATATCAATGACTGAGAGTTATTTCAGAACTAAACCCTCCTATCATCTTCAGGCAAGGTTAGCTGACATCTTAGCCTCTGTTTGATCCTAAACTGCCATGATGCTGCACATGTGATCAGTTATGACTCCAGCCATTTGATGGTTTGACAGTTTGGTTGAGAGCACAAGCAAATGTGAGAGTTAGCATTCCGGGCACATACTGTGAATATAACTGTTTTTTTTAACTGTTAACTCAATAGGTTCAGTTCCACTTTAAAGTGATTGTAAACCCTCACATACACCCAGCGAAGTGACTAGCCTAAGGTGATACAAAGGGATTAAGCAAATCGTCCAACATAAGTTGTACCTGTTTATCTGCAGCCTTCTCTTTTCTACATCCTTTCCAGATGGCTGAATTTATTATTATTATTATTATTATTATACAGGATTTATATAGCGCCAACAGTTTGCTTAGCACTTTACAATATGAAGGGAGACAATACAGCAACTATACAGTTCAATACAAGAGGGTTAGGAGGGCCCTGCTCCTTGGAGCTTACAATCTAAGAATTTATGAAGCTTGTTTGAGAGTTCAGAAGAAGGGGATGGAAAGCTGAAGTTACACTCTGTAAATAGCAGTAAAATAACTATAAATACCGTACAACCAAAAAATAAATAGAAATATAATAGAACTATATAATAATGTGCTGCTGCTAAATCGAAAACGTCTACCACATATACCACTACAATATTGCAAACAACAAAAAAATTCACCGCTTCAAAATTTCTCAATATAAAATAATACACTCACCAACCACTTTATTAGGTATACCTTGCTAGAACTGGGTTGGACCCCTTTTGCCTTCAGAACCTTAATTCTTTATGGCATAGATTCAACAATGTGTTGGAAACATTCCTGAGATTTTGGTTCATATTGTCATGAGTTACTGTTGCCTTTCTATCATCTTGATCCAGTCTGCCCATTTTCCTCTGACCTCTGACATCAACAAGGCATTTTCGTCCACACAACTGCCGCTCACTGAATATTTTCTCTTTTTCGGACCATTCTCTGTAAACCCTAAAGATGGTTGTTCGTGAAAATCCCAGTAGATCAGCAGTTTTTGAAATACTCAGACTAACAACCGTGCCATGTTCAAAGTCACTTAAATCCCCTTGATCCCCATTCTGATGCTCGGTCTGAACTTTAGCAAGTCATCTTCACCACATCTAGATGCCTAAATGCAATGAGTTGCTGCCATGTGATTGGCTGAGTAGCAATTTGTGTTACCAAGCAATTGAACAGGTGTACCTAATAAAGTGATTGGTGAGTGTAAATTGTTAATATTCAAACATAATCATATGTGAAATAATGTCCAAAAAAAGTCGTCCATATAATAAAGTAACTGCACACTGTGTGCAATACTTGTAATACTAAAAAGATCATGTCTTCTGTGTATACGATACCACACCATGTGAACCACTTTACAGCTGGGGCTGTCAATCTGCTGGCAGTCCCTCCCTGTCACCATTTTTGTTTTGGTATCAAGAAAACTGGTCAGAAGTGATTCATACTGATAGAAGAGGAAAGAAGCAGTAGGCAGAAATGACACTTAGTGCTCTTTATTGGAGCATTATAGAAGGATGTACTTTGTTCATATTTCATGTATGAGGTTTACAATCACTTTAAAGTGTTTCTAAAGCCAAGACTTATTTTAGTTTTGGATAGTGGGGAAGGATTAGAGCCTGCCAGTTTTCATTTGTTCAAAATGTGTGGTCCTGTTTTCCTTTACATAGCAAAAAAATAAAATACCCAGTAGTTACAGTGTTACTAAACCCACAACAGTAAACACTGTGAAACCTAAGGGGTTAATCCTCTGCATTGTGTAAAAATGCTGTTTGATCTTGCCATCTCTGATCCTCCCCTTTTTCCAGTGTCCCCCTCTTATCTCCTGATAAGACATATCGTGTGGAGTCACTCTGCACAAGTTCAGTTTGGTGTGTATTGCTAGAGCGTTTTTTTTAAATTCTTGGGATGAGCACAGAGCCAATCAGCACTGTCCAAACAGAAGTCAGGGGTTCTGCATTCTCCTAGAGCAGAAGGAAAACCTGCTCCTACAAGTTTTAACATGTGCTCTGCTGGATACTGATAGAAGTCAGAAGACTGCTGTAAATGCTGATGAGAAAAGGTATTTAGTAGTTTATATTTACTAAAATAATTGCATTTCCATGTTCTGTGTACTGTGGGAGACCAGGTAGAGTAAATGCAGGGTCCTGGGTTTAGTAACAGTTTAATACAACCAAAAAAGGTCAATCTGGCTCAAAATCTTGCTTGAGGCAATTATAGCTGTACTAGAGCACTTGTGACAGAAACAATTTTGTACTGTCCGTGATACTTTTTTTCATTTGCACTAACATCCAATTTTTCAGGACAAGCTTTTGGGTTTTGTCCCCTTCTTCAAGGTCCAAGCAGTACTAATAAACAAACTACTAACAAAATGTGACTGTTACTCCCCCCCCAGTTTATAGCTCATGTAACACAGCACCCAAATGAAATGTGTATATCAGTATACACCAGTAGATCTCCAGCTCATGGATACCCCTGTTCAGCAGATCTCCAGCTCATGGGTACCCCTGTTCAGCAGATCTCCAGCTCATTGGCTCAAGCAGTACTAATACACAAACTACTAACAAAATGTGACTGTTACTCCCCCCCCCCCCAGTTTATAGCTCATGTAACACAGCACCCAAATTAAATGTGTATATCAGTATACACCAGTAGAACCCCAGCTCGGTGGTATCTCCACTTAGAGGATCCCCAGCTCATTAGTACCCATTTAGCAGATCCCCAGCTCATTAGTACCCCTGTTCACCAGATTTCCCGCTCATTAGTACCCCTATTCAGCAGATCCCCAGCTCATTAGCACCACTGTTCAGCAGATCCACAACTCATTAGTACCCCTGTTCAGCAAATCCCCAGCTCACTGGAACCATGTTCATCAGATCTCCAGCTCATGGATACCCCTGTTTAGCAGATCTCCAGCTCATGGGTACTCCTGTTTAGCCGATCCCAGCTCATTAGTACCCCTGTTTAGCAGATTCCCAGCTCATTGGAACCCTGTTCAGCAGATCTCCAGCTCATGGGTACCCCTGTTCAGCAGATCTCCAGCTCATGGGTACCCCTGTTCACAGATCCCCAGCTCATTGGTACCCAGTTCAGCAGATCTCCAGCTCATTGGTACCCTGTTCAGCAGATCCCAGCTCATTAGTACCCCTGTTCAGCAGATCCCCAGCTCATTGGTACCCTGTTCAGCACATCTCCAGCTCATTGTTACCCTGTTCAGCACATCTCCAGCTCATTGGTACCCTGTTCAGCAGATCCCTAGTGTATAAGTACCCTTGTTCAGCAGATCCCCTGGTCGGTAGCAACCCCCAGCCCTGCTGATGCCCCACTCAGTAGTAACCCTCATCACTCATCCTACGGTTTGCTGATCCTCCTTTCACCGGTCCCCATCCACTTCCCACTATATTGCTCCCATGTTATGCACCACATGTGACATTGCTAGTTTCTCCTGCTCCGGTCCCCCAGTTCTGTTGATCCTCTGCCATTTAGTCTCCTCTCTCTAGGCCCCATTCATGGTGCACTATAGTGTTCCCATGTTGCACGCCACATTTGGCGTCTGCTAGCTGCTCCGCTTCAGTCCGGACCCCACTCACCTACCTGCTGCTCCTCGCTGCACACCAGATGTGACATCTGCACCAGACACTTCCGTCTTTCTCATTCGCTTGTTGGTTTCCCAGTGCATCCTGGGATATCTCATACTTGCAATACCTCAAAACAAAGCAAAACTAAAGATGAATGAAAGCCTCTCAAAAGCTGCAGGTGCTGTAACGAGCTTTGTCATAGACTTCTATGGAGGCTTTGGAGATGCTTTGAAGCACCAAGGAAGTGGTATGGGGTATCATTTTTGAAGTGAAGCAAAGCTAAAACAACATGGAAACAGGACTGTGGGGTAATCAGTTTATTTAATGACAGGGCCTTTGATTGGCATTCCGAGTGCTTTAACCATTTGCTGACCACCCCATAGCAGATATACTGCTGCAGGGGGGGCGCGCTGTGCAGAATCACATACAGTTGTGTCCAAAATTATTCAACCCCCACTGAAATTGAGTGTTTTGGCCAGTTTGACATTGCTTTTGATCATTCAGTCATCTTGCTTACATTTACATTAAAGAGGCACTTGTAGGTCAGACAAATATAACATAACAGTTATAATGAAATAACCACAAATGTCTTTTCTGTGCTCACAGCATTATCAGTTTTATTCAACCCCCAAGTGACATTCAATCTTAGTACTTAGTACAGCATCCTTTTACAGTTATAACAGCTTTTAAACGTGAAGCATAGCTTGACACAAGTGTCTTGCAGCGATCTACGGGTATCTTCGCCCATTCTTCATGGGCAAAGGCCTCCAGTTCAGTCACATTCTTAGGCTTGCGCACTGCAACTGCTTTCTTTAAGTCCCACCAGAGGTTCTCAATCGGATTTAAGTCTGGTGACTGCGATGGCCACTCCAAAATGTTCCAGCCTTTCCTCTGCAACCATGCTCTAGTGGACTTGGAGGTATGCTTGGGATCATTGTCCTGTTGAAAGGTCCAACGTCTCCCAAGCCTCAGGTGTGTGACGGACTGCATCACGTTTCCATCCAATATCTCCTGGTACTGAAGAGAATTCATGGTACCTTGCACACGCTGAAGCTTCCCTGTACCTGCAGAAGCAAAACAGCCCCAAAGCATGATTGACCCTCCACCATGCTTCACAGTAGGCAAGGTGTTCTTTTCATCATAGGCCTTGTTCTTCCTCCTCCAAACATAGCGTTGATCCATGGGCCCAAACAGTTCTAATTTTGTTTCATCAGTCCACAGAACACTATCCCACAACTTTTGTGGTTTGTCCACATGGCTTTTGGCATACTGCAGTCGACTCTTCTTATTCTTTGGAGACAGCAAGGGGGTACGCCTGGGAGTTCTGGCACGGAGGCCTTCATTACGCAGTGTGCGTCTTATTGTCTGGGCTGAAACTTCTGTACCCACATCTGACAAATCTTTTCTCAGTTCCTCAGCAGTCACACGGGGACTTCTCTCCACTCTACGCTTCAGGTAGCGCACAGCAGTCGAAGTCAGCATCTTCTTTCTGCCACGACCAGGTAGCGTTTCAACAGTGCCCTTTGCCTTGAATTTGCGAATGATGCTTCCTAAGGTGTCTCTTGGTATGTTTAACATCTTTGCAATCTTCTTATAGCCATTGCCCTTCCTGTGAAGAGAAATCACCTCTTCTCTTGTCTTCCTGGACCATTCTCTTGCCTTCACCATGTTTGTAACCACACCAGTAAATGTCTAGAAGGAGCTGAGTATCACAGTCATTTTAAAGCTGCCTAATTGGTGCTTATTATGCTTGATTGCTGCTCGGTGACATCCACAGGTGTTTTCAATACCTGATGGAAAGCACCTGTATGAACCTCTGTTCTTCAGAGTGGTAGTCTTTAAGGGGTTGAATAATTGTGGCAATGAAGAAACCACATAAGAACCATTTACTACTGTATTACATAAACAATTGATGTCATTTTAGTTGCATTTGGGTAGTTACAACGTCCTTGTAGGATTTGATTCTGAATACAATTCCAAATGTACACTATAGTCCCTAAACCCCTTTACAGCATTGGGGGTTGAATAATTTTGGACACAACTGTATATAAATGTAATTCTGCACTTCCTGGTCATAGGTGCGCGTGTGGGCTGCTGGCACCCTGCTTATGCTGTGATTGGTCACAACAGAAGCCGATCAGCGGGTGCTGGCCAATGGATGTGTGCTGTTTTCCCTAGGTAATGTGCTGGATTCTCTTTCCTTGCTTGCAGGGAAAGAGAATCCAGCACATGGCTGCTGACAGGACACACTCTGCCTTGTTTACATAAGCAGAGCTGCTTTCTTTCAGTCTCCTAGATGATCGGCAAATGCTGGCTAGGGTTGCCACCTCATCCCTTTAAAACTGAACACATATTAATTACACAGGTTATATGTCTGATTAAGGTGGTAATTAAACTCACTTTGTGCCTTATCTGCAATAAATTAGCCCCAGAACTTATGTAAATAATATGTGTTTGGTTTTAAAGGGATGAGGTGGCAACCCTAGTGCCGGCACTTGCAGATCATCTAGGGAAAACAGTACACACAGTAAACATTACACATAGCTAGGTAAACAGTTTACCCCTTGATCACCCTAGATGTTTAACCCCTTCCCAGCCAGTGTCATTAGTACAGCGTCAGGGTATATTTTTAGCACTGATCACAGTATTAATGTCACTGGTTCCCACAAACTGCCAGTTAGTGTCCGATTGTTAGCCACAATATCGCAGTCCTGCTATAAGTCACTGATTGCCACCACACTACTAGTGAAAAAAAAAAATTCCAGTATACAGGTGAAATTGAAAAATTAGAATATCGTGCAAAAGTTCATTTTATTTCAGTAATGCAACTTAAAAGGTGAAACTAATATATGAGATAGACTCATTACATTTGTCATAATTGTGATGATTATGGCTTACAGCTCATGAAAACCCCAAATCCACAATCTCAGAAAATTAAAATATTACATACAATCAATAAAACAAGGATTGTACATAGAACAATATCGGACCTCTGAAAAGTATAAGCATGCATATGTACTCAGTACTTGGTTTGTGCCCCTTTTGCAGCAATTACTGCCTCAATGTGGCGTGGCATGGAAGCTATCAGCCTGTGGCACTGCTGAGGTGTTATGGAAGACCAGGATGCTTCAATAGCGGCCTTCAGCTCTTCTGCATTGTTCGGTCTCATGTCTCTCATCTTTCTCTTGGCAATGCCCCATAGATTCTCTATGGGGTTCAGGTCAGGCGAATTTGCTGGCCAATCAAGCACAGTAATTCCACGGTCATTGAACCAGGTTTTGGCGCTTTTGGCAGTGTAGGCAGGTGCTAAGTCCTGCTAGAAAATGAAGTCAGCATCCCCATAAAGCTCGTCTGCAGAAGGAACCATGAAGTGCTCCAAAATCTCCTGGTAGACGGCTGCATTGACCCTGGACTTAATGAAGCACAGTGGACCAACACCAGTGGATGACATGGCTCCCCAAATCAACACAGACTGTGGAAACTTCACACTGGACTTCAAGCATCTTGCAGTGTGAGCCTCTCCATTCTTCCTCCATACTCTGGGTCCTTGGTTTCCAAATGAGATGCAAAAGTTGCTCTCATCAGAAAAGAGGACTTTGGACCACTGAGCAACAGACCAGGTCTGTTTTTCTTTAGCTCAGGTAAGACGCTTCAGACGTTGTTTGTTGTTCAGGAGCGGCTTGACAAGAGGAATACGACATTTGAAGCCCATGTCCAGGATCCGTTTGTGTGTGGTGGCTCTTGATGCACTGACTCCAGCCTCAGTCCACTCCTTGTGAAAATCCCCAACACTTTTGAATGGCCTTTTCCTGACAATCCTCTCCAGGCTGCGGTCATCCCTGCTGCTTGTGCACCTTATTCTTCCACACTTTTCCCTTCCACATAACTTTCTATTAATGTGCTTTGATACAGCACTTTGGGAACATCCAACTTCTTTTGCAATTACCTTTTGAGGCTTTCCCTCCTTATGGAGGGTGTCAATGATGGTTTTCTGCACAACTGTCAGGTCAGCAGTTTTTCCCATGATTGTGATTCCTACTGAACCAGACTGAGAGACCATTTAAAGGCTCAGGAACCCTTTGCAGGTGTTATGGCTTAATTAGCTGATTAGAGTGGGACACTTTGAGCCTAGAATATTGCACCTTTTCACAATATTCTAATTTTCTGAGATTGTGGATTTGGGGTTTTCATGAGCTGTAAGCCATAATCATCACAATGATGACAAATCACGGCTTGAACTATCTTGCTTTGCATGTAATGAGTCTATCTCATATATTAGTTTCACCTTTTAAGTTGCATTACTGAAATAAATGAACTTTTGCACGATATTCTAATTTTTTGAGTTTCACCTGTATATACCATAGTTTGTAGACACTATAACGTTTGCGAAAAGTAATCAATATACGGTTATTGGGATTTTTACCAAAAATATGTAGCAGAATACATATTGGCCTAAATTTATGAAGCAATTTGATTTATTTTTTTTTTATTGGATATGCTGAGTAATTGGCATTCAAAGTGTGACAGCACTGAAAAATGGCCTGGCTAGGAAGGGGGTGAAAGTGGAGAACTTCAAGGGTTGAAAGATGGGGTCACTTATGCCAGAGGTCAGCACTCTATGCAGTAGTAATACATTGTCCTCTAAGTTCCCTCCTATCTATATCATTACTAATAAAAGTGAAAGTAGTTTTGCAGTAAAGACAGGATTTCACTCTAGGCTGTACTTATCCTATTACCCCCCGTTCACGCCGGTGCGACTTGGCATGCGATTTGCACGCCCTGCGACTTGCAAATTGCATGCCAAGTCTATTGTCCGCAATATGAGCAGTCATATCGGTGCTGTTCCGACTTTTGGTGTGATTTGCATAGACATCTGCTTCAAACGTCTTGCAAATCACACCTGAAATTGGCAGGTCCCACGACTTTGAAATCGTGCGACTTCACTGTAAGTCGCATAATTTCAAAGTCGAGCCTGATGTGAACGGGGGCTTACTCCCGTTAACATCGGTGCGACTTGGTATGCGATTTGCATGCCCTGTGACTTGCAAATTGCATGCCAAGTCGCACCCTATTGTCCACAATTGGAGCGGTCATGTCGGTGCACTTCCGACTTGGTCGGAGCTGCACCGATTTCAAAAGTAGTACATGCACTACTTTTGGTGCGATTTGCATAGACATCTGTATTATCCCTGGTTCACACTGGATGTGACTTGGCATGCGATTTGCATGCCCTGCGACTTGCAAATTGCATGCCAAGTCGCACCCTATTGTCCGCAATTGGAGTGGTCATATTGGTGCGGTTCCGACTTTTGGTGCGATTTGCATAAACATCTGCATCAGACATCTTGCAAATCGCACCTGAAATCAATGTGTCCCTTAACTTTGAAATTGTGCAACTTTACTGTAAGTCGCATGATTTCAAAGTCAGGCCTGATGTGAACGGGAGCTTACCCCAGTTAACATCGGTGCAACTTGGCATTCGATTTGCATGCCCTGTGACTTGCAAATTGCATGCCAAGTCGCACCCTATTGTCCGCAATCATATCGATGCAGTTCTGACTTGGTCGGAGACGCACCGATTTCAAAAGAAATACATGCACTACTTTTGGTGCGATTTGCTTAGACATTTGTAGCAATGTCTTGCAAATCGCACCTGAAATTGGCGGGTCCCCCGACTTTGCAATCGTGAAACTTGACTGTAAGTCGCACGATTTCAAGGTCAGGCTTGATGTGAACGGGGCTTATTAAACTCTTATCACTAGGTAACCACACCCAGCAACCAGAACATGGCAACGCAGCATCACAGTGCGGGTACCTCTTCCGGGGTAGGCGTGTCCTTAGAAGCACGTGTCTCATCACCTGACCGGAAGAGCTCCTTGTAGCTGGGAGCTGAATATGGCATGGTCCGTGTCCCTGGTAGCGAAGTGACAGGTACGGTGCTCAGTCACATGCTGTGTGTAGTAGTGCGGGGAGGACTCCGGTGTAACACATACATGGACTTCGGTAGGAAGAACTATAGTTGTTATAATGCGGTGCTGGGAGATGTAGGCGGGCATGAGATGGGGAGGACAGGAGCAGGACGGCTCGGTGTTGTCATTCGGCACTCAGTTCATGTGTGGAGTCCACTCCGTATTGGTGTCCCCGCTGTGCTTAGTGTGATGTGTGTGGTTATGTCTCCATGTGAGGCTCAGCAATGACTGGAGAGGCTCCCCTGGGTGGTCTGTTTACATGGCACCCAATGGAATGTCCATAGACTTTAAAGTGGAGCTCCACCCAAATGGGGAACTCCTGCTTTAAGTACTAGTCCCCCTCTCCCCATGAGGAATTGGCACCTTTGGGGAGTGGGTACCCGATTTTGGCAGGTACCCGCTTCCACTGCAACTGCCTAGGTCAGTGGTGGGCAACCTTTTTTTTTCAACTGAGCCAAATCTCACCAAAACCACGAATGAAATTTATTTTGAGAGCCACATTTTTAAAACTGAAAATTCATCCCCCCTATAGTAATTCATCCCCCCTATAGTAATTCATCCCCCCTATAGTAATTCATCCCCCATAGTAATTTATCCCCCATAGTAATTCATCCCCCATATAGTAATTCATCCCCCCTATAGTAATTCATCCCCCATATTAATTCATCCCCCCTATAGTAATTCATCCCCCATATAGTAATTCATTCCCCATATTGTGTCAATTCACATACCTTTGCTCCGCGCGTTCCTCTCGCCATGTTCCCGCGCCGTCCCGGTCTTCAGGGCGGACTGTGAGAGGAGAGGAGTTCGTCACGCTGCCCCGCCTACATCCTGACAGCCAATGTTTGCCACGCTCCGCGGGTTGAATTAAAAGGTCCGCCGGGCCGTATGCGGGCCGTAGTTTGCCCATTGCTGGGCTAGCTGCAGAGTCCTGACTTTTGGGGCGGCCGCCCGAGAGGAGAGAGGGGAGCGGGCGCCCGGCACACAGAAGAGCCGCATTAATGTGTGTGAAGAGCCGCGGCTTGCCGACCACTGGCCTAGGTGATCAAAAGTGTAAGTTGTCACCCTCCCTCCCCGTAGTCCTCTGGGCATGTGACAGGTCACAAGGCGCCGCTCCAGCTGCAAGCTGTCACAGCCGGGTGCCCACACTTAGGATGCCAGTGTGGGGGGAGAGAGGAGCTGGTGAACCCGGCTGGTGTGAACACACTGCTGGATTGAGGGACAGGTGAGTGACTGTTTTTTACAAAGGGTATTTGTAGCTGCTGACTTTTTTTTTTTTTGACTAGGGCTCCACTTTAATAGGGCCATGGAGTGCCCACAGAGAATAAAGGATAACAAAATATAAACTCATTTACAGGCAAATCTGAGAAACACTTTTACCTTTCCCACAGGTGTTCCCAAAGTAGAGTGGCAGATTGAAATTTAGGATTAAAGCTGTTTTGTATGCAATGACAGATGAATGAGGCAAAGGAATACCCCTAGGGTATAATAGGAAGCAAGATGTGATCAGGAGTCAGAACCACTCAATATATCAAATAAATGCACTGCAGTTGGCGTGCGTAGTGTGAGACGAGGCACTGCAGTTGGCGTGCGCAGTGTGAGACGAGGCACTGCAGTTGGCGTGCGCAGTGTGAGACGAGGCACTGCAGTTGGCGTGCGCAGTGTGAGACGAGGCACTGCAGTTGGCGTGCGCAGTGTGAGACGAGGCACTGCAGTTGGCGTGCGCAGTGTGAGACGAGGCACTGCAAAAAAAAAAAAATTAGATTGTGCAGTGTGAGATCAGTTGTCCTTTCCCAGTTCCCTCCCCATAGTCTTCTGGGACACGTGACAGGTCCCAGAAGACTACGGGGCTATTCACAAACCTCAGCGCTTCTCGAACATGTGGGCACCCGGCTGTGAATCCGCAAGCTGTCACAGCCGGTTGCCCACATTGAAGATGTCACCGCCAGGGAGAGAAGACAGCCGGTGAAACAAGCAGTGGTGAGGACATGGCTGGACCGAGGGACAGGTAAGTGCCTGTATTTTAAAAGTCAGCAGCTACGGTTTTTGTAGCTGCTGACTTTTTTTTTTCAGCTACTCTTTAATGACACGCTAAACACAGGTAGCAGTCACATGCTTTGTTATATAAGAAACATGCTAAAATACGCATTTCAAAAATATGCAGGGCTCACTACAAAGTAATGTGCATGAGCTACTTTGGCACATTTGTTGAGTGTAGGGCAGCTCATTTAAGTAAATGGACTGCCCTATGCTGTCATGCAAAAAAGCACCAAAATAACACGTCTTCAAGGTATTAATGGGCTTTAATGATAATTGTGGTACTTCTTTGTTCACCTGGATGCCTTATTCCTGTATTTATATTAACAAGAATTTTTGAAAAATGTGCAATTCCAAAAAAACTGTCTAAAAAAAATGTGCATTTCTGGAAAAATGCAGTTAAAAAATTCAGTCCAGAAAATGTGTTTTTGAAAACAAAAATGGTTTAAACAGTGTTCTATTGTGAAAAAAATGCTGTCCAAGAAATGTGTGGTTCCAAAAAAAAAAAACCGTAAAAAAAATGCAAACTTTTGAAAAATGCGGTTTAAATGCTATGTGATTCGTTTCACTGCATCAAACAGTTCCCTTTTCTTTTGTATGAACTTTATTTGAAGTGCACAAAGTGAGAGTTCATGTCACTGTACAGTAGCACTTATATTGGAACTATATTGACAACCACATCAGATCACACTCCCAGTGTGTTTTTTATACGGTGTGGGAAACGCACATGGAATGCAGGTTTCCCACACTGTGTTCCAGTGTGAACTGGCCATTAAAGTGTAACTAAAAGCAAAACTTTTTTTCTTTATGTTGGATGGAGTAAGGGAAGGATATAACCCCTGTCAGTTTATTTTTGTTTTCTCCTCTGTCCCTCTGTCTGAGATTTCCCTTCACTTCCTGTCCCATAGCCAAAACAGGAAGTGAGGAAATCCCTCCAAAGTGATGGAATTCCCAGTTGTCACCAGAATTAGTGTCCACATTGGAAGATTTCCCCCTCTATTACTGTTCTGATGTCAACTCAAAATGTGGGATTTTCTCTTACTTCCAAAAATAATGGTAAACTGGGCAAATAGAGAGGGTGAGTCTTCCTAATGGGGACACAGCAGAAAAACCTGACAGGTGTTCTAATCAATCTGCACTCTATCAAAAACTAAAACAAAGTTTTGCCTTTAGTTATACATTAAAAGATTATTGGATTATTTTTCTAAGGCTGGCCATAGATTATCCAGTTTTCTGTTTTGTTTGGTTTAGATTTACCAAAAACCATATAATATGAGGTCAAACCTAACAACACTTTCAATTGTATCCAATTAGGCAGGCTCTTGCACTACAAAGTTGAAGGTAAATCTAAATGAAATTGTACAGAAAATTGTATAGTGTATGGCCAGCCTTAGCTGGAAAAAAAAACTCCACCACCCTTGTTTCTTTGATTGCCATCACTGAGCAAATGACAAAGGAGGCACATTACTGCCCAACTGATAAAAAAGGAGAGTAGGGGTTGCTTTACTTGCCACTGATGGAAGTGAGGGGTGCTTCAGTGGCCAACAAAAGAAACAGTTGGGTCACCTGACTGTCCACTGACAGAGCTGTGCATGGCAGCCAATCAGCTTCTAACATCAGCTTGTTTAATTAACCATTTCAATACTGGACACTTCTACACCCTTCCTGCCCAGGCCAATTTTTAGCTTTCAGCGCTATCACACTTTGAATGACACAAGCGTGGTTATGCTGCACCCCAACTACATGTTTATCATTTTTTTCACACAGATGGAGCTTTTTTTTTGGTGGTATTTAATAATCATTGGGTTTTTATTTTTTGCTAAATAAACGGCAAAAAGACTGAAAAAATCTGAAAAGAATCACTTTTTTGTTTTTATTATAAAATGTTGCAAATAGATAATTATTCTTCATAAATGTAGGCCAAAATGTATTCTGCGGCATGTCTTTTAAAATACTCTATATCAGTGTATATTATTTAGTCTGTAGGAAAGTTAGAGGGTCCACAAACTATGGTATACACTATATTGCCAAAAGTGTTGGGACCGCCCTCCAAATCATTGGATTCAGGTGTTCCAATTACCTCCAAGACCTCAATTGTATAAAGTCAAGCACCTAGGCATGCAGACTACTTCTATAAACATTTGTGGAAGAATGGGTCACCCTCAGGAGTCTGCAGAATCAATAGATAAAGACCTCCAAACTTCATGTGGCCTTCAGACTAGCACAACAACAGTGCATAGAGAGCTTCATGAAATGGGCTTCCATGGCCGAGCAGCTGCAATGCAAAGTGGATGCAGTGGTGTAAAGCACGCTGCCACTGGACTCTAGAGCAGTGGAGACGTGTTCTGTGGAGTGACCAATCATGCTTCTCTGTCTGGTAAGCTGATGCATATATCTGGGTTTTGCGGTTGCCAGGAAAACAGAACTTGCCTGACTGCATTGTGCCAAGTTTGATGGAACGGGGGATTATGGTGTGGGTTTCTTTTTCAGGGGTTGGGCTTGGCCCCTTAGTTCCAGTGAAGGTAACTCTTAAGGCGTCAGCATACCAAGGCATTTTGGACAATTTTTCCCCCAACTTTCTAGG
Organism: Staurois parvus; assembly: GCF_062004578.1. NCBI lineage: Eukaryota > Metazoa > Chordata > Amphibia > Anura > Ranidae > Staurois > Staurois parvus. The sequence goes on from NW_028318628.1 coordinate 1,186,322, forward strand.
AACAGTTTGGGGATGGCTCCTTCCTGTTCCAACATGACTGCGCACCAGTGCACAAAGCAAGGTCCACGTAGACATGGATGAGCGAGTTTGGGGAGGAGGAACTTTACTGACCTGCACTGTCCTGACCGCAACTCGGTAGAACACCTTTGAGATGAATTAGAGTGGAGACTGCGAGCCAGACCTTCTCATCAGACAGTGCCTGACCTCACAGATGCACTTCTGGAAGAATGGTCAGACATTCCCATAGATACACTCCTAAACCTTGTGGACAGCCTTCCCAGAAAAGTTGAAGCTGTTATAGCTGCAAAGGGTGGGCCAACTCAATATTGAACCCTACGGACTAAGACTGGGATGCCATTAAAATTCAAGTGCGTGTAAAGGCAGGCGGCCCAATGTTTGTCAATATAGTGTATATCTGAACGTTAATCAGTCCTGATGTACTGACGGCCTATCTCATTTCTTGATGCCCAAAAATGTATGAACGATACAGAGATCCCCCAAATAACCCCTTTGTGGAAAGTAGACAGTCCAAGGTATTTGGTAAGAGGCATGACGAGTTTTTTGAAGTTGTCATTTTTGCTTTTTTTTTTTTTTTTTTTTTATATACTGTCCTCAGTGCAGTACGGCATCATCACATAAATGTTGTGATGGTGATCAGGGACACAGACTGATGACAGGACAAATTTCTTTTCTTTTTTTACAGTACAATTTTTTTTTTTTTTTTTTTTTTTTAATTCCGTGACCAGAGCAATATAATGTTACCATATTAACATTGTACTACTCTGGGAAAGTGATCAGGATTTGTTTTTACACATGATGATTGCTTATAGCAGTGAATTTCATTGAATGTCATTGAATGAAATCGATTCATTCAGCTTTTGTTATGATTAGTTGTGATTGGCCACAGTTAATCACATGGTACAGATGGGCTGTGATTGACCAATCACAACTAACACCACAATTGTAACAATGAAGGGCATGAATTGAAGCCATTCATTGTTTACAATTGTCATGTGATCTGCTGTGATTGGTCACAGCGATCACATTGTACCGGCAGCGTGCCAATACACTGAGCAGTCATCGGCAGTGGACACAGCTGGTGACAGAATGCGCCCGCAGCGCGGCCCGTTGTGGGAGGACGTCATTTGACATCCACCCAGAACAACGAAATTCCTGCCTGGTCTATAGCAATTTGAGTAGTTAAGCTTTTACAATAAAACCTGGAAGCTGATTGGCTTCTGCGCAGGTCTGCACCAGATCTGGCACTCTGCAGTTTTAGTAAATTATTCCCAATGCTACTAGAACATGAGGATGATACAGTGTGAACAGCACATGAGGGGAAACAATGTGATTAGAACATGAATTGGGAACAGTACGTGCAGAGCGCTACAATGTGACAAGAACAAGGAAAGGATAAAATGTGAACACAACACAGAGGGGGATGCAATGTCACTAGAACAGGGAACTAGAGATATAAAGGGAACAGAACATGAGGATAAAGTGTGACCAGAAGGGGGTTACGATGGGAACAGAACATACAGAGGAATAGTGTGACCAGGATATGAAAAGGGGATGCACTGAAATTTCGGCAGCCAAAACATATTGGGTGAAAATAGCCCTATTGGCAATTTGCCAATAGGAACATTTTAGCCGATACAGGTGCCAATAGGGGGCTGTGTGTACTGCTTATGGGGGGGGGGCGGTGGAGAAAGGCAGGAGAGGAGCAGTGTATACAGTGAGATACAGCTAAATGTCACTGACGGTTTTTAAATGTAATTATCAGCTTTTTTTTTCCCCCCTTCACTATAGCTCTAAGAAGGAGTTGTCATTCTCCCCGCGTCTAAAGGGAAACTAAGGGGCGGGGTCTGAAAATATATAATGTTGGTAAAATGTGTTAAACATACAAGGTGCTTATCCCAAAATTGCAGAGCCATAAAAAACAGAGAGAGAAGAAAAAGACATTTTAAGCACCAAAACTTAAAAAGAAAAAAAGATCTTATATAAATAAATACAAATTTATTGAACATAGTGCATCAATGAAAAAACATAGACACAAGTAATGTCACTGGGTGACTCCGCCCCTTTGCTTCCCTTAGCGGCGGGGAGAATTGACAGTTCCTTCTCGGAGATATAGTGAAGAAAAAATAGCCGGCAATTGCATTGAAAAACAATGCCCATTTGTAAATGTAATTACTGGCTTTTTTTCCCCCTTTGCTATAGCTCCAAGAATGAGCTGTCATTCTCCCCACTGCTAAAGGAAACTAAGGGGTGGGGTCACTGGGTGATACCGCCCCTTTCCTTTAGCAGCTGGGATATTAGAATATTGGTGGGGGAGCTGTCGTCCTGACCAGGACATATGGGGGGGGGGGGGATACAATGTCACCAGAACTTGGAGAAAGATATAATGTGAGCAGAACAAGAGGGAGGTTAAATTGTGACAAGAATTGGGGAAGAGAGGAACTTTGCATGCCAGTCACACTCCTGTCTGTATCCTTCCGATAACTGCCAGTCTCCTGGTGATCACTGCCACTTTTTTTGCAATCTGTGCCCCAAAGAGGGATTTATTTCACTTATTGTCTCATGACACAACAGGAAGTAAGAGGAGATTTTAGATTTTCCTTTCTGATGACCATTGTCATCCAGCCATAAAGTGAGGGGAAATTGAATTTGTCACCACAGCAAGATGTAAACATTAATTGTGCAATAGGAACAATTGCTTGTGTAAATGAGAATTCCTTTCATTGTGGTAAGATTTCCTCTCATTTTCTGTTGTCTTCAAGACCACAGGTGAAGGGAAATCTCTCCAGCTGAACACAAACGCCAATAGTTTGTCTGATATGGGTTTTAACCCTTCCCTACTCTATCCAAAAGTAAAAAAACACCCACCCACTCTGTGCATATGCTAGAGATTAGAATGCTGGAAGGCTGGCGAGTTAATGCTGATACTGGGGGAACAGGAGAGCTGAGCTGTAAAATTTGACAATGAGTTACTCCACAGTGCCTGCAGCTAAGGAGGTAAGTGGGGTCTTAGTTAAAGCAGAACTCCAGGTAAAAATGTATTTTTTTTTTTGCCCGTGCAGTGCGAGCATGGTTCGGGGAAGCAGCACTGAGAGAGAGCAGGGGCCAGCAGCACTGAAAGTTGTAAATTGCAAGTGCCTGAGTAAGCATTTTAACAAATTGTTTGCTTGGCGAATACTGTGCTTAGTGTTTTAAACTAAACAATGCGGAGGGTTTAACCACGTGCCCCACTTCATGACCAGGCTATTTTGTGCGATACGGCACTGCATTACTTTAACTGACAATTGCGTGGTCATGCAACTCTGCACCCAAATGAAATTTATGTCCTTTTTTTTTTTTTTCCCCCTCAAATAGGGCTTTCTTTCACTGGTATTTGATTTTTTTTTTTTTTTTGCACTATAAACAATAAAAGACCAACAATTTTGAAAAAAAATATATATATATTTTTGACTTTTTGCTATAAATCCTATCCAGTAAAAAAAAATTTAAAACTCAAATTTTGCCGTAAATTTAGGCCAAAATGAATTCTGCTACATGTCTTTGCTAAAACAAATCCCTACATGTGTAAATTTATTGGTTTACGTGAAAGTTATAGTATCTACAAATGGCGGTGTATATATACTCAGTAAAATATGGGTGCAGCGCTAAATAGTTAAATAATGTATAAATTAGTCCACTAGTGCAGATAAATCAGTTCAAGTAATAAATCCAAGGGTAGTGAGATCAGCAGCAGATAGACTTGTGACACCAGTCAATAGTTAAAGTGCGCACTCGCCGGAAGCGCATAGGTAATGCGCATGTATTATAATAACCACCAAGGTATCTCTAGGTAGGCGGGATAGGTAGGTGAACTTCCTTCCTTCTGTGGTATGGTCATCAAGCCTTGGGAATTGATAAGAATCTGCTGGATCCAGAGGTCCCCTTAAGGATGGATTAGGATGGAGATAGATAGATAGATATAGATATATATAGATATATATATATATAAAAATCACCCCAGTGGTGATCCAGTACCATAAAAGAAAGCTCTATTTGTGTGAAAAAAATTATATAAATTTCTTTTGGCTACAGTGTTGCATGACTGCGCAATTGCCAGTTAAAATAGCAATGTGCTGAATAGGAAAAAATGCATTGGTCATGAAGGAGATAAAACCTTCTGGAGCTCAAGAGATTAATTAACAAAGCCTTAGCTCCTGAACTTCGGCACGTGACTGTATTTTTCATATCTCAATTGACTCAACTACAAATGTTAATCATTTTAAAGAAAACATATAGGATCCTTATCATGGTGTGTTAGCATTTTGAACTTAAAGTGGTAGTAAAGTTCCAGGAGAAAAAAAAAAAAAGTTTCCCCCTGCAAGATAAAATCATAATATGCTAGATTATGGATGACTTCCCTTTAAAGCGAAGCCCTCCAGCAGTGCTCTGTCACCGCTGAGAAGGCTTCTATCTTCACCCGGTCTTCCTTCCAGGTTTGTGAGCTCAGGCTGTCTGACTGGCCAGGCCACGACAACATAATTCCTGCGCATGCACACGGGAGCCCAGGGCACGGCACAGGGCCCTGAAGGAACGGCACGGGTCTGATGAGGATGCTGCTGCTGGAATATCTCCCAAACAGTGCACATTGTAAATACTTTGCACAGAGAAACTATTGTATTATTGGTTTGCTGATTCTTTACTTCAAATACTTTTAAACTTCAATTTCCTTTAAACAAATTCTTTGTTGTGAAAATTGGTCTCTTGCATTTTGTTTTTTTGTCTAATAAAATAAAGATACTGTACAAGTTTGAGAATGTTTTGCTTGTGGTGGCGATACTGTAGTTCCTTTGTAGGTGATGCTGTTTTCTTAGGCAGATACATATTTTTGCTGGAAAGGCCAAACCGAGTAGAATTTTGCACTAAATTTGATATTGAAAATTGAGCATTTTAATAAAACCTCTGTCATTATGGAAAAACACAAATTCTGATTATCATAGGTCAATTCATGAGTCTGTATGTAATGGCTGTACTTGAAGGGGACATGCCTCCTCACGCCTGATTTAAACCTCTAATTGCCATACTAATGTGTCGCAATCGCCTGCATTGCACAGTAGTCATGGGTTTAAATAAGGTGAGGAGGAAGCAACATATCGCTTCCTCACCACCTATCTAACACACTCGGGTTGCTTTTCATAGGAGCAGCAGTGAGCCGCAAGTTGCATTTTGCAGCAGGACTCTTAGGTAAATTTGTAGGTAACTTTTTGGGGGTTTCTTTTGCATTCAGTAGTTTTTTGGTACGCATTCAGAAAGTGCACCAAACCTGCAGGATACAATAGAAGTCTATGGCTAAGTGCAACAAACTTGCAGGTTCACTGCACTGCACTCGCGCTGTGGCTAAATCGCAACGCATCAGTGTGAAAGCAGCCCTATGCTATTATTCCCGGTGCATTGCTTCACAATGACCTGAAGATCTCTTCTTTCCTGCTGCTGGCACCACTCTGGAGACCGCTAGCCAGGATAAGAGGTGGAGTGCAGTTGGTATCACTCCACATCGGACAGAAGGCAGCACTAGAGAGGAGCTCCAGCTTTACAAGTAGTCCATCTGCATCCTCTGGGATGGTGGGTCACCAAGCCCAGACTGCAATCTACCAGTCACCTGCCCACGATCTACTGGTTGCTGTCCCCCCGCACTAAAAGGAATGAGAATGGAATGCCCATAGACTAGGTTGGTGGAATACCTATTGACAATAATGGAAGAGAAGGTATTGCTCACAGAGAATAATGGAAAACAAAATATTCTCATTTTCAGGTATAGCTGAGAAACACTCTATCTAACCTTTCTCATAGGTGTTCCCAAAGTAGAGTAGCAGATTGTAAGATTTGAAATTATTAAGGATTACAGCTGCTTTGTATGGAATGACATAGGTTAATGACACAATGGAACGCCCATATAATATAACGGCAAGTAAAACATGAATTTATTTGCAGGCAAATCTAAGAAACAGCAATTTATAAAGGGGAAGCAAGATGTGATGTAAACTCAGAACCACTCAACATATCAAGTCCTTCGCAGATGTACTCCCCAAGTTCAGTGGTGATAGGTGAAGTGGGATTATTATTGTGTTTTCTATGAAATGACAAAAGGGAATTCCAATAGAGTATTGAGGGAAGCAAAGCAAGATGTGAATTTATTTGCAGACAAATCTGTGTCAAGCAGCAAATTAACCTTTACCACATGGTGTTCCCCAAGTAGAGTAGCAGATTGTAATATTGAGATTAATTTAGATTATAGCTGTTTTTATGAAATGACAAAGGTGATTGACAGAATGGAATGCCCATAGGGTATAATGTGAAGCAAGATGTGACTTGATATCAAAACGATTAGACAAATCCAATAAATCTTTAGCAGACATACTTTTCAAGTTCAGTGTTGATGTTTAAAATTGATATTAAAGGATTTTTTTTTAATAATAATGCCTCTGCAGGGGTTTTGCACAGAGAAGCCCGGATCCTCTTCTTCTTGGGTCTGCTGCAGGTGCTCCTGACCCCTCCCTCCTGTCGGATGCTCCTAGAGCAAGCAACTTGCTGCTCCGTGTGTCCTTTCACACACATGGAACTGTGGCTTGGCCCCTCCCCCTCTCTCCATTGGCTCACTGGCTGTGATTAAGAGCAGTGGGAGCCAATGAGGAGTACCAGGATTTCCGAGACTCCATTGCACATCGCCCGATCGAGAGGGGGCTTAGGTGTGTATTAGGGGGGCTGGGGGAGCTGCTGCACACAGAACGTTTTTGTTCTTTTTACCTTCATGCACAGAATGAAAACCTTGAACCTTTACAACCACTTTAACCTCTTGACGCCAACGTAACACAAATATGCAGCCTCACAGAACTGGGCTTTTTTCCATGTGGCTGTATATTTGCATACCTGTCTTGGTGCTGGGAGCGCACTCCCAGTACAAAGACCGGAGTATTGCTGAGCGCCACGACTCCCATTCTAACAATCGGGACCTGGGACTCCTGATTCCAGGTCACATGATCGCTGTGATAGCCTCTGGTTGGCTATCACAGTGATCAGTCACTATGAAGCCTGTCCCCTTGTGTTTTTTTTCTCTCTGAATGGAGGAGAGAGATACATTGTATCTCTCTCCTTGCAGAGAGAAAAAAAAAACCTGTTTTGTAAAATAAATAAATATTACATAAGTTTAAAAAATACCTAGATCAAGGTTTGATCCAGTTCAATGCCAGGGTTAGTGTTTGGGTCAAGGTCAAAGGTCAGGATTTTTAAATTGGTATCAGTGTCAGTTATTGTCAGTGTATTTTTAGGTAAAGAAAACAAAATGCGCGCTATTGTTTCTGGGCTGCAGTACAGGTACAAACAACAAATAACATACACATATATAGTATCGCTGCAATTTCCAAGAGTTGGAAAATTTATTTTGGGCTGTTCGTTGGTGGTAGGTTATGGTAGTAACAAGAAACGCACAGCTAAATTAAAAAAAAAAAAGATTTTTTTTTTTTTTACTATTTTGGGCAAGTTTTCCTTTGATAATAAATGAAAAATCAGAAGATATCCATTTACATTTACCACCAAATGAAAGCCCAATTTGTCCTTAAAAAAACAAGGTATAATTCACCTGGATGTACAAAGTAGTGATGATATGTACAGTATTACTAACCTGACAAAAACCTTGCAAAATTGTGCTTAGGCCTTAAGATTTGTTTTACCCTTAGGCGTGAAGGGCATAAGTAGGATTATCATTGTTTTCTATGCAAGGACGAGGTGATTGACCAAGGGGAATGCCCATAGAAATTAGTAGGAAGCAAAATATAAACTCATTTGTAGGCACATCTGAGAAACGCAGCAATTGAACCTTTCTCACAGATGTTCCTCAAGTAGAATAGCAGTTAGTAAATTCAAATTATTTGAGGTTATAGCTGTTTTCTGTGGAAGGACAGATGAATGACACAAAGGAATGTCCATAGATTATTATGGGAAGCAAGATGTGACTTGACATCAGAATCTTTCGATATATCAAATAAATTCTTAGCAGAAATCTCCAAGTTCAGTGGCAATGTTTACAATTGAGACTAAGTAGGATTATAATTGTTTTCCTTGGAAGGATAAAGGTGAATGACAGAAGGGAATGCACATTTATTTATTACAGGTACTTGTATAGCACCATCAATTTACACAGCGATTTACATGTTTGTGTGTATACATATTACAATATTCACATCAGAGTATAATGGGAAGCAAAATGTGAATTTATTTGTAGACAAATCTCCTTTACCATATGGAGTTCACCAAGTAGAGTAGCAGATTGTAAGATTGAATTTATTTGGAATTATAGTTGTTTTCTGTGGAATGACAAAAGGGAATGCCCATAGAGTAGTGGTGCACGAAATGTAAATTGTGGTGCTGAAATCGTAAATTAAGGATGCACTTGACCGAAAACCGAAATGTCTGTGTATATGGGGGTGGGGAGGCTTAATTTTTTTTTTTTTTACTTTTTAATGTGTGTTTTTATTTTTAACTTATGATTTTATTTCTATCACATAGGGGACCAATAGTCCCCTATGTTATAGCATTTAAGTGACAGGTCCTCTTTGTAGGGGGGAAAAGGGGGGGGGGGGCAATGTATGCAAGGAGGTGGCAAGAGAGGAGCAGTGTATTCAGCGAGTGAGCATTGTATACAGACAAGGGTCCCTTACTTGCCGCCACTAAATGCCATTTCTGTTTTTTTCTGGTTTCTACCATTTCTGGTTTTCATTCTTCACTTTATAGCACTGAGAAGGAGTTGTCATTCACCCTGAAGCTTAAGTAAACAAAGGGGCGGGGTCACTTGGTGACCCCTACCCCTTTGTTTACTTTAGCGGTGGAGCGAATGACAGCTCCTTCTCAGAGCTATAAAGTGAAGAATAAAAAGGCTGATAATGACATTTAGTGGCAGTAAGTGAAGGGCAAGCTGGATGACAAGTTGTCCAAGAACGTTGTTCTCTCCCCTTCATTCGCTATGTGATGCCCGTTTGTGTCCTTGCTATATAAGCCAGTTATAGACTTGGGAGGTGGCCATCTTTTTATTTGCAAGTAAGTGAAGGGAGCCTTGCCTGTATACACTGCTACCTCACTATGTACACTGCTTACCCCTTCTCCTACCTTTCTCTGCCCTCCCTCCCCCATCTGCAATACACATAGGCCCCTCCAAACCCCTCCGGCCAAGTAGTTAGTCCGCCCCTCTGGCTGCAATTATCAGTGTAGCAAACTAGCTCATCAGAGTTGGACGCAGAGCTCCCCTTTTCCTTTTCTTTTAGTGGAAGTATTCCTCAGCCCTCATTCCCTACCCCCCTCCCTTCCTGAGAGGCAAACGTTATCTCCTGAGTGACAGATGGTGGGGGGTCAACACAGGCTAGGCATTCCTAGTTTGGTCCCAGCCCTCTGTATAAGTGGAACCTTTTTCACCCATCATAAAAACAGATAATGCAGTTTCTCCCCGGACTTGAAAGTTAATTGAACATTCCTCAAGTCAGGCTTTCCCCCGATGTTTCATGTCATGGATTATGACAGATGTGGGTTCTAACTCAGCGTTCTCCTGACCCCTCCCAACACAGCGTAGCGAGAGCAATCCCCCCTTTCAGAGGGATTTTTAAAAAAGAGACAGGCTAGCAAGCCTAGAGTTTAGTTTTTAACACATCTCCTCAGCTGAACATCGTAAAAAAAGGAGATCAAAGAATCATCCTGCTCTGCAACTTGGATCTGCAAACCAAGGCTTATGGGCAAGTAACTTAACCCTGTAACTTTCTTCCTAATATCTCTTTGCTGTATCTATATATATATATATATATATATATATATATATATATATATATATATATTTCGTGACATCTCTTTGTAAATATTGTATTGCACCTGTTTGACTTTTAGTAATAAATCTTTCTTTCTGAAAGTGTTAAACTGTTTTAAGTGCTTACTTGCATTTCACGAATTCCTGCCTTTTGAAGAGACGCTACTGTGTTTGTTTACTCCCTGCCCAATTGGCCTGAAGTTGACCATATTGGACAGGTGACTTTTCAATCATTATAGTGTATTTCTGACAGAGATTTTCCGTCTTCTCTGTACCAAAGACGGTGGTGGCAGTTTGAAAGGGTTAGTTGCGTAATTAACCCGACCCAGTAACAAGCGCATTCAGGCTGCAGGCACCAATTGTAGCCCATTAGCTGGACAATCGCTGTGCTGGGTGGGGTCTTGTTACGCGCGTCACACGTACGATTGTCGCATGTTGGTGGCGGCGACCGTGCGATCCGTGACAATCAGCACCTGTATCGGCTCACTTTCTTTCCTGTTGGCAAAATGCTGATAAGGCTATTTTCGGCTATTATGTTTCAGCCACTGAAATTTTGGTGCAACCCTGTCATGGAGAATAATGGGAAGCAAGATGTGACTAAATATTATACACTGATTTGGGTATTTTTACCAAAGAAAAGTAGCAGAATACATTTTGGCTTAAATTTATGAAGAAATATTTATTTGCAACATTTTTTTTTTTTTTACAGAAACAAAGAAAATTTTAGGTTTTTTTTCCCAAACTTTTCAGTATTTTTTTTTCTTTTTTTCTCTTTATATAGCAAAAAATAAAAAACCCAGTGATGATTAAATACCACCAAAAGAAAGCTCTATCGGTCTCAAAGAATGATACAAATTTAATGTAGGGGTTATCATCAACAGAAATTTATTTTTCTTATTGAAACATTGTATTTTGCGCGTTGCCTGTTCCGGCCCAAAAGGGCTGCAATGTTTGTATGGGATGGAGGGGGGGAATGGATGTATATCTTCTCTGTACTGAGTTGTAACTTCTTATGAAAAAATGAATAAACACTATTGGAAAACAAATTTAATTTGGGTACAGTGTAATTGTCATACAAAATGTAACCGTTAAAATCTGAAAATTGGCCTGGGTAGAAAGTGGGTGAACGTGTCCGGTATTGAAGTGGTTAAAAAATAGTTACGAGGAAAACATTTGTTCTGGTAATTTTTGAAGACTTTATTTTAACAATTCTACTAATAAAAATGCAAAACAGGTTATTTTGTTACAAGTAAAACAACTTTAAACCATAAAAACCAATACAGAGATTGCCAAATATTTCCAACATAAAATGCAGTTAAAAGTATTTGAATCCAAGAAAAGGAGGTGGGGTTATAACACAAGGAAAACTCATACAAATGAGCGCAGAGAGGCCACTCCAGGTGGAAACATGTGAACAGTTAATCATGAGCTCACCACTGCTGCCTTGTTAATCATTTGCATGATGAAGAGAACTGGAAAAAAAGGCGATGTGGAAAATGCTCTCAGACAAGCACCTTAGTGGAGGTGCATCTTTATTGGGTGAGATAAAGTAGCAAGTATAATAAAATTAACCAGCCTGAAGTGGACAGTGTGATTCCAATGGACGGCCCGTCCGCTCTGAGGGGAGCTGAGATCAAAGAATGCTCCTGTCGGCTTCAAATCACGTGGTGTCAGCGCACCAGCGTCCTGGGTGGTGTCATCATGGCAAACGAAGGCAGTGTCCGGCGTTGGCTTCAGCTGGGAGCATATGTGGGGTTACCAAGACGACATGTTTCGCGCAGTTGCGCTTTGTCAAGTCCTTGACAAATTTTATTATACTTGCTACTTTATCTCACCCAATAAAGATGCACCTCCACTAAGGTGCTTGTCTGAGAGCATTTTCCACAGGGGTTATAACACAAACCCATTCAGCTGGGGGGGGGGGGGGGGGAACGACAGCCTTTTCTATCTACACGTCTGCCTATGGTAGCTGTGCTTGTCTCACTCAACATACACCTGGTCCTGGAGCTGAGCAACAATGGTTTGAGAATGTGGTTTGGGGGGGGGGGTGCGGAGGCTTTTGGACTGTAATCAATATGCGATATACAAGTTGCCATCTCCTCCTTGTACACTCTACATAGATTGTCATCACACATACAAGCACATAGGTTGCCGTCATCTCACACACACAGAACACAGTGTATAGGTTGTCGTTTCCTCCCTGTACACAATTCCTGGGTTGTCAACAGCTTGCACACAGAATGCAGTACACAGGTTGTCACCCCCTCACACATGGTATATGGTTTAAACACACACAGAACACAGGTTGTCACACCCCCCAGCAGCAAGCAGCTCCAGTCTAGGGGCTCCCCCAACTCAGCATTCATTAACTCGGGCGCCAGAGTGTTTTTTTTTTTTTTTTTTTTTTTATGTTTTTAGTCACAGTGCTATACAATTACAATGTTCCGTAAACTGAAGTGTAGTTTGTCATCTGTTTTCTGCTAATAGATATTTCCATTTAAGGTTATGTCTTGTTGACAAGCATTGAAATGTACATATTGTGCAACTGTTCTGAAGTCTTCATATATTGCTTGTTACTTTTTACAGCTGATTCCAGAAATGCCTCTTGTGGTGTTGTGTGGATTCCCCTGCAGTGGGAAGAGTAAGAAAGCCCTGGATCTAAAAAAGCACCTGGAGCAGATTGGAAGAAAGGTTTATATAATTGGAGACCATACCCTTGCTGTTGATAAGAATTCTGTGTATGCAGGTAGGGATTCCTAAGTACCTGGACACACAAGTACCTTGAAACAAAGCTGACTGTGGGATGTAAATGGGGTTCCATCAAAACAAAAGGCAAGCATGCCTTGTGGTAAACAAAGGAACAATTTATTTAAAGGATAAGTTCTTCTTTTTAACAAAATGTTGCAGGTAAAAAAATAATGTGCATTTATTATTTTATTGTTTCTGGAGCCTGTAAAGCATTGCACCAGTTATCAGCAGATTGCTGGTGTTATGCAGGTCTCCTGCAGACCTGTCAGTGTATCTGCTTGCCTGTACACCTCGTACAGGCAAAAAGACACTTACTGACAGGAAGACTCAATGAACTACCATAGAGCTGCACAGTGCCGAGGTAGTTCATTGAGCACTACAAGCTGACGGCTGCAAAGGCTGCCAAAACTTGTAGGTGTTCTCATTCACAGAATACTGTGAATAAGTGATGCAGCCTGATGTGCAGAGCCCCGCATGGCCACATCATTTTTTTTTTTTTTTTTTACAACTGTGACAGCTAGCAGGGAGGAGAATATCCCTTGCTAGCTGTCACAGTGGGGATCGGGAGGTGCGGGGGCAGGTCCATTCGTAACATGTTACAAAAGGTGAACTTATCCTTTAAGCAGAAAAAAAACCAAATAGATCTAGTCCATTCATCTTCTCTAAAACACAACTAAAAGCTCCTGTATAATACTCTAAACCAGTTCAAATCCAGTTACTATGTGAGGCACAGGCCTCATAAAGTAATAAAACTTCCTTTACCTTCCCTCTGTGAGCCAAATCCTACTTCATTTGTCTCACATGCTCCACTTCCAGACACAGCAGCTCACAATGGGAGGGTTTCAGCAACATAGGCAATCCAGAAAGCTGTGATTAGGATTAGGTATGGCCAAGTGCTGATTGACGAGCTACAGGCTTGTAAATCAACAGTAGCCATGCCCCCTGCAGCATTTTGTTTTTATTCCACTGTAGTGTATGCAGACACAACCTACACAAGAGTGGCAACTCTGCTTTGAATTCAGGAGCAGTGCAAGATTGTTGCTGCACCATCACAGGAGGCTGCTTTAGGTGGACCCTACTTACATGTTTAACATGTACACTATATTGCCAAAAGTATTGGGACACCCCTCCAAATCATTGGATTCAGATGTTCCAATCAACTCCATGGCCACAGGTGTATAAAATCAAGTACCTAGGTATGCAGACTGCTTCTAGAAACATTTGTAATAATTGGTCACTCTCAGGAGCTCAGTGAATTCAAGTGTGGTACCGTGATAGGTTGCCACCTGTGCCAGAAGTCCATCCATGAAATTTCCTTGCTACTAAATATTCCACGGTCAACTTTTAGTGGCAATAAGCAGAAGCAACTGGGAACAGCAATTCAGCCACGAAGTGGTAGGCCACATAAAATTAGAGCGCGGGGTCAGCGCATGGTGTGCAGAAGTCGCCAACTGTCTGCAGAATCAAAAGCTAAAGACCTCCAAATTTCATGTGGCCTTCAGATTAGCATAACAACAGTGCATAGAGGGCTTAATAGAATGGGTTTCCATGGCCGAGCAGCTACATCCAAGCATGCTACCACTGGACTCTAGAGCAGTGGAGACGTGTTCTCTGGAATGACGAATCACGTTTCTGTGTCTGGCAGTCCAATGGACGTGTCTGGGTTTAGCGGTTGCCAGGAGAACGGTACTTGCCTGACTGCATTGTGCCAAGTGTAAAGTTTGGTGGAGGGGAGATTATGGTGTGGGGTTGCTTTTCAGGGGTTGGGCTTGGCCCCTTAGTTCCAGTGAAGGGAACTCTTAAGGTGTCAGAATACCAAGACATTTTGGACACTTTCATGCTCCCAACTTTGTGGGAACAGTTTGGGGATAGACTCTTCCTGTTCCAACATGGCTGCGCACCAGTGCACAAAGCAAGGGCCATAAAGACATGGATGAGCGACTTTGGGGTGGAGGAACTTTACTGGCCTGCACAGAGTCATGACCTCAACCCCATAGAACACCTTTGAGATGAATTACAGTGAAGGAAAGAAGTATTTGATCCCCTGCTGATTTTTAATGTTTGCCCACTCACAAAGAAATGATCAGTCTAAAAATCAAATGTCCCTGGACAGCTCTTCGGTCTTTGCCATGGTGGAGAGTTTGGAATCTGATTGTTTGATTGGTTCTATGGACAGGTGTCTTTTATACAGGTAACAAAATGAGATTAGCAGCACTCCCTTTAAGAGAATGCTTCTAATCTCAGCTTGTTACCTGTATGAAAGACACCTGGTAGCCAGAAATCCTGCTGAATGATAAGGGATCAAATACTTATTTCCCTCATGAACATGCAAATCAGTGCATCATTTGTTAGACATGCATTTTTTTTTAATTTTTTGTTGCTATTCTGTCTCTCAGTGTTACAATACACCTACCATTCGATTTTTAGATTGATCATTTCTTTGTGAGTGGGCAAACACTCAAAATCAGCAGGGGATCAAATACTTATTTCCTTCACTGTAGAGCGGAGACTGCAAGCTAGGCCTTCTCATCCGACATCAGTGCCTGACCTCACAAATGTTCTTCTGGAAGAATGGTCAAACATTCCCATAGACACACGCCTAAACCTTGGCAGGCGTCCCAATACTTTTGGCAATATAATAAACTGCTGCAACACATTTTTTGAATAGTTCTACTTTAAACCTAAACTCTGGGGTAAGTAAATATTGTATAAATACAAGAGACATATGTTTTCATAGTTGAATCTTGGTGTGCTTTGTGTATTTCTTTGAGATCTGTGCAGTAATGTAAAACTTTGGCTCTGTGCAGGAACATTCTGTAATAAAATTGTACATAGGTCACTAGTCTTATATCCGTTCATTTTTTTTTTTTTTAATCCTTTGTGACTATTGTAAAATACAATTACACGATCACCTTTTTTATATCTATTTCCTGGATTATTCTGCATATTTACTGGAACCACTTCAAGATTTTTCCTGGACTGAATGCAAAGTGACTGAATGTTGATCTTCCACTAATACAGAGAAAACAGACATTAATAAAAAATATTGTTGAGTGCGAGTGTACAGGCATTAGTCAAATGCATGTGTTGGAATTTGTTACTACCGTGTTCACTCTCAGTTTTTGCTTTTCAACACGGCATATTCAGAATATTTATAATATAGCACTTTGGAACGTTTACAAAAAATCTTTCAAAAAATAGAAAATTCATTTTATTAATGCACAATAGTTTATACGCTTAAAGTAATAATAAAGGTAATAAAAGAATAAAAAAAAAATGTTATCCTCCTCTTCTCGAGTCCCACACTGGCGCTCCTGGCCCCTCCTTCCTACCGAGTGCTCTCAGAGCAATTCAATGCATGAAAGGTCCTCTGCACTACCTAAAGGTGTAATACAAGTTGCTTGCTGCTGACACTGATTTTATATTCAACACAAACCATTAACATGTAAAGTGCAGCAGAAATCAACAAATAATTGACCTACTGCAACGCATGTAATATAAAAATGCAATACAACCTCACTGTATCTCACTGGAATTAAACTGGTGTAACTATACCAACATATACCCTTAATGAATAATAAATCAAAGTGTAAAATAGTGTGACCAAGAAAAAAAAACTTTTGAAGCATAATATACATGAATGCATGTAGTGAGTCCATAAAAATAAGTCCATATATAAACATCTGGTGAATTAGGAGAAATGATGAAATATTGTACTGCATTCAGTGATCCTTTAAAGTGTCATCATAGGAGAGGGTCCCACCACCATTCACTCCGCTTTCACCTGGATTTGTGGACCTTTTGCTAACAATAAGTCAATCAGCGCCTTTCCCTTTCACCAAAAGTTTTTTTTTAAAAAAACCCGCAGTTTTCACCAGCCAGTTGATGGAGCTCCTCATGGTAAAGGGCACAACCAGGCTCATTCAGGGGGTAGCTTGACATCCAGGTAGCTAGCTTTTTCGCAAGACTAAATTAGCAACGGTTGTTTTCATGTTTCACTCCTGAAGGGTTTATTTACAATGATTTGATAAAATACTTGTTGAAGACCTGATACCTTTCCAGGTGTTTGGTGGATTCCCCTTATAACAGGTTAAGTATCTTAATCAAACCTATTATTTTAATGCGGTACGATTTTTGGTTTCAAGTAGTAGTCTTAATTAAAAAGTATTCTTTGTATAGAAAAATATTTCTGTATTTGTTAGATTATATCTCTTATAGTCCTGATAACCTTGTGCTGACATGAAGAAAACCATTTTCATATTTAGGGTAGTGGTTTCTAAAGCTTCTTGTTGATTACAGGACTGTTCTTTATCAGTGTTCCCCTAATGACAGCTTTTTTTCTTCTTCAGGAACGTAGCTGTCAAATCAATTCAGGTTCAGTGCTTTGTGCTTTTGTACATAGTTCTGCTTACAATGTCACAAGGGGTTCAGACTTGACAGATATTTTACATCTTGGAATCATGTACTGCTGGAAGGCCAGTGGGATCACGTCTGGGAAGGCACTGAGACAAATCACTTTGGGACAGTTTGCAGCACTTATAGATTTGACCTGATTGTTTTTAAAAAGGCCTGGCTTTTCCTAGATGCAAAAAATATAACTGGATACTATTATTTATAGGTAAAGTGGATCCAGGGTATATCTGATTTCTTCTTGGGGGATCAGGAAGGAGTTTTTTTTTTTCTTCCCCCACTGGAGCAAATTGGATCATGCTTTATTGTTTTTTTGCCTTCCTTTGGATCAACTGTGGGTATAGGATTGTGTATTTTATACAATTGTATATGATTTTTTCCCTTCTTTTGGTTAACCTGGATGGACTTGTCTTTTTTTCAACTAGACCAACCACAGTTAGTCTGCAGTTACTGTATGTAACTACCTAAAAACAGAGCAGATACTATAAACAGTATGTATTTCAACTGTGTATTTAGCTGCTGATCACAGTCACCTATATCTAAAGTTCTTTTTTACAGTTTGTTTTCTTCTATTAACTTGATCTGCCTAGAGAAGGACAGTGAAAGCTTCTGTACCAAAGGTGACTCTGCTCATCTGAGTATCTTATTATCACCAAATTGTTTACATTTATTAATTTTATTTATTTTTGTGCTGGATCAGTTTCACAAAGATGATTAGCTGGCCAAAGATCTATCATTAACATCTTCCCACTCACCCCAGCATCCCTTTTAGCAGTTCTGAATGTTTGGGAGGTGGGAAAGATCAATGATCATGTGACCAATGTCGCATGATTGAAAGCCAGGTCCGCTGGCTACTGATCTTTAGCCTGGACTGAGTTTTTGATATCAGTCTGTGTGATGGGAGAGCACAGTGAGTGCGCTCTCGGCACATAAATATCGGCCACCCAGCAATGTGCAGCCTGTGGGCGTTAATTCCAACGCACTTATGTTAGGTGATCAAAAAGAGGTTAAAGAACCCCTTTCCTTTCCCACTATTTATAGATACCACTGCTAAATATGAAATGTTCAGCTTAATGGCCTGTTCACATCGTCTCCTTAGAAAATGAATGTTCAGCTGTGTTTTTACATGCTTCTTACATACATTTTCCTCCCATTTTTTTTTTTTTTTCCTTCCTTGCAAACATTTAAATCGTGGACTTAATGAAAGCACAGTAACTAAGTAGCGCATTGTATATTTTTAATGTGTTTTTCAATGAGATACCTTTGGCTATAATATACATTTTTATACAAGAACCACACAAAAGATGCAAAAAGCAGAATTTTTCAGTAGCAACACACTAATATGAAGAGCTTTAGGCCCAGCATTTTGTAGCGTGAAGTTCGAAGCTCCAAAATGCTCGGGGAGAAAAAAAATCTATATTACTCTATGGAGATGGTTCACATCTCCACTCCAAATTGCTGGAAGCAGAACACCTGAAACTCAAAAAAAAGTTATGGAGTTACTTTTGTAGCTCCATTCAGGCAGATTGCTGTGTTTTTGGTGTGTTTTCATTCCCATAGAAATACATGGTGCAAATTGCACTTTAGCGCATTTTGACACGTGAAAAAGAGTGGTTTTCTGGCATGGCAAAACATGGCATGAATTGATGTCACAGATGAAATGTTTTTCTGTTGGCTAAGAGTTTCAGAAGTCGGGGGGCGGGGTTTTAGGGTAATGTGACCGCCCTGATTCGCCATCACGGTGGTCACATGAACGGAAAAGGTGTCGATCGAAAGGGGAGTCACGGACATGTGCTGGGAGCGTGCAGGGCGTGCGCTCTCAGCACATATGTATTTTCTAATTGCACGCAATATGCGATCGCTCGGTGTCAAGGCCCAGACACCGAGAAGCCGCATATTTGCGTGCGATCGGTGTCAAGGGGTTAAAGAATTAAACCCTTTTCAATAGAATGATATGACTTTCATAAAACATCAATATTGTATATGACTAATATTCTATAATAATGACATCCTCAATCATTTTTAAAAATGGAACTATAGAAGGGTCTATAGCATAGAAATGTAGTGGGTATGTTTTTTTGTTTTTTTCATTAATTTAATTATTTACGTATTCTGATTTTATGCCGATTTTTCATATTTTGATTAAATCTAAAGGAAAAAAAATAAAGTAGGCACAGGACAGTGGTGGTTGCTAGGAGATGATGTGAGTGTGAAATGTCATTAACGTGTGTGAAAAGCTGCGCATGAAAACCCGTGTCATCTGTTACTGCAGGCAGAACATATTTATTGTGTGAGTAGTGTAAATAAGATCTATATATTGAATTCAGAATGAGTGTCCTTCAAATGATAACAGTTGTGCATACTTAGTAATGTATCAGTATCTCCCCATAGACTAGTTCTTCAGTAACACACAAGGCTTATCCTGAATTGTCCAAGATAATGATAAACTCCGCAGGAAAGAAGATTTTAAATTCTGAACTTGTATAGCTGTGTTTTTTGCAATAAAACAGTCCATCATAACCAGAAATGGACACACAACAGTGTTAAAAAGAACAGAATAAATCCACGTGCACCAAAAAGGGACCTTGAATCCACTCCTAATGCAGGCCATACATTATGCAATTTTCTTTCCGTTCACCATGGGTGGAAGGACATAAAGTTCTCATTTCTCATCAGCATCGGGGGGATCCCCCTCCCCCCCCCCCCCCCCAACGTTCTGCCAGTGGGGAGACTTCCCTGCCCCCTTCACCCCTGAACAATCCAACAGACTGGTTGTACTGAAGTCAGTCGATGTGTCAACTCCAGTACAGCCAGCCTTCCCATAGATGGATCGAATTTCGACCGATCCTTGCTCAACCAGCCGAGATACAATCCATCTAGGGCTGCCCTAATTGAAAATGCTGCATACCAGATAGTAAGACCTCATATATGCCATGAGATAAGCTGTTCAGGACAACCAAGTATCAATCCACTGATTGACCCCATTTGAGTTCCCCTTAATCTGGTCACTTCAACCTACAAAGCGAGGAAAAGATCTTCATCTTCATCAAGCATATGTGTATATCCTTGCTGGTTGTTTTTTTTTTTTTTTTTTAAAGTATTTGAAGTCAAGTTGTTAAACTAATTTAGCTGTTAAAAAAAATGGTGCTTGTTATAACCAACCAGATACATTATTACAATTTCCAACTAGGAGAAATACAGGTCTTCATCTGGTTAAGAACAGCATTTTCTGTATGAACAAGAGCCAGTGCTTCCCATAGGAAGCAGTCCCATTTTTTTCAAAGCAACATACAAAAAAAATGCCAGTAATTACATGTATTAAAAGAACCATGTCATGGGAGAAACATGGAGGCTGCCTGTGGTTCTGAAAATGCTAGCTGTCATATTGACCCTCTTTAATACTTTACGCCAGCAACCTGGAACAAGTAAGTGAATTTGATTTCCCTGATCTGCAGTATTAAAGTAGAACTATAGGCAAAACTTTTTTTTTATTATTTTGGATAGAGTAAAGGGAGATTTCCCTTCACTTCCTGTTCCATAGCCAAAACAAGAAGTGAGAGAAAATCCCTGCAAATTAAGGGAATCCGTTGGGACCTCCCAAGTCATTGGAACTAGTGTTTCTCTTTGGAGGATTTCCCTCCTATTACTTTTCTGAGGACAACCCACATTTGGTATTTTCTTGTTACTTTCAATGATACTAGGAGGAGTCGCCCTCTTTATTTGTTCTTTTTAGTAACTGCGTCACTGACCACAATAAAAACTTAGGTGTTCTAATCCAGCTCCATGCTGCCCAAAACAAAAAAAGTTTTGCCTTTTATACTTTAAAGCAGGGGTCTCCAAACTATGGTCCTCCAGGTGTTGAGGAGCTGCAAGTCCCATGAGGCTTTGCAAGACTCTTGACAGCCACAGGCAAGACTCCCAGAGGCATGATGGAACTTATAGTACTTCAGTAGCTGGAGGGTCATAGTTTAGAGACTCCTTCTTTAAAGCAACAGGATCAGCATAACAGCTAGGCAACCAGCATTTTCACAAAATTTTCACCAATAGCAGTCTAAGTGTTTCTTTCCTTATAGATTTAATTTAAAACCATTTTGTTCTCCCTGTGCCTGCATGGGTGTCCTCTGGGTTCTTTGATTTCCTTCCTCATTCCAAAGACATGCTGGTAGGTTAATTTGGTCCTAGTATGTATGTATATGTATGAATGTGACTTAGGAGCCTTAGATTGTACACCCCTTGAGGGTTAGGGACTGATGTGAATGTACAATATATGTTTGTAAAGCGCTGTGTAAATTGACGGCGCTATAGAAGTACCTGTAATAAATAAAAAACTAAATATTTTATACTTTGGACGCTTATATTTTTCCTTGCCAAGGTTTGTTTGATACTTAATGTTGATGCAGGTTTACCCTTTTGTCTCATAAGACAGTAATGGGGATTTATTTATTTTTTGCAGATTCCAGGAAGGAGAAGGATTTACGGGGAGCTTTAAGAGCTGAAGTAGAAAGGTTAGTACATTATTAACAAAATGTTACATTTTACTGGGTGACTAAAGAAAATGAGAGAAAATGTGCTTACAGAAGCCAATCAATGTAATTTGTCAAATTACACACAGTCCCTGCAATTTAGAAAGTGTCAGACACTCTTTAGAATTCCATTATGGCTTCACACCACAAATGTCCATGCCTGTGAAGAATTAATGTACCTCTTAGAAATAGACATGAGGTCAGTGTCTCCTTGTTGGACACTCCATCTTCAATTCAGGTGCAGCCCATTTCCTTAATCTGCTGCACAGCAGGATTGATTGCTAAGACACTATGGGCTTTGGAGTCCACCATGTCAGAACAACCAATGACTAATCCGCAGCGCCATTCAACTGCTGGTCTGGATTTTACCTAGTTGACAGCTGATAGTAAACAAAGAGGATGGATGCAAAAGAATAAATATCAAACACAAAGCAGTCCGAAAATTCAGCAGTCCTCCATGCCAGCCCTGTCTGAATTGTTTTTTCCTGGATGCTGCTTCGCTCAATGTGGCTTCTACCCATTCAGCCACATTGTTCTACCTGCTGGGGAAACATTTGATGCTGTGCAGTAATTGAAACCTCACTCCTGGTCAGCAGTCACAACCCTGTGGAGTGCCATTGTTTCTAACTAATATTTTCAAATAAACCTGTTAATCAGTCGGACAACCAGTATATTATTATACAGAATAAAATCATGATTTCATAGACGCCAGACATGATACGGATGTTATGTATGGCTTCCCCAGAAGGGGTAATGTGTCTCAATGGCTTTCCAAACCTTAGAATATAAGAATGTTTAGTATCTAACTGTTCATTATTTTCCTATACATTCGTGTATGCTTGTTATGAATGTAATAGTATCACAACCAAGATAATGTGTAAAGTCTGAGAGGAGTTTCAAGTCAAGTAAAGTCAAATGTGTATACTTCTAAATGGTTTTATGATTTTGACCAGGATACATTAGAGCCTGTTATTACTTTACTAAAGGTTTTATGCCATGACAATTTTTTTGACTTCGCTAGGGTTTGACAATTTTCAAAAGACTTCTAATTAAGTACTGTTTGTACATCCCAACCTGATCTGCTTGATCCAACGTGTGCTGGTGGTGATTTTATGATTTTAGGGGGGGGGTGATATGAAATGTGTCAGCATAATGTAATCATGTTGTTGGCTTGCAAATTTTTGAGAAGTGAGAGGTGGCACTGTGCACAACACAACGACCCCATTATCCCCACCCAGTTTGGGGTCCTAAGACATAATTATTGTCACATGGTCCTTCAAACTTTGCTAAATACTATATTTAATTAATAAAATACTTCATACTTGTATGGAAAATGTGTATAGAAGCAGGTATTCGGTGAACCATTTAGTAACTGCTGAGAGTCTGCTATAAGCAGCATCAAAACCAGCTTTGAGCCAGGAGTGCAGTCAATGGTGGGAGTCTCAGCTTTAAAGAAAATGGTAACATGAAAGGGTATTAGCAGTAATGTATGCCATTTCCAAAGTTTCCCTTTCACAGTGCTTGCATACCATTTCAAAAGTCTCTCTTTCACACTGCTTGCATATGACCAAAAGATTCATACAGCTTTTAGCTCTTAGCCCCAGTTCACACTGGATCCAACTTTGAAATTGTGTGACTTCACTTGAAGTCGCATGGCTTCAAAGTCAGATGGCAGTACGACTTGGTGTGCGACTTGCATAAACATCGGTGCGACTTCATGCACATATTTTTCTGCAAGTCACCCCTCCAAATTTGCAAAAGTAGTGCAGGAACTACTTTTCTAATCTGTGTAACTCTAATTAGAACCGTTCCATTGCCGATCATTGGATGTGATTTTGTCATGCGGTTTGAACGGTCAAATCACATGACAATTCGCATCAGTGTGAACCAGGCCTTAGTCATGACATGGGTAATAAACTAAAAACATACATAAATACAGCAAAAGCACACTGGCGTCAGAAAATAAGTAAAATGCAGGTCTAATATAAAATGGATTAGAAACCCTCACAAGCATATAAATCATCATCACTTATTGATGTGTTCATCAAAAGATGTCCCACTGTAATCCAGCATTCATACATAGACATCTAGTCTGTAAATAGTCTAGTCTTTCATGTAGTTTAAAGCAGAACTTCACCCAAAAGGGGAAGTTCCGCTATTCCTCCTCCCCTCCAATGCCACATTTGGATTAATTTTTTTTTTTTGGTGGTACCCACTTCCACTCGGATCACCTAGGCGATCCTAGTGGAAGTTTTTCTCCCTGATTACAATCTTCTGGGACACGTCAGAAGACCCAGAAGGCTGCGTGACCGGTCACAAAATGCAGCGCAGCAAGTAGCCGACTGCCCACAGTTAAGGGACCCGAAGAACGGTGAGGAATTGGTCTGGGTGAGGATAGCGCTGGATCCTTGGCCCAGTAAATTGTCTATTTAAAGTCAGCAGCTACAGTTTTTGTAGCTACTGACTTTTAATTTTGGCACATCTGACTGAAGAACCGCTCTAACTCTGGTTTGATTGCAGAATGTGTCACTAGCTGGCGAGTTTCCAGAAGTCCCCTTCCTCAATGGTTTTGAAGCCACAGACAACTGGACAACTGATATTTCCAAAAGGATGTCAGCAAGACGATTTTCGGGGATGTACATCATGGATTACTATACATTGCTTTAAAGGGATGATCCTGAATTAACTGGCTGCTCTAAAACCATTTACTCATATTGCTTGTAATGATCTTGTAATTTCATCAAAAGTCGGGCTTAAGTAGAGAATTAAATTGTAATTGTAACCATCTTTTCTACTGGCTTTTATGAATTAAGTGACCCTTCTTGGTAGGAAATATTGTTTATTGTGAATATTGTCCAATGTTTTTTGAGGTTGCAAAAGGCCTTTACTTTTCCTAATGAAAAGGCAAAAAAACAAGAATGAATCTTAATTTTGGGGGAAGCATTGTATCTTGGGATTCAAGTGGATTAGATTTAGCAGATTCTCACAGGCTTGAACTCAAATATATTATTGTTTTCTGCTATTTTAGGAAATTGAATAAAGAAGATGTTGTGATTCTGGATTCTCTCAACTATATTAAAGGTGACTTCATTTTCCTACTGTCCTCTGGTTAAGATATTGTAGCAAGAACAATTAGATTTACCATTTTGTAGTGGTGTGAGGCCACTGATGCTTGAATTTACTAACCGTATGAGTTTCCTACTGCTGATGTTAGGGGCCTGACAAATTTAAGGCATGTGTAATCTGAGATTTTTTTTTTTTATTCATTCATGTCACTGGTTTGCTGTATTGGAGTGAAAATTATAGCACACTTCAAATTATTATTCATTTGTAAGTGAATCTGATCTGAAAGGTTAACACCAGTACTGATGTGTAGGCACCTTGTGGTGTCTGCAGGCCCCTGTGTGAGCCTTCAGATTAATACTGTACTGTAATCCTTGTGGGGGCCCATGAATCCTAGACCTAGGCAGTATCAACCAGTGCCAAGCCGTATATGTGGCCACTGAACTATCAGTCTAGCTTAGCTACTGAGCAATTACAAGCCCTAAATTCTATGGAAGTTTACCAGAGAACCAGATGCATTACCAACCCTTTTTGGTTGAAGGCCTGGCTCTGCCCCCTGTTCGTTCCGTTGCCAGGGGCCAGGGAACAGAAAGTATGGTCAATATATTAGAACATCCACAGAAATTTAGGATACATGTGCTTAGTAGCCTAATTGAGCTTGTGAGCAGATGCCACAAAGCTCTTCTATCCATTGTATGTTTGATGTTACTTCTGGTTGACTTTTGAAATGCAAGTCTACCCAAAATTACAATTTCACTTTTTGTTTCCTAAATTTTCCATCATTGCTGGTGGAGGGGACTGACCTGACCTATGACCATTGACTTGTTCTGCAGTCCTATATTTGTCTCAGACACGGAGACTTTAGATTAGATCAATCAGTATAACCTCTCAGTTAATGGAACCAGACATATGATAATTAAACAGACAGCAGATGGTAACTAAATATTCAAATCGGGTGGGAGCAGATAACAAGTGCCTTTTGCAGTCAATTACATTAAATATTTGATCTAAAGCATAACTTGCCTTTGTTCCTTCTACATACTTTACTCTTAATGTAATGACCCAGTAATTTCATGAACTTTAGCCTTTTGATGCAATTCCTTTTCGTTTGCCCTCTGCATGGTACCATGATCCATCCAATAACTGCAGGTGGTGTGCTAACTTTACAGATTCATCATACAAATCTGATTAATTTTATATTATTTCTGGATTTTTCTTTTACTGTATCTGTTTTCCTCACGCTTGTAAGCCAACCTCATTTGGTCATTTGGATTAGGCAAATACTTAACAAATATAGTCAATTAAGGATAAGTTCACCTTTTAATTAAAAAAATAATAATAAATGCACCTTTTTTTGCAGGTTAAAAAAAAAATGTTTTTTTTTCTTCGGAGCCTTTAAATCATTGCACCCGTGAGTAGCAGACCAGGGCGAAGTCCTGTATGGCCACACTGTTTCAAATTGTGACAGCAGCTTTGGGGAGAAGATCCCCAGCTTGCTGTCATGGGGGGGGGGGGGTCTTGGGGAAATCGGGGAGAGCTGCAAGAGCAGGAACATGTAGCATTTTGCCAAAGGTGAACTTATCCTTTAACACGCACATGGGTTTTAATGTCACTGCCCAGTTAATTTTATAATGCAGTTAAAAGCAATGAAGAATTGCTGAGTGCCATAACCTATAGAAATTGTGTACTGTGCCATGAAAAATACATTGAATGTTATTGGTTACTGCTCTTTGTACATTGTTTTTAGCCTTGTTAAAACAGCCCTCTCTTTGGTTTTTGTAATGTCACAAGATCCTAGTAAGCTAATGGGGGGACTACATTCAAGCCAGGTGAATACACTTTAGATACGTTTTTGATATGACTGTGAATGACAAAATGCAGGTTTGCAAACAAAAAAAGTGCTGCAGGCAGGGTTTCTTTCCAGTGTATCCCTGCGCAGTGTGTTGATCTGTACCTGAGCAGATTAAAACAATCCCTCTTGACAAGCATTTGCACCAAAAGTACAGAGGCTACTCCCAGAATCTGAACAAAGTGGTGGAAGGGGAAAATTAAAGGGGAGTATATGCAGGGCCAGTGCTAGACTACTTTGCGCCTTAGGCAACATCAGCTACTTGCACCCCCTCTGCAAAAAAAAAAATTCCACACAGAGCTAATCCTTGTCAGTGTTAGCTCTATATGAAGAATGTTTGGGGAGCTGGAAGGTAGTGATGATGTGCGCACAGCCACGAATTGGCTGAAGTTTGCAAGATTAAGCTTCGTCTCCAGCTAACATCATCCAGTCCTGTCTGGGGACAGTAATACTAGGACCCAGAAGTGACGTTTTACATGTTGCTTCCGAGTCATTAACAGGAAGGGGAGATCAGTGAACAGGTGTTCACTAATCTCCATCCCTTCTACCGGTGGCACCCACCAAGTCCCAGGTCTGCTGATGGGAGCACAAGCCTGGGAAGCATGGCATGGCACATGGAGGGTGTGGAAGTGATCTGGAGGCTGCACAACTATTAGACCATTTCCACCTGACAGTCAGCCTTTCAGATTTACACACACTCAATGAGATGCTTCCTGTTTGTTCTTATTTACACTTGTGTTTGAGGGGTATGGCGGCAAGGGGGTGGGGTTTACACAACACCCCGCCACTATTGCCATACTACGATGGCAGTTCCTTTGCAGCATAACGGGGAGTAGTTGGGGGAGGGCAAAATTGTGGCTCATTTTTTAAAGTCCCTCAAACAAGTGTGAATAAGAACAAACAGGAAGCATCTCACTGTGCTTATGTGATCATCATTGTGATGATGATGATCATACAGTACAGAAGGTGCTGTTATGTCTGTCTGTGTAGAGCATATGGCTGTATCTCTGTCTCCCTGTGCACCGGCCAACTCTCTGTTGAATCACCTCCCGCTGCTGAGGTACAGCCTTACCTTCCGCCCTTCTCAGCAGAGGAAGGGATAATCACTCCACCAGCAAAAGGCCATGAGCAGTGGCGAGCCCTACATATCAGTATTGCAAAACACAGCAGTGTGCCTGAAATTTAAAAAAAAAAATTCTCTCTCTCTGCTCCTCGCCTCCTGGGCCCCTCTGGTGAACTGATGGGACCCAGAGAAAATATAATTAATGTTACAGCAAGGCTGGCTATGCTGCCCTATCGGATGGCCTGGCCGTGGCTGCGCTCCAGTTGGCAGTGCACCTTAGGCGGCTGCCTAGTTTGCCTAGTGGTAGCACCGGCCTTGAGTATATGCACCATGGCTGCAGTTTTAGGTGTGCCAAATAGTTTATTCCTCCTGCTTTCCACTGTCACTTCAGGAAAATCACAGCACTCAGCAGGGGACATGTTGTGGCTACATCTTGAAGTGCTGTATATCAACAGTGCTCCTAGCTAGGGGTGGACTGACCATTTGGAAATTCGTGCACTGCCCGAGGGCCCGGGGCCAGTAGGGGGCCCCGTGAGATTCTCCTGGTACCTTTTTCATAGACTTTTTTTTTTTTTTGAGTTTGGGCAAGGACACAGGGGCCCCATAATCCCCTATTGCCCGGGTGCCCCGTGGGTTGTCAGTCCGCCCCTGCTCCTAGCTTTACAAGAGCAAAGTTTTCATCAGCTGCAGCTGGAGAGGTACCTAAGTATGCAGCCTTTTATATGATAA
Source organism: Staurois parvus (assembly GCF_062004578.1). Classification (NCBI taxonomy): domain Eukaryota; kingdom Metazoa; phylum Chordata; class Amphibia; order Anura; family Ranidae; genus Staurois; species Staurois parvus. Next base: position 1,214,545 of record NW_028318628.1, read on the forward strand.
AGCAGAGCTGTTTGGATCTTTTTAGAGAGCATTATAAACACAGCAGATGAAATATCTGTGCTTCAGTTTCAGCAAATAGCTTAATATATGCTTTTATATAGATACATATCGTGAAACCAAAAAGGCAGGAATTAATTTTATGTTTACGTGACACACCCCAAATTCCTAGGTCCTCTATGCTCATCAGAAACACAGAGAGGTGGAAACACACTTTTAAGGCCAAGTCCACTTTTTGCAAATAAATATACCAGTATTAACTTATAAAAATGAATTTTAAAAATGTGCATTCATTATATTTTTGCATATCGGCTTGGAAAACATTACAACCGTGATCATGGATCACAAGTGGAATGTCCTGGCTCCTGCAGACTGTTCTTGCAGCCACAGGACAGATCTTCATTTACAAGGTTGGAGGGAGCACCAGTGGGCTGCCAGTGCAGTGACGTCCTCCTACTTGTGCTCTTTTGAGATCTTCAAGTCCCTCTTCCATGATTCCTGTGAATAAATGACACAGCTATTCAGTTGGAGCTACGTACAGCCATACCAGGTTCAAATCTGACAGGAGCCGGTGGGGAGAATAGCCACTGGTTCTGTAAAGGTTGGGTGAGCGTCAGAATAAGTACATGTGACCAGTGTTGTATTTAGGTTTTGTGCTGCCCTAGGCCCATATACCGGCAACCCCCCCCCCAGCGCTAGACAGACACTCTCAGCTCTGGACATCCCTGGGAGTCAGGCTCTGCATACACCGTCAAGCAGCCGGCAGCCTCTCTTGGATCCCACCTGCTCCCCATGCCGCATGTGTCCCTTCTTCTGGGTGGTGGTACTGCCCCCCTGAAATATGCCGCCCTAGGCAAATGTCTTGTTTGCCTTGCGGTAAATACGCCCCTGCATGTGATTAGACCAAAAAAAAAAATGCTCGTTAATCAAATTTTTTTAAACAGCAACATAGCCTAAACATCTTTTTCAATAAGAAATCTGTCCCAAATTTAGAATATCACATAGAAAAAAAATTTAGCAAGTACAGGTCTAGAAAGCAAACATTGCTTTGGCTAAAAAACAGTTAATATTTTTACTAAAATGATTTAGTTTGCAGAATGTGCTGGGCTTCAGTACCACCATTTGTACACTGAATTCTGTTTCTAATTTATATTAGTTGAACATTGAGTTTGTGAATTTGTCATACATACTTATAAAAACACACATTAATTATTCTTGTATTGAAGGCTGCTTCGAAAAACCTTTTATTTTTTTTTATTTATTTTTTCCTTTTCAACTGAGTATTGGTATAAAAAGTTGGCACTGACATGAGAATATGCAAGACGTATAAATATTCTTACAATGGTCAGTTAATAGGAAGTTGGAACTATAGCTGGACCTATATAAAAGGACATAGATATAGGACATTAGATGGCAATTTGACACTGTTTTCCCATTGCAATTTTTCATAGGCACTGCTTTTGTTCATGTTCCATCTTATCCTAATTGAACATTTTACATTTACCTTTTGTCATTTTTTACATATAAATTTATTTTTTCCCAGGGTACAGATATGAGCTGTTCTGTCTCATAAAACATGTACAGACTCCACACTGCCTGGTATGTCATATTAATGTTGCATATTTACTGTGAATAATTATTTTATTTTAAAAATATGTATTTGCTTGTAATAGTGTAATTCAACTCATGTCAGTTACATTTTAGTTTGATTTGTAATTTCACTTTTATAATTTATCTAAAGCTTTAAAAATGTACTAGTACCTAGTCAGTGTGGTTGATTTACTAAAGAAGTAGAGAATACACCTATCAAAATGAATATTTTCCTTTACAAAAATCAGTTTAAAAAAAATTCTGTCACGTGATTGGGTGTTCAAAGTCATCTCATTCACTAAACTAAGGGAACAAAGTGAACATTCACATTGGTAACCAGTCTGTACTCTTTTTGAAAATTCCATTATGTTCCACTGGTTAAAAAAATTGTGCAGCATGTTTCTGCCATTTGGTTTCTGGTGTGCAGAGTATAATGTTGCAGCATAGGATCTCCTTTAGTTTGTCTTAGGTGTAGACAAAATATAGACTCCTCTAAACTGATTTTTTTTGGATAGGTTGGTGTTGTGAATTGACCTCAGATTAGCCTACAAAGTATGGCCTTAAGGTGGAATTTGACCCACACCATCATCGTTTCGATGCTGCATCTGTCCCTTCCACCTCTACATTGGGAATTGCACAATCAAAGACAGCTGATTGCTCGGTTCTCTGTCTTCAGTGAGCAGAGAGCTGGTGACTGACAGTCACCATCTCTCTGCTCTACCCCTCCAGTGCTCACTGGAGTGCCGGGCTGTGAAAGGGGGTGGGAGCAGCAGGCTCTCAGCTGCAAGACTGAGCCAGCTGCCGATCCAGGCTTCTGGGTGGATCCCAACATTAAAGTACACTCTTGTGATCCCCAGGAGAAATTGCTTTGGACCTACTTCTCATTTAGCCCTCATGCACACAGTACTTTTTGCCAACTCTCCTAGAAGCCTTTCCTCCTGGCAGTAGTGTTTTGGGTGAAAAAAAACACTTAAAACTTGTAAAAGTGTATAACGCGGTTAGATGCATTTAGGTGTGTTTACAGGCGTCATTCGTTTTTTTTCTGTCAAAATGCTGCTTTTCCTAGACAGTGGGGGTTTTTTCTGCTTCTAAACTTCTGTGCTTCTAAAAGTCTGTATGTGCATGGAGACCTAGGCTAACATACAGGGATGTTTAGAGGCAGAAGAAAAAAAAAACTCGGCGTTCCTAGTAGCATCATCCAGTGTGCACAAGGCCTTAAAGTGTCACTAAATCCACATCATAAAGAAAAAAATCAGTAAATACTCTATTCCATGCTGTTCATATTCACTCAGTCACTATGCCATTCTTCAAAAAACCAGGTTGATCCTGCTGTTCTCTATCTCTCCCTTCTGTCCATGTCCCCAATACAGTTGGGGATTTTGCAGAACAGCGTTGGCAGCTACTGCACATACTCAGTTTTCAGTGTATTTTCTACCCTGCGCATTTCCTTCCTTTCACATCTGAGCAGCCCATATGAGTATTGAGTCACACATCTGGGTGTATACACAGTAGTAAATGACAGCCCACTCCATCCTTACTCCTCCATGCCCACTAACCAGCTAAACACAATGGGGGTGGGATATTACATGTAGATTGATGGAGACTTCCACCTCCCTTTTATTCTAACTGGCAGAATTCCGCCCATACCATGTTATTGCAAAAAAATAAATAGATAAACATTGATTTGATGTCAAATATATATTTGTATGACAATTTAAAACAGTTTATTGACATGATTTATTTTTACTGTATCCCAAAGGCTGTGTTTTTTTGTTTTCTATTTTGAACATGTGGCCAGCAGCAGAGGACTAGAAGCTCCTCCTGCTTATGTTTCCCTGCAGACAGGCTGGGAAAGAGCTGGGTCATGTGACAGCTGTATATCGATTAGGCAAAAGGTACTTAGATGTTTATTTTAATTAAAATAATTACAGTGCAATTGTAAAATTACAGTAATTACTGTACAATTAAAATAATTTCAGTACAAGGGACAACCTAAATTAAGCAGTGTGTGTTTAGTATCACTGTAAGGTTTGTTAGATCATGGAGCATTGTTACATTTGTGATTGAAAAACAAATAACTTTACCAGTTTTTCTGTGAAGAAACTTTTGTGGTGTTCATTGCAACCAATTAAAAGTCTAATTTTACCTTTGAACTAGAAAAAATTACTCCTCGAATCTGCTTTGTTCAATTGAGCTATAATTCATCAGACATAATGTTATGTATACTTTAGTGGGGGCCGACAGGCTTTGTTGTCTATTACTGTGATTTCAATTATGGGATGTAGGATTTAATGAAAAAGAGTGCTTGTTTGTAAATCATGTCAAAAATAATCTGGTTCAGCAGTAGTCAGGGTAAAGTGTTAGACTATAAGGATTCTTATAAAACAAATTACATTTTCATTATTTGTGCTCATGCTTCCTGTCTAGGTGTGAAAGGTTTGACCTCTCAATTAGTTATAATAATCCTGAGATTTCCACTTGGTATTCTGACTACAATGGATTTTCCTATTAGCACCTGCATTATCTATAGACATGTGTCCTGAGATGTCATCTTTTCTTTGTACTGATTTTAGAGCTAATGAGCACCATTTTTTTTTATTTGCTTGGTGTGTTACTACTGATCCTTGAGGAGCTGTAGCTTACAGGACACTGTGACGGGTGATAATGAAATACCGTGAACCCAATACTTTGTTTTTGCAGATCCACTGCGTGACAGCCCCAGATGTCAGTTTCACCTGGAATCAGGACAGGCAGCCAGATGAGCAATATACACAAGACATGTAAGTTGGGGATCTGTGGACCTCCATGGCAATCCACAAAGTAATCTGTGTTTATGTAGGATATAATTGTTGGATTTTATTCTAAATTTGTATACTAAAAATGTTTTTTTTTTCTTTTCAGTAAAAAATTGTGCATTATTTTTTCCACAGGAGCCTGCAAAGCAATGTCAGGGTCCTGCATACTCTCACTTCAGCTTTTTTCCTGTACCTCTGCATGAGCTTTTAGTTAGAAAGCTGGAGGAAGTGTGAATGGGCTACGAGCATGCTGATCAGCATAGTTATAGTCCATTGATCCCTGTGAATGAATGAGGAGCTGGGCATAGACACAGAGATTATTTCCTGCAACCACGGGTTGCAGGAAAGAAAATTACTCGATTCCCCCATCAACACAGTCAGTGTTGATGGGGAATCCCTCCTGCAGAGCCATTGTGTTCTCCCGGAAGGGATGGCTTCCCCGCACAGTGATTACTTCTAGTGCCTATCATAGCCGCTAAAAATAATCGCATTTAAAATCCCAGAAGCTGGTTGTATTCAAGTTGATCGATCAACTTGGGTACATTCAGCCTGTGCTCATACATGGTTCGAATCTCGGCCGGCCCTTGCTGAACCGGCCATGATTTGAACCGGCTTTGGTCTATACCTTAATAACCCAATACTCATTGGGTGGCCTGTAACAAATTCCAGTTTTCAACTTTGAAGTACTCACAACCATTTGCATCTCCACCTATAATGCCTCAACACTATCACAATCTATATCAGGGGTAGGAGATCTACCTGAACAACGTGAAAAAGATCACCAGGGTTTGATGCCTTTTTTTTTTTTTCTCTTCAAGAAATAACTAGCAAGGCCTAACTAAATAGTAAGGTAAACATCAATTGGCAGGTAAATCACAATCGACAGCTTGCTGGTTCAGCTGTCTATCAAAATTTAGGTTCTCTTTCACTCTTGTTTTAGATCACTTCCCTCATAGAGATGGACATCGCCACCTGTTGGTTTTACCCTCTCTCTCCAAAAGAGATTATAGCTAGGAATATTCATAAATACCAATTAAATCATAGTCTTCTTTATGGCCCAAAGCTTCTTACTCTCCAATTTGGGTTTGCTGATTTCTGGCATTGGTGAACATAAACTTTAATCTATTGTTGCATTTACTTGTGTTTAGCATATATTTTTTTGTAGTACAAATAGTACTCTAATTGCATTGGCTGTAACATGGGAATCTGCTTACGAGTTGCCATAGCCCTCTCTCCATTTTCCACCTTCCGTTATTGTCTGAATCCTATTTGACTAGTCTGCTCAATTATATTTCAATTCCCCCCCCCCTGAATTTTAGTTTTAAATATTCCTCCAGCCATCCCTTAAATCTCTTCCAGCACAACAGACCCCCATGCGGGCGCAAAACCAACTTTGGTGTAAAGGTTGGTCCCCATTGAAAAGTCAGCTTAATGCTCTAGAAACCCAAATCCTTCACTTACATAAAGTAGATCATTCAAATTGCACATATTGATAGTGTAAGGCTTTTGTTTAATTTCATAGGTAAATAATGGATCCCAACCAGAAGCAACATGCCGTCATTGAGTTCTTTACAAAGGAGGGGTGCAGGCTGTCAGACATCCACAGAAGGTTACAGAATGTTTATGGAGATGACACCATTGACAGGAGCAATGTGCACAGACGGATGAAGAAGTTTAAGAAGGGGAACTAGCGTTAAAGACAAACCACACAGTGGGAGACCATCAACTGTGAGCATTCACATGAATCGTTAGTGAGTGAAACTCAGCAATGGCACTTTGCTCCTGCATGTAATCCATTATTTACCTGCGAAGAAAAATAGTTACTATAGAGGAGGAATTACTCTACCAGCATGGTGATACATGCCATGTGTTGGGATGCATTAGAGAGCCTTTCCCAACACATACAACAAAGCTAGAAAGCAAGCATGATCTGACGAAATCCAATCTCTTTGTGACATTTCATTAAAGCTCTCGCAAAGAAAATTAAACAATGTGATGAGTTGTTTTCAGTGCATAGACTCAGCTGCCTTTCAGTGCACACCTCTGGCAGTGCGTTAGTGCATGCTGGTGGTGTGAATGAACCCTTAAGGGTTACATAGATACACCATAAAGATCATTAAGATATGTCCTACATATGAGGACTGGCCATAGCAATGTTTTATACATATTTTTCTATTTTTGTTATTGTACTTTGTGACTTAATATTGTGCCCTTTTGGGTGGTATTAAAATAAACATTTTATTATATTACAGCTTACCATTTCTTAGATGTGATGGCTGCATTAATTTTCTTTTTTAGGCTTTCTTCTTCTATTTTCATCTGTTGATCCAGCCAGTTAAGTCTGTTGCTTTTCAAAAGAACAAGCTTCCCAGCAGAATGTATCTGTTAGAGATGAAACAAGCCATTTAACAGTAGCATGGGTGCTTACAATGATCAGCTTTATTTATGCAAAACTTTTATCTTAAAAGAGGAAAATTCTGTTTCCTATAAATGCTTTATATATGAGCTGGAGTTTGGCTTCAGTGTGGCAGTGTATTTAAATCTGATGGTACATTTAACAATCCCCTCCTCCCAAAGAACAAAGGTATACTGCTCAGGCAAACAATCCAGATCAATCCACAACAGGTTCAGGCTCTGGCTCGCCACCACACACGATGCAATAGGAAGAAGGGTCAGCCACACACCGGAGGATAGATGAATATAGTGTATATTTATTGATCCATAGGACACACAAAACACCAGGACTTGAATACAGGACCTGTTAACGTGTTTCACACGATCTCGTGCTTAATCATAACTCCCCTCTGCCCAGACTGACAATGTCGCTGTCCAAAGGTACCCCATGTGCATCACTCATACTGAGTGGGGGCACTCTAATACAGGAGGTGTTAGTGGCCTCATCACCAGGTGAAAACGGGGGGAAGAAAAGAAAAGGGATGCAGCCACCACATCTAATGATTGGTAAGCTACAATATATTACATTTTTTAATTTTTGAGTTTAAATTGATAAAGGCTTGGGTTTAAAGAAAACAAAAAAACTGTCATACTTACCTGCTCTGTGCAATGGTTTTGCACACAGCAGCCCCGATTTTCCTCCTTTCGCTCCTGAGCCTCACTCTGTCTACAGTATAAGAGACACAGAGCACAGCTCAGCCCCCCCCCTCGCTGCTCATTGGCTGTGATTGACAGCAGTGTGAGCCAATGGCTTCTGCTACTATGCCTCAGCCATTGAGGAGTGAGAGACCCCGGGAGAGCTACTGCTCTTGTGCAAAGTGCTGGATCGACAGCAGGCTCAGGTAAGTTTTAGGGGGGCTGTGGGGAGCAGCACACAGAAGCTTTCTTACCTTTTTATGCATAGAAGATAAAAAAAATCTTCAGCCTTTATAACCACTTTAATACAGCTTTTTACATTATCACAGGGCAGTACTTTTTTTGTATGTATTTGTTTTTGACATTGATATATGACGGTATGAGTTCCCACTATATGTTTTATAACCTTTATATTGGTGTTTTATGGTGATTTTTCCTTTTTCTTGTTTAGCAGTAAAAACTTGACTGGGGTGCTAAACCTTCCATATTCTATCCAAGTTGTAGGAGTGAAAATGTGAGCATTGTTACTCAGTGGACAATTGGGAGAAGAGGTTTCCACATAATTATAATTATCAACTTTTCACCTGACCACCAGTAAAGTCCCATTGTACTGATCACTTTGTAAGAGGGGATGATTCGACTCCGTATGCCAACGGTTTAGCTGTTCTTTCCATATGAAGTCAGTCTATATCCAGTTGGTTTAAATGGTCCTGTGGGGCTGCCTCATCAAGTCATTCATTACAATACTAGTTGTATTATATATCTAAACCATTGTCTATCTGTTAATATAACCATGTTGTTTTCAGAGCAACAATATTTTAAACTATAGTTTTAAATGTACTTATCATTGGAATTTACAAGAATATTCCTTTTTTTGGCCTGCAGTCTCTTCATTTGTTTTCCAAGACTGACAAGGAAAGGGAAAAAATTAATAATTTTGCCTTGGAGGCAAACAGAGAATAATTCATTAGAAGCCGTTTTAACATGCGGCGCTTCGTAAGCCTCTCTCTGGGGGGTTGTACAGATTTCTGAATTGGTTAGTTCAAAGCTGCCATCAACGGCTGCTAGAATTCTTGTATGTCTTTTATTTCAACAAGAAACTCGTTGAATTGCAGATGAGGAGGAAAGATTTTCAGATGTTTAGAGATTAGTTTGAGGCAATAAGAATACCAAGTCATTTTTAGCTGTTTCGAAAACAATTAAATTTCTTTTTCCTCTAGTTAATATTTAATGTAATTATGTTAACAAACTTGTTTCCAGAGTGTAATAGTGTTATGTGCATAAAAAAAAGTCTGAAGTAATCATTTCTGTTGCTAATGCTACCCCTAATTCAGGTACGCTGTTTATGACATCTCTGCATTTTGCAAGTGCTTCAGTAATGCACAGCCTGTCTCCAAATGGCAGGGTGTATGTATTTAATCGTTCATTTAGGTGAACAGATGCAGGAATATTTTAGTATGTATGACTTATCTAGGCACAAGTGGGATGTAATGCATCTCACCTGGGAATAGTCATTTGTTAAATGGGAATCCACTATTAAATCATAGAAACCAAGGTGAATGAATATATGGAATGGAAGCAGATCGCACTGTGTGATCTGTAGGATTTATTGTGAAAGCACCTTTTACATTATTATACTGCACAGTGTTTTTTGAAGAGGTTATTAATATTTTACTCAGACCTGTGCTGGCCCTGCCCAATCCTCATTGACCATTCACATTTACATTTTCAAAAGACTTGGACAAAGTTAGACATAGTTCACTACGCAAAATAAAAGTGTGCCTCAACATCATAGCCTGTATATACAGTCCCTCGAGGATTGGAGTCAGACAGCTCGCAACATTGCTTTGGCTAAGGGCGAAAATTTCATAAGAATGACAGGCAATGACAGATCTACCCATCATTGCTGGAATTTCTGGGACTCGCATCAGTCTGATACTGAACCTGATTGCTGAATGGAAGCAGTACACAGAGTAAACTGTTTATTCCTCTTTCTGCATAAAATAGACACAATTGGCAGTCTGCCATGGAAAGGTTTTACAACTTCTGACATTCGGAAGCACTAATTACAATTTTTTTTTTTTTTTTTTACCCTTCTGAGGCTTGATTGCTATAAGCAAATCTCCAATCTTTCACATGTGCAGTCTTTATGCATTTTAACGAGACTTATATTTTATGTGCATTTTTACCCAATCTCTCAATAGTCTTATAAAATCCAGGACAGAGATGTAAAACAGGGAATGCATAGAGGACATTACTATCTAATAAATAATGCAGTCTCTCCCCTAAAGCCACTGGGCATTATCAGATATCAGAAGTTTTGAAAAGTAGGACATGACTACTTTTCTTCTCCTCTTGATATCCCCTTGGAAGGGTGCCACTGAGTTTGGAGACTGAACTTTTGCATAGAGAAAGTTTTTTGTGTATGTACACACAGTATGGGTATTTTTGCAGACAGATGTGAAGGAAAAAAAATGACAAATAATGCATACACATCCTTTTTTGATGAAGAATAGGTTTCCTTAAATGTGGTAGTTCCACTGATGCACTTATTGGAATGCCCATTCCTTCATCATACATCACAGGGCACAAAGCATCTTCATATCCATTACAATAGTGTTCTGCTGCCACCTTCAGGTGACTGGACATTGGCAAAAAAAAAAAAAAAACAGCCCTCTCCCAGGTATAATTCATCTCTGTTATCAAGCGATTTCCCAAGGTGGAGAAATTTCACCTATTCTTATGGCAACACCTTGCCTAATTATTACCAAATGGAAGCAGAGATTCCCCCTCCCTCGTTATGCATGATTTGCTTAACCGAATTAAAGAAGTTCAAGCTATAGAAAAACTAATTGCGTTGATTTAGAACACAGTAGAAAAGTATATTGTGGTCTTGAATACGTGGAACATATACCTGCACCAGTACTGACACACCTAAAGGTCTCGCTTAGAGTTTCCAACACTAGATGGTCTCTCTTCTCTTACCCACTCTATCTCCCCTACAATTTCTTACTTTCTCTTTCATCTGTTTGTTTCTTCCGAACGGTGCTCGTCCCTTACGAATGGTGTTCACCTAATTCAATAAAGCGTGGGCGGGAGTAACTATGACTCCCTTAAGCTAGCTGCTTCTGTGGGATCGGTCGTGTCGCCACACTGGACACAGTAAGTTCTCCCATCTCCACCGCTCCAGGTTCAGGGAACCCGACTCCCTTATTGCACAGGATTTCTACATTTTTCTTGATGACAGAATGCGGAAAATAGATAATGTGAAAAATCACTGGGCTCATAACGTGTATAAATGACAATATAACACTGTGTGTATGTGTGTGTGTAAATATATATATGAAATTCAGTACTTTTATAGGTGGTTCTATAGGTGTATAAGAGCAACGATTTTTGTTGTTCTGGAGCTCAGGCTCCAGGATCATGCACTCTCAAGGGGTGTCATTGACAGCCGGGGCAGGCAGGAAGTGGATTTAATAAAACCTACAACTCATTCAACCTGGAAGAGTGGCTCTGCTGGAACAAAAGAGTGTTTGTGAAGGAAAGAACTGGAAAGAATGTAAGTATTGCTGCCAAAGCTGCATTTTTTTTTTATGGGAGTACCATAATAAATAATGCAGAAATTGGGCTTTAACCGTATTGTGATCCCAACCTAAACACTGATGCCCCCATCATGAGCCCTAAAATGATGCTTGAACTGTTCACCTCTAACATGTAACACTATTAAAGCGGTATATAACCCAAAAACAAAAATGTCATATATTGTAGCTTATCAATCACATATGGTGGCTGCACTAGTTTTCTTTTTTTTTTTTTCTTAGGCTTTTTCCTTCTGCCTCCACCTGGTGATCTGGCCAGTAACACATCTCTTGTATTCGTGTGCCCCACTCTAGATAAATGAGCACAGAGTCAAAGCAGACAGTAGCATTGTTAATCTGGGAAGAGGGGAATGTGATATAAGCTAGCAGATTTAGATACACTAATAAATTGAAGCCAAGTTCCAGCTCATACTGCAGTTACAGCAGTATTTGTTTCCTTAGGGAGAGAAAACACAGCTGATTTAATGAAAAATCGATTACAGGGCCATTAAGTAGTGGATGCATGTGGATTCTTTTTGGAGAATAAGGGTATTTAGTTTCACTTTTAACCTAACACTTATAATAAATCTTGGCAATTAACTCAAAGTATACGTTAAGGGAAAAAAAAAGTCTCTGCAATACATGACATTTTCTGTGTTTTATCCCTATACCCCTTTTTGCTGGAGGCAAAAAGCAATTATGTTTGAGGCAACGTCCGCATATACACAAATTTCCAGCTATAGCAGCCAGGAGTTTTATATTTTTATTCCTAGCTGCCAGCTTTCACCGTTATTTTGGGTGGCTTTACAACTTCCTTGTGGACTTTTTGAGGGTTTTTTTTTTTTTTTTTTGTGATTTACATTTTTACTGAGCACCTGGACTATGGCCACCACTATACTTCCAGCATTCAGATGCTGGACCTTCGAGTGTCCAATCCTGCAGGTTCTTTTGGAGCTGTTCTATCCATCCCTCCTCTCCTCTTGCCCAATCATGGAAGGCTTTGTATTATATCAACCAATCAACAAAACACAAAGTATTCTGTGAATAGACAGTGGAAGTGGGGACCATTCAGTATCTAGCAATCAATTTTCTAGTCAAGTACAGAAGACGAGAGGTCATAATGTAGATAACAGGTTGATACACTTCGGAATCCAGAGCTCCCAGTAAACACACTAACTGGTCAGTGGGAACAGTAACTTGAGTAACTAAGGAAATAGTATGTACAACCTTAGTCCAGTAGTGTGTGTTTCGGGCAGCGCCAAATCATATGAATGAAATCTCCTCTATGCGAACAATATTTAGGACACAAAGTTGCATCTCTCCTACCCCAGTCAGTTCAATAGGACTGGTGTAGTATAATAATTTGGGATACCGGTAGTTTATGGGAGGCAGAAAGAGAAAAGAAATTGATTACGTTGCTCACCACTAATCTTGCCAACATCCTCAGTCCAAGCCACCCTACTCCTATGTTTAGTGGGATCCTGAATGGAGGAGAGCAGCCGTGTATATATACGGTAAATCAACCCTCTCTTCTGCGTAGCAGGCACTATTTCAGTAATTAGTTGGGAGTCTGACCTATGTAACACTCAAGTGTGTTTTGTGTCTGAAGCTCATGTCATGGTTGAATGTATTGATAAAATTGTTTGAGACTGCGACAACTATAATTGGGCATAGCATTTAAATATATTGCCTATGTACAACTGAGCAAAATATAACACCCTCTTTTTCCTCCATTCAAGCTCTTTAGTTTAGCCAGTTCCAGGTATGCTGAGTTATGCCAAAAGGGGGTAAAGTCAAGGAAGCCTGTAATTTTCAGTAATGATTTTAAAGTGGTTGTAAAGGCTGAATATTTTTTTACCTCCATGTATTCTCTGCATGTAGGTAAAAAACAATCTGTGTGCAGCAGCTCCCCCAGCCCCATTAATACTTACCTGAGCCTTATCGCGATCCAGCGATGTGAATGACAGCCTCGTCTGTCCCAGGTCTCTGCCTCATTGGCTGAGACAGTAAGCAGGAACCATTGGCTCCTGCTGTGTCAAACACAGCCAGTCAGCCAATGAGAGAGGGGGGTGGGGCCAAGCAGCGGCTCCGTGTGTGAATGGACACACGGAGCAGCGGTTGCCCTCATAGCAAGCTACTTGCTGTGGGGGCACCCGACAGACAGGAGAGCCTGCAGTGGACCTGTGAAGAGGACGATCCAGGCTGCTCTGTGCAAAACCACTACAGACAATAGGTAAGTATAGACATGTTTGTTATTTTACAAGAAACAAGAAAAAAAAATGAACCTTTAGAATCGCTTTAAGTTAAACTTATCCTAACAGCACTGTAAGCTTTGGCACCGAATCCCACCAGTTTTGCGCCAAGAGCCTAGAACCAAAAGCAACAGTTTCACATAAATCTGTATCTGCCTTTTAAGATTTCACCATATCATGGATTTTAAAGCCCAATTCCATGCAAATAAAAATAATCCTTTGCAGTGGGGCTGCAAGGGTTAATTGCTATTTTTGTCTGAGAGTAGAAACCACTCTACATACCTGATCCTCCACTTCCCCAGCAGGTGGCATTCCCCCACAGTCTAGCATGGATCCACCCCACAAATCCCTCACATGGACTGTTCTTCTGTGTCCCCAAATCCAGAGAAGGCCTATGGACGTTGCTCTGGTCTTGATGACATCAGGACTCTAGACTGGTGGAGCATGGGGTTGCAGGCAGTGCAAGAGGAGCAGAGGATTGGGTATTTTTTTTTTCCCTAGGCATAAACGAGCATAGCCCCACTGCAAGAAATAATTTTTTATTTGCCTGGAGTTGGGTTTTAATAAAGTCCTAATGCCAAACAATATGAAAAAAGGATGGTTGAACTATCACTTTAAACCCATTTGTTGACACTCCCTTTAGAGCTCTAAAAATTTTAGAAATTACAGTTGAGTGATCTAATTTCTTATATGCATTTCTGACAGATTTGATGCCTTGGTACAGAGATTTGAGGCTCCTGATTCCCGTAATCGATGGGATTGCCCCCTCTTTACTGTACAGAAGGATGACGAACTGCCATTGGAACAGATCTGCAATGCAATTTTTCATAGAAAAGCACCTCCTCCCAACCAATCCACACAGACTGTAAGCAATACATCGCTGCTCCTTTTACTTTGCCCACATGATTTGGTTTGGTTTGTGTTTAATTTTAAAACCTGATGTTTTTACCTGATAAAGTTATTAATACAGATCAGTCATCTACAGGTAAGTGAGGCTTTCTGTTATTTGCCTTGTCTAAGTGCCCCATTTGAAAGTGCTTACAATTTGCTTTTGTAGGCTTTACATTTCTCAATGTTTGGCCCAAGTTCTGCCTATCTGCCAGCCCCCTGTCCACAAAGAGTGTTGTCCAATAAACTACTCCTACCAGACTGATGGCTGGCAAATGGATGGGAGAGGAATGTGATAGTTATAGTATGCACAAATAAGACCACATTCCTGAATTAAAAGCCAACTTGTGTGTATAGAAACCTGGAGGCTACCTTTGTAAACATCCTTCATACAGTCTTTACTGCTTGACAATCATGCAGATCTTCTGACTCCAATACATTCTGAGCCTTTCAGCTGGAACAAGCAAGCTTGCTACAGATAGGAGATTCTAAAACCCATTAGATCAACATGACAGCCAGGCAACCAGCATTTTCTGAAGAAGCATCTGGCATTGGCAGTCTCCATGTTTACCTGCACAGATTTCTTGTAACCTGTAAGCTTCTAGTGGACATGGACTGATATGTACAGTATATGTGCTATGATCAATGCTATGTAAATGCATATTTACAGTCAGGTCCATAAATATTGGGACATCGACACAATTCTAACATTTTTGGCTCTATACACCACCACAATGGATTTGAAATGAAACGAACAAGATATGCTTTAACTGCAGACTGTCAGCTTTAATTTGAGGGTATTTACATCCAAACCAGGTGAACGGTGTAGGAATTACAACAGTTTGCATATGTGCCTCCCACTTATTAAGGGACCAAAAGTAATGGGACAGAGTAATAATCATAAATCAGACTTTCACTTTTTAATACTTGGTTGCAAATCCTTTGCAGTCAATTATAGCCTGAAGTCTGGAACGCATAGATATCACCAGACGCTGGGTTTCATCCCTGATGATGCTCTGCCAGGCCTCTACTGCAACTGTCTTCAGTTCCTGCTTGTTCTTGGGGCATTTTCCCTTCAGTTTTGTCTTCAGCAAGTGAAATGCATGCTCAATCGGATTCAGGTCAGGTGATTGACTTGGCCATTGCATAACATTCCACTTCTTTCCCTTAAAAAACTCTTTGGTTGCTTTTGCAGTATGCTTTGGGTCATTGTCCATCTGCACTGTGAAGCGGCGTCCAATGAGTTCTGACGCATTTGGCTAAATATGAGCAGATAATATTGCCTGAAACACTTCAGAATTCATCCTGCTGCTTTTGTCAGCAGTCACATCATCAATAAATAAAAGAGAACCAGTTCCATTGGCAGCCATGCATGCCCACGCCATGACACTACCACCATGCTTCACTGATGAGGTGGTATGCTTAGGATCATGAGCAGTTCCTTTCCTTCTCCATACTCTTCTCTTCCCATCACTCTGGTACAAGTTGATCTTGGTCTCATCTGTCCATAGGATGTTGTTCCAGAACTGTGAAGGCTTTTTTAGATGTCGTTTGGCAAACTCTAATCTGGCCTTCCTGTTTTTGAGGCTCACCAATGGTTTACATCTTGTGTTGAACCCTCTGTATTCACTCTGGTGAAGTCTTCTCTTGATTGTTGACTTTGACACACATACACCTACCTTCCGGAGAGTGTTCTTGATCTGGCCAACTGTTGTGAAGGGTGTTTTCTTCACCAGGGAAAGAATTCTTCGGTCATCCACCACAGTTGCTTTCCGTGATCTTCCGGGTCTTTTGGTGTTGCTGAGCTCACCAGTGCGTTCCTTCTTTTTAAGAATGTTCCAAACAGTTGTTTTGGCCACGCCTAATGTTTTTGCTATCTCTCTGATGGGTTTGTTTTGTTTTTTTCAGCCTAATGGTGGCTTGCTTCACTGATAGTGACAGCTCTTTGGATTTCATTTTGAGAGTTGACAGCAACAGATTCCAAATGCAAATAGCACACTTGAAATGAACTCTGGACCTTTTATCTGCTCATTGTAATTGGGATAATGAAGGAATAACACACACCTGGCCATGGAACAGCTGAGAAGCCAATTGTCCCATTACTTTTGGTCCCTTAACAAGTGGGAGGCACATATGCAAACTGTTGTAATTCCTACACCGTTCACCTGATTTGGATGTAAATACCCTCAAATTAAAGCTGTCAGTCTGCAGTTAAAGCACATCTTGTTCGATTCATTTCAAATCCATTGTGGTGGTGTATAGAGCCAAAAATGTTAGAATTGTGTCGATGTCCCAATATTTATGGACCTGACTGTAGATGTATATTTAACATCTTAGAGATTGTAAACGTATGCACTAAATTAGGACCTTAAATCCAGGGCTGTCTTGTTATATTCGTTCATATTTCTTTTTTTTTGTGTAATATACATGTGATCTGATGTATTATTCTCCTAGATGTGATTTTTTTTTTTTTTTTTTTTTTTTTTTTCTTCTTTTCTGAAACAGCAACCTTTGTCTTCCACTAATTTCCTACATGAGTTAGACAAGGTGACACAGGACGTAGTGACTGTAAGTGAGTCAAATAGCCGTGCATGTTTTTGTATATTCATGTTGAAGGGGACTATGCTTATCAAAGTCTTAACATGACTGTGTCACTTTTTTGCCAAGATGTGTGCTCAGATTGGATCAGTCTCCAGTTCAGAACAAATCATCCTGAAAAAATATTTGCTTCTGTACAACATTAGAGCCAAACGCATGTAGCTTGGTGTGAAGGTGCTGCTTTCCATGTAAGCAGCTAATTTTCACATTACAGTTTTTATAGAGCTTCAGGAAAGAACTACATTGTTTTAAAGGAGAAGTACAGCCAAAGCTCTTTTGGCTGTACCTCTCCTGTGGATCACAGAAGTGCAACTCGATTTGCACTCCTGTGACCCGTTTTCAGCTGATGTCACTCAGCCAATACAGGCTGGGGAAAGATCCCGACTTTAAAGTCGGGATCCACCCCATAGTCTGGAGTGGCACCTGGCTTAGCCTGTCAGTGATCTTCTGAGAGCCTGAGACAGCTGTTCCCTCCCCCTCCACAGCCCAGCGCTCCAGTGAGCTGGGGGGGGAGGCAGAGCAGACAGTGGTCATATGTTCATTAACTTCTCACACTTAGAGCTGACGGGGGAGCAATGCTGCATCCACCTAGGTAAGTACACTGCTAAAAAAAATTAAAGGAACACTTTGAAAACACATCGGATCTCAACAGGTAAAAATATCATGCTGGATATCTATACTGATATGGACTGGGAAATGTGTTAGAAACATAAGGATACCTCATTGTTTGATGGAAATTAAAATTATCAACCTACAGAGGACTGAATGCAAAGACACCCTGAAAATCAAAGTGAGAAAATGATGCACCAGGCTATTCCATTTTGCTGAAATTTCATTGCAGCAGCTTGTATGCATACTTTACAACGTCGGGACATGCTCCTAATGAGATGATGGTTGGCCCTGGGGTATTTCCTCCCAGATCTGGACCAGGGCATCACTGAGCTCCTGGACAGTCTGAGGTGCAACCTGACAGTGGCGGATGGACCAAAACTGATATCACAGAGGTGTTCTATTGGATTTAGGTCAGGCAAGTGTGGAGGCCATTCAGTGGTATTCCCTCATCCTCCCTGAACTGCTTGCATACTCTTGCCACATGAGGCTGGGCATTGTCGTGCACCAGGAGGAACCCAAGACCCACTGCACCAGTGTAAGGTCTGACAATGGGTCCAAGGATTTCATCTTGATACCTAATGGCAGCCAGGGTGCCATATTCTAGCCTGTAGAGGTCTGTGCATTCCTCCATGGATAAGCTTCCCCAGATCAGCATGACCATTTTGGTGGTGGGTCAATGATGAACGATGTTACAGGCAGCATAACATTCTACATGGCTTCTTCAGACCCTTTCACGTCTGTTACATTTGCTCAGGGTGAACTTGCTCTCATCTGTGAAAAGTACTGGGCACTACTGATAGACCTGCCAATTCTGGTGTTCAGTGGCAAATGCCAATCGAGCTCTATGGTGCCAGGTAATGAGTACAGGGCCCACTAGAGGACATCGGGTCCTCGGGCCACCCTCATAAAGTCTGTTTCTGATTGTTTGGTCAGAGACATTCACACCAGTGGCCTGCTGGAGGTAATTTTTGTAGGGGTCTGGCAGTGCTCATCCTGTTCCTTCTTGCACAAAGAAGCAGATAGCGGTTCTGATGATGGGTTAATGACCTTCTATGGCCCTGTCCAGCTCTCATAGAGTAACTGCCTGTCTCCTGGAATCTCCTCCATGCTTTTGAGACTGTGCTGGGAGACACAGCAAACCTTCTGGCAATGGCACGTATTGATGTGCCATCCTGGAGGAGTTGGACTGCCTGTGCAACCTCTGTAGAGTCCAGGTATCGCCTCATGCTACCAGTAGTGGCACTAGCCCTAATCAAATGCAAAACTAGTGAAAAACAGTCAGGAAAGATGAGTAGGGAAAAAAATGTCAGTGTCCTCCACCTGTAAAACAGATCCTGTTTTGGGGGCCGTCTCATTGTTGCCCATCTAGGTGCACCTGTTAATTTCATTAACACCAAATCAGCTGAAACTGATTAACAACCCTCTCTGCCACTTAACTGGCTAGATCAATATCCCAGGAGTTTAATTGACTTGATGCTATACTCTGATTAAAAAGTGTTCCTTTAGTTTTTTAAAGCAGTGTATAATTTTGGGGGGAAAAAAACAAACTTCTCTTTTAACACTGGACATTTCCACTAAATAGTCTGTTTACATCGCTAATCAACTGTTGTTATATCATTAAGGCAAGTTTTTTAGTGTTGCATTTGTAATCTGTTTTAAAGCGCAGTAACATAAACACAATTAAATCCAGTTTTGTAGGTATTAGAAATATGTATATGTGTACATATTGTAAATCTAATAATACAGCTAATATTAGTATTGGAATTCTGTCTTTATTAGTTTCCTACAATCTCCTGTACAGAAGCACCCTGACTGGGAAAGTGAGGGTCAGTATTTTGAAACAACCAGGGCTCTAATGCTTTGCACATTGCACTCGGTCTAGCACTGTTAGCATAGCTGCAGGAGGTAAAGCACATAGATAACCTAACTTGTATAATTTCCTCTGAGTTGAATCAGTAGACTACAGTAAGTTGGTGATAAATGATGTTGCCAATCTGAACTGTAGGTCAAGGACCTGACTATGCTGTCTTGCAGGTGTGTTTGGGCTAAAACAAAAATAAAAACAAAAGGCTGAACACATTAATATTCTTTTGACAGATGAGATATACTGTATGTAGCTTACATGTGTAAATTTCAGTTGTGTATTAAAAACAGTATTAAAGTCAGAAACCACATTGTTTTTTTGCAGCTTACCAATTTTTAAATGTGGTGGCTTTGTTTTCTCTTTTAGGCTTTTTTTTTTAACTTTATCATCTGGTGTTCCAGCCTGTAAATCTACTACTTTTCAACTTCCTCTTAAGAGAAACCAACCCTCTTCCTTTTTAGGCCTTATGCAGGCTGGACATTTTCCCAGACACTTCTAAAAATGTGTAACTCATTTAGACACGTTTTTACAGGCACCAAGCGTCTCTTCTGTCAAAACACTGCTGCTCCTGGACGGTGTGTTTATTTTTTTTTTTCTGCCTCTAAACTCCTCTAAAAGCCTATGTGTGCATGTGTTCAGGAGCCTTTACAGGCGTCAAGAGCTTGGGCTTTTATTCATTTCATTGGCCAGAATGAGTTTATTCTAGCCATTGAAATGAATTAACAATCAAGTGTTAAACGTGGCTATCGTTAACAAGTTTAGATGCATTTATTCGTGTTTACATGTGTTTACAAGTATCAAGCATTTTTTCTGCCAAAACTCTGCTGCTCCTGGATGCACTGACAGTGTTTTTTTTTTTTTTCTGCCTTTAAAGCCCCTGCTACTAAACGCTGCTAAAAGCCTATGTGTACGTGGACACATAGGCTAACATGCAGGGGAGTTTAGAAGCAGGGAAAAAAACTAATGCAACCATGACATCTAAGGCTGGCCATACATTATACAATTTTCTTGAGAATTTTGCTTTAGATTTACCAAAAACCATATAATATGAGGTCAAACCTAAGCAACACTTGCAATTGTATCCAATTAGGCAGGCCCTTGCACTACATAGTTGAAGGTAAATCTGAAGGAAATTGGACAGAAAAGTATATAGTGTATGGCCAGCCTAAGGATTGGTAAGTTGCAAAAC